>NC_142472.1:39151938-39459646 GCF_049115385.1 Moschus berezovskii
CACAACTACTGGTAGCTTTGACTATAAGGACATTTGTTGCAAAGTGATGTCTCTGCTTTTGAGTATGCTGTCTAGGTTTGTCATAGCTTTCCTTCCAAGGAGCAAGTGTCTTTTAATTTCATAGCGCCAGTCTCCATCCACAGTGATTTTGGACCCCAAGAAAAGAAAATCTGCCACTGCTTCCATTTTTCCCCCTTCTATTTGCCATGAAGTAACAGGACCAGATGCCATGATCTTGGTTTTGTGAATGCTAAGTTTCAAGCCAGCTTTTCACCCTTTTTAAGAGGCTCTTTAGTTCCTCTTCATTTTCTGCCATTGGTAAATAAAACTTTTGTATTAAAAAGGAATCTTAAGACTCATAAAGGACAGAACAAACATTTCAATGGCAGACTGTTCTTCCTGATGACTTCAATCTGTGTCTGGTCCATTGCAGATCATTCTCTCTCCATCCCCTCCTCCCAATACCTTCTTTCTTCAGATGTGTTAATGAAGTAGCTTTGTCACAGTCAAGTGGGCCTCTGTCTTGGGGATTAACTGCTTTTCCACTTCATAAATGAACTTTTCAATTCTTTTCTCATAACCATTTAAAATTGGTTTCACAGCTTGCTCCCATAGGACTAACATTTGTTCCTTATTCATAAGTTTTTGGGGAGAAGTTAACTATTGCTGTCATGTTAAACTACACTGAACTAGAAGACAGAGCCCTTTATGATCTTGCCCAGACTACTTCTCTAATTCTAACTCTTAACACTTTACTACATGAACTAAATTGTTTGTAGTTGACATTATTTTTTAAATAACTTATTGAACACCTATTTATATACCAGGTCCCTGTGTTAGGTTGTACAGATATAAAAATGAATAACGGATTCCCTGGAAGTCCCGTGGTTAGGGCTCTGTGCTTTCATTGCAGAGGACCCCAGTTTGATCCCTGGTTGGGGAACTGAGATTCCACGAACTGCACAGCCAAAATAACAATAATACCCTATGACATGGCCTGCTGGTTGCCTGGGTTGCATCTATTTTCCTCTTCTGAAACACAGAACTCTGATTTTATTATGAGAGTAATGGAAAACTACATTTATCAGCCTCCTGGCTTCCCAGGTGGCACAGATAAGAATCCACCATTGCAGGGGACCTGGGTTCAGTCCCTGGTCTGGGAACATTCCATATGCTGAGGAGCAGCTGAACCTGTGCACCACAACTCCTGAAGCCCGAATGCCTAGAGCCTGTGCTCCAAAACAAGAGAAGCTACCGCAAGGAGAAGCCCGAGCACTGCAACAAGAGGGCAGTCCCCGATCTCCGAAACCAGAAAAAGCCTGCGTGCAGCAAAGAAGACCCAGCACAGTGAAAAACAAACAAACAAATAAAGCAGTGTGTACATGTCAAAAAAAGTAAATAAATAAAAATGCTTTGAAAAAAGTAGAAACACTGAAAAAGGGTATAGTTTCCAGTGTGAGCTACCTGGACTTTGCTGTTATAGAAAGTCACATATTTCATTAGATATTTTGTATTCTAAAATAGAAAAAACAAAAAAAGTAACAGGAACTCATTTCCTACCTGTTTAAGAGCAAAGCAAGTTTCCATCAGAATCTATTTTTACCTCGGTATACTGACTTAATATTAAGATAATGATGAGATTTAGCAAGATCCAGCTGCTCAAAACTCTTGAGCATTTGTTTATTTCTTTCAAGTCCTAAGTGTCACCTTCTTGAGGAGGCCACCCCTCTCTATTCCTCACTCCCCTTCTTGTTTTATTTTTCCCTATAGCATTTGTCAATTTTCCAATTTCTCCACAATTTATTTTTTGGTTTGATTGTTTAATTTTCGTAAAAGAATGTAAGCTCATGGAAGGAGGAAATTTTACATCCTTATTACCTCTGACAGTGCTTGGCATAAGGTAGGGACTCAATAAACATTTTTTTAAATGAATGAATGATGTTAGGGTTAGCTATGATAGACACCTCTCAGTTCTATTTCAGCCTGGCTATGAATTCTCATGAGAGTTTATATTCAAGAGTTCCCCCTATGCAATGTGAAAGAAAATGCCACCACAGTAATGCCATAATATGGCTCCAACTAATCAGGTAACATCACCATTTACAAGCAAGGTGGACAATAATAATGATTCTAAGTAACACTGCCATTATTGAATGGGAATGATAATAACCAGTAAGACACGGAAATAGCATATTCTGTGGTATGAACTCAAGGCATGTTCAGTCTTTCTACCGGTAAACTTCTGCCCTCAGTCACTGTCTGAAACTCAGGTTACCCGTGAATAACATTAGAATAGGTCAACTTCTCATCTACATCAGTATCTATATCTAAACACGCAAAATTCAAACAAATTCCTTGGAGATAACAGTGATTCTGGAAAGCTGATTTCAGATCCTTATGACACATGCATTCTCTGTTTTTAGATATTTTGTCAGGAAGGTACTATCCACTAGTGATGGCCCAAAGTTCCAGACACTGGAAGTTTCTAAGCCTTTACCAACTCCTGATTAGTACTGAGCAAACTACATTAAGATAGATCACTGACTGGGAAACTGTGGTCCGTGGTCTGTTTTTGTATGGACTGCCTGCTAAGAATCGATTTAACATTTTTAAGGAAAGATAAAAGAAAAAAAAACAACAATATGCAATAGAGATGGCATGTGCCTCTGAAGGCCTAGAATATTTACTGTCTTGCACTTTAAGGAAAACTCTGCCAACCCCTGATAGATGACTGTTAAATAAAGTGGGCACAAAAGTCCAGATATAGAACTAACTGCTTTTTATTTTGGTAATTCCACTCTTTTACCTATTTAAACAGTAGTGTTTCTTTTATGTTACTATCTTAAAGTTGTTTAGCTTTTCTACCCATAAGATGGTATTTCAGGTAACAAATTTTGCTACGCCTCTTCAGTCATTAACAGAGTTAATCTTCTGAGGAGTGTCTTTATTTTCTATTTCACAGTTAAAAAAAATTAAGATTCTCAGAGGTTCCATGATATGAAACCCTTTTCATAATATATTTTATATACAAACACATTAGACATATATTAGACATACAAACTCCTGAGTTAATTAAATTAATTTTGCGCTGGATCTTGGTTACCGTGCATGGGTTTTTTCCAGTTGCAGTGAAAGGGCTTCCCTTGTTGTGGAGCATGGGATCTACAGACTACGGTCTCAGCAGTTGTGAGGACTTCCACCGGGGAAGTCCTAGACATACAAACTACTTAGAGTGAACTTTTGTATTGGGCTGCTGCTGCTAAGTCACTTCAGTCGTGTCCGACTCTGTGTGACCCCATAGACAGCAGCCCACCAGGCTCCCCCGTCCCTGGGATTCTCCAGGCAAGAACACTGGAGTGGGTTGCCATTTCCTTCTCCAATGTGTGAAAGTGAAAAGTGAAAGTGAAGTCGCTCAGTCAGGTCTGACTCATAGCGACCCCATGGACTGCAGCCTACCAGGTTCCTCCGTCCATGGGATTTTCTAGGCAAGAGTACTGGAGTGGCTTGCCATTGCCTTCTCCGTTTGTACTGGGCAGATAAGTTTTAATTGCTCAGTCGTGTCCGACTCTTTGTGACCCTATGGGCTGTAGCCTGCCAGGTTCCTCTGTCCATGGAATTCTCTAGGCAAGAAAACTGGAGTGGGTGGCCATTCCCTTTTCCAGGGGATCTTCTTGACTCGGGGCTTGAACCCAGGTTTCCTGGGTTCTTCTTTACCATCTGAGCCAAAACACTGCTTTAATTTTCCGAGCTGGTTTAGGTTAATTATATTTGTAAGTTTATAAAGAAACAGTACAAATTAGTGAAAACCTCCCATTATTAGTGGTGTTAGCAGGCCCTGAAGTAAACTGTATTCCAGATCTAGGAAAAGAGCTCAGGGGGCTGTCTTAAAAACAAATGATGGGATTAACTGGAAACCAACCAGAAGTAATTTACTGTTACAATGTGATTTGGGGAGATAATAACTGATAAGATAGCTACTTTTGTATCATCCAGAAACAGACAACTAAAACATTAATATATAACTTGGGGATTATAACATTGAGAAGAATGCTGACTGATAAATGCAGACACAATACGCCTGGTAGATTATTCCTGGAATCTAGAAAGAGAGCTAGAAATTAAGAAACTATTAATGTTCAGCCAGGGCCACTTTTTTGAAGTAAAGAAACACTATGTTTAGTATACATAATCACTGTATTTTGAAAACAAAGATACAAACTAGGAATCAAAGAAACAAATATTTAGGAGTCTTCAAAGGCAGAGCTCAACTTAAATGAGTCTAGGAGAGTCACCAGCTTTCCTACCAACAAAGTGACTAAATGAGAAACTGCCCCAAATCATGCAGTCCTCACAGCTTTACTTCCACGCTTACTAAAAAGAATCCTTATTTCTAATTTAGCTCACAGCTACATTACATCAGAAAGAGGTTGCTATTACTATTCTGGAGAGCTGAAATTACAAAATTATTTTTAAAAATGTAAATAGACATAGCTAGATATCTTGAGGTCTGAGCATGTTCTGATGAGATAAATCTAGATTCAACATGAAATTGTGAAACCAGAGCTTCCAAACAAATGTGACAAGAAAGCATTAGAGGTATGATGAGCAACTGGCCCCTGAGCCTTCAGACATGGCTGGAGCTGCTTCAATCTACCAGCAAAGTTCATTTACCCTGGTGTGCCATAAAATATTACGCTTATTCTGCACACATTAGACACAATAACTCCCCATTCCCCCTGCTTTCTGGTAACCACCATTCTAGTAATTCCTGCCTCTTTGAATCAGACTACTCTATGTATATGTTACTGATGTGTATTTTTCTTTTGTCCTAAGAGAAAGCATTAAGTGGTGAAATGCCTAAAGTCAGGCATAAGAATGTAGTAGGAGAGGTATAAAGTCAGACTGTTAAACATTCTCATTTTGAATAATGAAAAAGAGCAAATTAGAAAATGTTTTATGAATATTACACTCTCTGCCCTTGAAATTTCTCACTCATTAACTCTTACTGTCCTTGTCAAATCCTAGTCATCCTTCAAGATCAACCTCAATGCTTTCTTTCCTGGTGCCCATGAACATCATATTATCTCTCTCTTTTTTTTTTTTAATTTTCATAGTAATTTGTATTTCCTTTAAAAGAGTCCACCCAATTTCACCTTTTCCTATTTTCATTTGTTTTTTTAGCCTTGATCTTAGAGGACAAGCATCTTTAAAGCTGACTTTTTTTAAACACTTACTTCAAACTTTTCAATGTATTTATTTTTATTTTGTCTTTAAAATTATTCTTATTTTTTAGCAACACAAGAGGCATGTGGGATCGTATTTCCCCAAGCAGGGATCAAACCTGCACCCTCTGCGCTGAACCGAGAAGTCCAAAGTTGACTCTCTTCATGATCAGATGCTGTATAATGCTTAGGTCCTCCATAGAGTCAACACACACATGTTCAACTTAACTTACTTGAACATGTTTTGCCTTCAGATGACTACATATAGCCTTCTAAATCACTTCTTGAGAATCAAGTGGTTTATATAATCATTTTGGTAAAAATTACATAAATGTAATTTACCCATTCAACATACACTAGCCAATGAGGTAACCAGTATAAGCGAAGACCTGGATGCTACCGTGAACTCCCTGTAATTCAGGCCCTTCAATTATGTACTTGTGCTGCAAATTCTTACTATGTTCCCTATTCTATTTGGAGATTCAGGTTCTTTCTTTTTTAATGCCTACAATCCCTGGGGCTCAGTGGTAAAAGAATCTGCCTGCAATGCAGGAGACATAAATTCAATCCTTCAGTCTAGAAGATTCCCCTGGAGAGGAAATGGCTACTACTTCAGTATTCTTGCCTGGAGAATTCCGTGGATAGAAGAGCCTGGTGGGTTACAGTCCATGGGGTTGCAAAGAATTGGACATGACTTAGCAACCAAACCACCACAATCTACCTGGAGACAAGACTAACAGTGGGGTTGCTAATATATATTTAAAGAAAGTATTGACAAAATAATGACAATGATATGAATCCTGAACAGAAAACTAACAAAAGACAGTTCCATGCTGCTCTGAAAGGAGAGGAGAGTTGCTACAAAGAGGATTCAAATAGCTCTTGTTGTCTTCTAGGAAGGGGATAGGTAAAAATGGCTAGGACAGCTAAAAACCACCTTGAAAGAGAAAGCAGATTATCGGTGGGGACAAACTGTGAGTTTCGGATGAAAGAGACAGAGTGGTGTTGCCTGACGCAGAAGCAGCACGTGGTCTTAGAAGTTGCTGCTTTCACTTTCCTTGCAGTTTATTTGTTGTTGTTCAGTTGTTCAGTCGTGTCCGACTCTTTGTGATCCCGTGTAGTTTATTTAAAATTCCCCAGAGTTTAGAGTTTTAACAGCTAAGATGATAACTAACTAAATTGGGGAAGCAAATAACTGTTTCTTTTTTTTAAGTCCTATGTTACTAAATATTTATTATCTGCTTTGATCATGTGCTGTGTAAGGCAATGGGAACACAGCTTCTATCCTCAAAGCACTTGCATTCTATGGTTCAATTTAGTCTTTGTTGGTACATCAAAAATGCCTGAAAAATAACCCTGCCAACATGTGTGATTTCAACAGTCAAGAGTTTTCCTACAGAATACAACTTGTGGGAGACACTTCCCTGGTGCTCCAGAGGCTGAGAACTTCCTTCCAATGCATGGGATGTGGGTTCCATGGCTGGTCGGGGAAACAAAGATCCCACGTGCAGCAGAGCAACTAAGCCTATGTCCTCCAACTAGAGCTCGGGTACCTCACTGGAGACCCTGAGAGCTGCAAACTACAGAGCCCGCCTGCTCTGCAGCCTACGAGAACAACTAGAGAGAAGCCTATTGCTGCCAGGAAAGATCCTGAGTGCTGAAACTAAGACCTGACACAGCCAACCAAAACAAAGAAAGAAAAAAAAATACACCTTGTGGGGTTGTCTTCATATGTAACTATCACATGAGCACTGCAGAACATTTATATGAGTATAAACTTATGTGAAGAAAAATGTCTTAAGCTCTTATTCCTCCCCTTTCTCTTCTGTAACTCAGCTCTACCTTCACCCTGCAAGTGCAAGTGTGTTGCTTAGTCATGTCTGACTATGTGACCCCATGGACTGCAGCCCACCAGGCTCCTCTGTTCATGGGATTTCCCAGGCAAGAATACTGGAATGGGTTGCCATTTCCTCCTCCAGGGGATCTTCCCAACCTAGGGATTGAACCTGGGTCTCCTGCATTGCATGCGAGACCTTTTCTTTACCATTTGAGCTACCAGGGAATCCACTTTCACCCTACTGCCAATTTAATAGGGGCTTTGTGTGTTTTCTTCATATTTTCAGTGTATATATAAACACGCACCTATCCATCCCTCCATTATTGAATTTAATATTAGGGAAAAATAGCAACAGCAAATAATTTCAGCCAAAGGATCTGGAAGTAGATTAGAAATGTTCCATTTTAGCTATAGAACCATAAAATTATGTAATGATTAGATCTTACTTTCAAATATTAGCACCATAAATTCCTTATTAACAAGATGAGAGAAAACATAAGAAAAGCACTGCTATGGAAAATTGAAAATACTCAAAATAATAATTGCAGAAATTATGATGCTTCAAGATAATCACAGATGCGAGTATAAAACAAGTCCAGGCTTTATTTCATGTAATCTCATTCCTCATTTTATAGATAAGAACCAGTTCAGGGCATTTCAGCGACTTGCCCCAGGGGATCCGGTCAGTTTCCATTCCAAATTCTACATTATTAGCATGTAGTTTTGATTTGACTGGTTTATAGCATAATCTCTCAGGTTTCATTAGGATGGAGCTGAGATTACACCTCTTTTGAAACATTTTCTCTAGTATATAAGATAAAGATTATTGTAGAAAAAAAGAAAATACAGATAAGCATAAAGGAGGAAATAAAAACTACTCAGTTAAGACTCTATATTTCAAATCTTCTTAACTGTCTTCTCCTTGCAAAACCTTATCTTGACATCCTGGAGAAATCTGTTACTTTTGTACTGGTGACAGGATTTCAGGATATCGGAATCAGGTTACCCACCTAAAGTCAGACATGTAGGAGGTCAGGGTCAGAAAGTAGTTCATTGCTTGAAACAGAGAAGGGTCAGAAAAGCAGACCAGAGCATGTGATAGGCTTAAGTATTTGGCTGTACTATGTGGTTTTCATCCGACGCTACATTTCCCATTAGCATCTCTGTGTTCAGTCTGCTCTCTTCTTCTAGACTATAGTAACAGACATATCACAGTGTCTACCATAATCTTAGATGACTTTCTGAGGAGAACCTGCCTAGCCGTAGCCCTTCTGAATGAACAGCCCTAGGCAGCTTTCTTTGGTACCAGATGATCCCTGGTCATTAGTCAGGGCAGCCATTCAGTAGCTGGCTAATAACCTTAACACGTCTTGCCACAAGAGGTATCCATCTCCCAATAACGAGGAACTGTGCCGATTCAATTCTTGCTTTTGGAAAAGACAGAACTAGTTAGAAGACAGCAGATTAGGGAAAGGATGCAGAGAAACACGTCTCAAGACAAGGAACTGTGAGCAAGTGGATAAGGAGGTGGAAACCATGAGTGAGCAGACAGCAGGAGAGAAACACCAAGGAGCCCAAGCGCCACTAGAGGAGAAGACTCACGGACTCAGCCGTGGAAATCCACAGAGCTGCCTTGTGCCCAGGCTGGCCAACCGAGAGATCCTGTTTTCTCCACTCTGTTAGCTCAGTCTATTGCCACATAGACCCTTATGATAATTATCCCTTATTTCGTTTAGATTGTAACTCTGTCATTTTTTTGAAAAAGGAGGTTGAACTATGTAATCACCAAGCAATCTCTCACATCTCATTGATCTTGAGTAGCATGTTCTGAATGTATAATGAAACAGCTTAGATCAGAAGTTCCCATCCTTGACCGATTATTATAATCATCTAGGGAGTTGAAAAAAGTTTAAGATTCTGGGGACTCACTGACTCAGAATATCATACAGAAAATCTTTCTGGCTTTGAGTCTCTATGCTCAGATGGTAAAAAATCATGCCTCTTCTGAGAAATTAAGGCATGGAGGGGTAACCGTGTTGAAGTAAAGTGAACTATTTAATAAAGTTACTCCTAGTTTGATTCTGTTAAATTCTCATTATTATTAAAACATCATTTTCAGTATTTCATAATTTATTTTCTCTACTTTTAATCCAAATATTTCTAATTTCTTGTTTTTTTGACTACTTTCTGTGCACATACATTTTTACCTAATAATGCATTTCAGTTTTTTTGTTTATGTTAATACGATTGGTTTTATACTTTACACGAAAACTCCTTACAGCAAAATATATTATTTTACAAATAAGAGGGGATAGGTGATATTTTATATCCCTTTTATTCTTATGTAAATTTATAAATGATGCAAACAGGGATTTCCCTGGCTGTCCAGTGGTTAGGACTCAACACTTTCACTATTGAGGGCTGGAATTCAATCCCTGGTCAGGGAACTAAGATCCTGTAAGCCGTGAGGCATGGCCAAAACAACAAAAAACAAACAAAAAACCCCCAAACAAACTTTTTGCTTATCTGCATTTTCTCTTTTTTCTGTAATAAACTTTCTTTTATATACAAGAGAAAATCTTTCAAAAGAGGTATGATCTCATTTACATACTAATGAAAACTGAGAGATCGTGCTGTAAACCAGTCAAATCAAGAGTTTCTGATTCGTTTAAAATTTGTCCCTGGAGAATGGAAGATGCTATGTTAATGCTAATTACTGGGCAAGTTCAATATGCTAACTAGAAAAGGGACTAATACAGATCTTTCAAGGCCCTTTCGTAAAATGATTATAGTTAGTCTGAAACCAATATGAGTGAGAGGAAGGATATTTAAGTCAAATATATTTAGTGAAAACTAAAGACTAACATTCTAAATTAATTTTTGTTGTACTTACAAACAGTGTTGGTTTGGGTATAAATACATTGTCTTCAGGTTCTTTAGGTGCATTCAAAGTCTTTGATTTCTGATTTTCTGTCACATTTTTGGATTTCATTTTAGTGAAAAGTAAGTTGTCCTCGGAACGCTTACTACGCATGTGAGTGATAATCTGTTTCATTGCTGCCAATTCCTGTTGATATATGAAAATAGAAGAGGAAGGCAAGTATGATTTTAGCAAGCAGAACTCATGATGTTGATGTTAAAACATTTATTTTTATTCTTGAAGTAGAAAAAACAGTTGAAACAATTACATTACATAAATGAGGAAAGTTGTGAAAATAACGACATATTAATGTTCAATAATGATGCATAAAAATCTCATAGTTTTTAATACTGTTAAAAGATAAATATATCAATCCAAAGGGGAAAGACGGGGAAGGAGAAATAGGATAAATAGGAGTGTGGGGTTAAAAGACATACAATAGTATTATCCCATTATACATAAAGGAGATCAGCAACAAGGATTTACTGTATATCAGAGAACTATATTCAATATCTTATAATAACCTATGATGGAAAATAATCTGAAAAAATATACATGTATAACTGAATCACTTTGCTGTATACCTGAAACAAACATGGTATTATAAATCAATTGTACTTCAAAAAAAAATTATTCCATAGTCTAGTGTTTCCCAAATTTTTCGGCACATTGGAATCACCTGTGGAGCTTAAAAAAAAACCTGATGCCTGTGTTCCACCCTCAGAGATTGAGAGATAATTGAAACGGGGTGTAGCCTTGGCTCTGAAATTTTAAAGATCCCCAGGTGATTTTAACAAATTTGGGAGTCATGGGCATAGCTTCGTCCCCCAGTAGCTTTTCTACACATACTTGATAAACAGATTATTTAGGCACTTAACTTTTTCTCTTCTACCTCTTAAACTATCCTACCAAACTTTTTTGAAATCTTGCATGAAGATGCAAGGGAAAAAGTGTGAAATTTTTTTTCTTGTCTATTAATCAGCAGTTCAAGCAATAAGTTTAATATAGCTTCAGGATTTCTTTAACCACGTTATTCCCGGACTAAAAGACAGAAAACAAATTTATGGTTACCAAAATGGAAAGTGGGGGGAGGGATAAATCAGGAATTTGGGATTAACAGATACAGACTGCTATATATAAAACAGATCAACATCCAGGACCAACTGTATAGCACAGGGAGTCAGAATCACCCTGCTCTACACCTGAAACATGGTAAATCGACTATACTTCAGTAAAGACACAACAAAACATATTACTCCCTCTTCTACAAATAAAAACCTGAGTTAGCTCTATCAGTCACTGTTTGAACCAAGGATTAGTTATGCTGAACTTGAAAAACCCAGATCAAAAAATTCCCTCATTCTCTCTTCTACATCTATTTTGTTGTAGTCAAACCTTTAGCACCGCACACTAACTAGTGGATATTTATGCTTAATTACTAAATAGATTTGATCAAACACAAGTATATGGAGAGAGGGCAGACTAAACTCTTCTTTACCTTATTCTCTGTAGAACAGTGGTCGGCTTTGTTGGAGGTAATTTTCTCCTAAGATTTTATTTCATCTTCGTGCCAAGACACAAAAGTTACAGCGATAGAAAATGTTCTGCTTCCTTCTACTAATCTGTTTATAGACATCAGCTCTGTGTCAGAGCAAGTTCCTACAGGCCTTTTTTTTTTTTTTTTTCTGGCTGTCATTAGTTCTATTTAGAACCATCTAGCTTGAGTGGGTATTTTAAAACAGAGCTGTTGAATTTAAGCCACAAAGCCTTAATAACTCACAGGGCCAAGAAAGGAGCTAGAAGAAATGATGCCAGAATCCTCTCTTTTCTGCAGGAATGGAGCTGGCCTGGCGAATGCACATGAGGATGTGTCTACCTTCAGAAACTGCCAGTGTGATATACTATTTAAAAAATGATTTATTTGGCTGTGTTCTGTCTTAGTTGCTCTGCAGCATGTGAGATCTTAGTTCCCTGACCAGGGATTGATCACCTTGTCCCCTGCACTGCAAGGTAGATTCTTAACCACTGAACCATCAGGAAAGTCCCTGATATTTGAGCCTTTTGAGGATTCATTGTTTTTGAGACTATGCTACTTTATTTATATGCTTCCCTATAGTGGCGTGTGAACCATGGATTTAATGTAAAACATGTCCGGTGTTACAGTAGATTTCAGCTTCTGTTCTAGTTACCAAATGGTAAGTAGAAGTGAGAGGGGAGATAATGGTCTCTCAACCTATCAAAGGAACATTTTTTATCTGAAAGAATCTCTTTTTACTAGTCATAACTTTTGTACCTTGGCATGAAGATAAAGTATTAAGAAAAAAATGTCCTCCAATACAACCTAACACTATTCTACAGATAAATAAGGTCCAGGAAATCATACCTTCTGAGGGGAGGGAAGGGGGAGATGGTAAGGATGAGGAGGGAGAAAACCAAGGGGATGTGGGGGTACCAGGCAGAGGGCTTTGGCTCCTGAGAGTCCAAGAGGAAGTCATGCTTTTGTTTCTCTTTGGCCTCACCTGCTGCTCATATAGGAACAGTGACAGGTAACAGATCACTTCTGAAGCTGGTCAGGAGACAGAAGGGAAATTCACAGGTTTTTACTTTTAGACGAGGATGACCCTGACAGAGGGTGCTGTCACAGTGCTACTGCTGTTCATCTGACAGTATTAAATGTTAGTACAGCTTCTGAAATCTAAGTGAAGAACACTGAAAAAGCAACAGAATCCTGCAAAATTCCTATTAGGATAATACACCTAATATAATAGATACCAAAATAAGATGCAGTTTCAATATGTTTTCATACAGATGATCTCTTTTATATCAATGGTAAATTTGAACAAAGAAAATTCCACTTAACGTCAAATAGTATCGGCAACACCACTGGGGACTGAGCACACAGAAAGCCAAGCACAGGCAGTGGAAATATTTCAGTATTCGGTTAGAAGTCAAAGACTCACCTATTCCGGACACGATTATTAACTGTGTAAACTTAGGAAATCTACTCTGATTCAATAAGCTTCAGCTTCTAAACTGATAAAATGTATGCTTGTCTTAGCTTTTTGGATCTTTGCCAGTCTCATAAGTGTTTGGGTATGTTTATTTTGCATTTCTTCTATTGTGAGGGTGGGCAGTTTTCCTGAGTCTAAGGGTATCACCAACTCAATGGATAGGAGTTTGAGCCAACTCTGGGAGATAGTGAAGGACAGGGAAGCCTGGCAGGCTGCAGCCCACAGGGTCGCAAAGAGTCCGACATGACTGAGGCGACTTAGCACACACACACAGATGATTAACAAACAGTGGTGAACAGCGAAGGGACTCAGCCAAACATATACATGCATCCAGTCTCCCCCCGAACAAACCTCCCATCCAGGCTGCCACTCAACACTGAGCAGAGTTCCATGTGCTATAGAGTAGGTCTTTGTTGGTTACCCATTTTAAATATAGCAACCTTGACTTTCTTACAGAGATCTTTTGCCTTCTTTTTAAAGAGTTTCTGCCTTTTTTCTCCTCATTGATGGAAATGCCTTTTTTTCCACATTACCTAAGATTATCTAGCTTCTTAATCATACTGTTTGCTGGGATCAGTTTTGTACTGATTGATTTTAAGACTGACGCAAAGTTGTTACTCTGAAATTTCCTTTTATTGTACATCTTGGCATGTTTCATTATTTCTCGTCTCTTTCTGTCATTTGATGGCAAACAATCTAGTAATTTCAAGAGGGGGTAGTCAAATTTCTGGGAACTATAATGCCAAGCTAATGCTGATTTCTTTGTATTTTCTTTCTCTCGGAACTGTCAATATTGTTTACCTTTTCCTTGCAAATTTCTGTCTTTTTACCTTTTTCAAAGTTTTAGGAGAGTTTGTTCACTTTTCCTGAAATCCTTCTACTGGCATTTTAACTTACTTATAGTAACTTCATGATTTGATTTCAGCAATTTTTGAAAACACCAGAAACTTTTTCCATACACTGCTTATTTTCTGTAAATACTAATTTCTCAAATCTTTTTGAAGAAACTAATTACAAAACCTTGCAAGTTCTTTTCTGTCACAAAATTTTTTTTGTTTTCTCTGGAGAAGAGTCAGTCCCTCTGTTTATTGTGATTTTTTTTCCTCTTGTGCTATTAATTTTCTTCCAGTTTCTGACAGTCTTTGGTTATGTGTCCCAATTTATGAATGAAGAAACAGACTAAATGTTTTCTTTTTGCTGCTATGGGTCATTCATCGGAATGAGATAGCTGGATATGTGGACAAGAAAATCTGTCAAGTAGGTTTCACTCTAGGGTCCTCAGATGGAAAGTAGGCTCTCTTATCCAAAATTATAAAATGTGGAATATCTTATTTAGGGACCCTTCTTTTTGGCAGTCCTAGTCAATTCCTAGCAAATGCTCCATTAATTTAGAAAGTCATTTGTCAAAATATTTCTTTTAATTTCTGCTTTGTAAAAATCATAGAATCATTACTCATTCATTATAAAATTCAAGTACACCAAAAGTACCATGCCTCAAGTCTCTTTTCCTTATACCATTTGTTTGAGACCTTTAAACATTCTTCTATAACAGTCTGATTGATAATAATATTAATTAGTTCTGATACGTTTTCTAGTGATCTACAAAAAGCTAATAGGACATATCTTATAATTCTAGTATATCAAATACATAAGAAAATTACCATAACTTCAGGAATGAAGGAACCATTCATTAAAATGAACAAATGTAGAACTGCATCTGATTATATGATTGTAACTTAAGATAAAATAAAAATAAAACAAAACAATAAAAACCACATTGCAGTACTATACTCCTCAAAGTGGAAGAGTAAGGACATTCTTATGAAGCTTCCAGATGATGATGATGTTGAAGATGATGACTGTACAAACACTCTCTATAAAAGAGATAAACTACTCTCTTGAATGTGAATGCACATATCTTGGTCATTTAGTATAAACTATTTGCACAGAGGGTGACATATTAAAAGAGCTCCACTGCAGAGCAGCTGCTTAAGAGTACTGCACGGCTGATGCCAATAAATGGCTGAAAGTTGTAAACTCTGCAAAGATGTTGGCAAGGGGACACATAGACGGCATTTCTTGATGAAAATAGCTCTAAGAAGTATAATGCAAACATGTGCTCCACTGGAAGTTCCACTGAAGTGCTCTTTGGAGGAATAACAATGTATCTGGCAGTCAAGTCAGCATTCTGGGCATCCTTCTTACCTGAGCTAACCCGAGGTAAAAACCAATCTGGTTTTAAACCAAAACAAAAGAGTATGAAATGCAGTACATGGATGCAATCTCAAAATTGACAGAATGATCTCTGTTTGTTTCCAAGGCAAGCCATTCAATTTCATGGTAATCCAAGTCTATGCTCCAACCAGTAATGCTGAAGAAGCTGAAGCTGAGTGGTTCTATGAAGACCTACAAGACCTTTTAGAACTAATGCCCCCCAAAGATGTCTTCTCATTAAAGGGGACTGAAATGCAAAAGTAGGAAGTCAAGAAACACCTGGAGTAACATGCAAATTTGGCCTTGGAGTACAGAATGAAGCAGGGCAAAGGCTAACAGAGTTTTGCCAAGAGAGCGCACCGGTCATAGCAAACACCCTCTAACAATAACACAAGAGAAGACTCTACACATGGACATCACCAGATGGTCAATACCAAAATCAGACTGATTATACTCTTTGTAGCCAAAGATGGAGAAGCTATATAGAGTCAGCAAAAACAAGACCGGGAGCTGACTGTGGCTCAGATCATGAACTCCTTATTGCCAAATTCAGATTTAAATTGAAGAAAGTAGGAAAAACCACTAGACCATGTCAGATATGACCTCAATCAAATCCCTTATGATTATACAGTGGAAGTGAGAAAAAGATTCAAGGGATTAGATCTGACAGACAGAGTTCCTGATGAACTATGGACAGAGGTTTGTGACACCGTACAAGGAGATAGGGATCAAGACCATCCCCAAGAAAAAGAAATGCAAAAAGGCAAAATGACTGTCTGAGAGGTCTGACAAATAGCTGTGAAAAGAAGAGAAGTGAAAAGCAAAGGAGAAAAGGAAAGATATATCCATTTTAATACAGAGTTCCAAAGAATAGCAAGGAGAGATAAGAAAGCCTCAGTGATTAGTGCAAAGAAATAGAGGAAAACAATACAATGGGAAAGACTAGAGATCTCTTCAAGAAAATTAGAGATACCAAGGCAACATTTCATGCAAAGATGGGCATAAAAAAGGACAGAAATGGTATGGACTTAACAGAAGCAGAAGATATTAAGAAGAGTTGGCAAGACTACACAGAAGAACTATACAAAAAAGATCTTCATGACCCAGATAATCACGATGGTATGATCACTCACCTAGAGTCAGAAAACCTGGAATGCGAAGTCAAGTGTGCCTTAGGAAGCATCACTATGAACAAAACCAGTGGAGGTGATGGAATTCCAGTTGAGCTATTTTAAATCCTAAAAGTTGATGCTGTGAAAGTGCTGCACTCAATATGCCAGCACATTTGGAAAACTGTGGCCACAGGTCTGGTCAGTTTTCATTCCAATCCCAAAGAAAGGGAATGCCAAAGAATGCTCAAACTACCGCACAATTGCACTCATCTCACACACTAGTAAAGTCATGCTCAAAGTTCTCCAACCCAGGCTTCAACAGTATGTGAACCGTGAACTTCCAGATGCTCAAGCTGGTTTGAGATCAAATTGCCAATATCCACTGGATCATCGAAAAAGCAAGAGAGTTTCAGAAAAACATTTATTTCTGCTTTATTGACTATTCCAAAGCTTTGATTGTGTGGATCACAATAAAAGGTGGAAAATTCTGAAAGAGATGGGAATACCAGACCACCTGACCTGCCTCTTGAGAAACCTGTATGAAGGTCAGGAAGTAAGCTAAAATTGGACATGGAACAACAGACTGGTTCCAAATCAGGAAAGGAATATGTCAAGGCTGTATATTGTCACCTGCTTATTTACCTTGTACGCACAGTACATCATGACAAACACTGGTTGGAGGAAGCACAAGCTGGAATCAAGACTGCTGGGAGAAATACCAATAACCTCAGATATGCAGATGACACCACCCTTAGGCAGAAAGTGAAGAACTAAAGAGCCTCTTGATGAAAAGAGGAGAGTGAAAAGGTTGGCTTAAAACTCAATATTCAGAAGACTAAGATAATGGGATCTGGTCCCATCACTTCATGGCAAATAGATGGGGAAACAGTGGAAACAGTGAGAAACTTTATTTTTTTGGGCTCCAAAATCACTGCAGATGGTGACCACAGCCATGAAATTAAAAGACGCTTGCTCCTTGGAAGACAAGTTATGACCAACCTATACAGCATATTGAAAAGCAGAGACATTACTTTGCCAAGAAAGATCCGTCGAGTCAAGGCTATGGTTTTTCCAGTAGTCATGTTATGGATGTGACAGCTGGACTATAAAGAAAGCTGAGTGATGAAGAATTGATGCTTTTGAACTGTGGTGTTGGAGAAGACTCTTGAGAGTCCCTTGGACAGAAAGGATATCCAGTCCATCCTAAAGGAAATCAGTCCTGAATATTCACTTGAAGGACTGATGCTGAAGCTGAAACTCCAATACTTTGGCAACCTGATGTGAAGAGCTGACTCATTTGAAAAGACCCTGATGCTGGGAAAGATTGAGGGCAGGAGGAGAAGGGGATAACAGAGGATGAGATGGTTGGATGGCATCACCGACTCAATGGACATGAGTTTGAGTAAACTCTGGGAGTTGATGATGGACAGGGAGGCCTGTCGTGCTGCAGTCCATGGGGTCACAAAGAGACGGACAAGACTGAGCAACTGAACTGAACTGAACTGTTCTAAACCAAGCACATACCTATATTGGAGGTTTAAACTACATCTGAAAGAGCATTTAAACAACATTTTATTATGGAAACTTTTAGTCCCCATTTTCTACTGCTAGACTTTAACCATTATCAACATTTTGCCAAAAAATTGTTTTTTCTTAAAAACAGCTTTAATAAGATATAATTCACTTGCCAATACAGTCATCCATTTAAAGTATAAAATGAAAAAAATTTTTTCTATCACCTCAGAGGGAAACCCTGAGTCTTTTAGGAATCACTCCACTATCTCATCCTGCCTTCAATTTGCCAGTCACAAGCAACCACTAATCGACTTTCTGTTTCTGTGGATTTCTTTGTTCAAGGCATTTCAAATGAATGGAACATGTGTGTCCACTGTGACCAGCTTCTTTCACTTTGCATGGTGTTTTCAAGGTGCATGATGTTATATATCTACTAGTAATTCATTTCTTTTTATGACTGAGTAATATACTTTCAGAAAGAATATTTCATTGTATAGCTATCCTACATTTTGTTTAATCCATTCATCAGCTGGTGGACATTTGGGTTGTTTACACATTTTGGTTGCTGTGAATAATGCTGTTAACATCTAACATTCATGTACAAGTTTCTGTGTAGACATGTTTTCATTGATCAAGTATAAAACTAGTTGTGGAATTGCTGGGCCATATGGTAACTTCATGTTTAATCATCTGAGGACCTGCCATAATGTTCTGTCAACATTGTTTTTATCTACTTCCTTTCCAGTTATTTTGAAATATTTGAAAGCACATTTCAGACCTCCGATCATTTCACTTGTAAATATTTCAGTAGAGATTTTTAAAAGATAAGGATTAAACAACAACAACAACAACCCAAAATATCATTATCACATCTAACAAAATAGTTTAAAAGAAAATGCAAAATTATTTCAAAGTTTCCTATTGATGCTCTAAGTGCCCAAAGACAATTTAAAATCATTATCAAAGCAAATTTTTAGCACTTCTCAATGTATGATTTAAAAAGTTTATTATTATTGGAGTATAATTGTTTTACAATGTTGTTAGCTTCTGCTGTATAACAATCAGTGTGTATGTAAGTATACATATATATCCCCTCCCTCATGAGCCTCCCTCCCACCCTGCCCCCCACCCTACTCCTCTAAGTCTTCACAGAGCACGGAGCTGAGCTCCCTGTATTACACAGCAGCTTCCCACAAGCTATCCATTTTACACAGGATATTTTACACATTGCATATATATCAATGCTGCTATCTCAATTCACTCAACATATAATTTTTGAAGGAGGTAAAATATACCCTGAATGCCAATGCCACTACACTCTAAACAATAGACTAAACAGATTTTTGTCTGGCAAAATAATATTCATGTAGTATTTACTATGTTCCAGGCTTTGCACTATGTATTTTACACAAAAATTTAATCTTCAGGATTTCTCTGGTAGTCCAGTGGCTAAGACTCTGTGTTCCCAATTCAGGGGGCCTAGGTTCGATCCCTGGTCAGGGAAATGGATCCCACATGCTTCAACTAAAGTTCACTGCTGCCAGTAAAGATCCTGCATACCAAACAAAGAACAAAGAACCCATGTGCTGCAACTAAGAGCCAGCACACAGGAAATAAATTGGAAAGAAAAAAATTTTAATCCTCTGTTAAATACCAAGAGGTATATATTACTTCAATTCTCAAGACAAACTGAGGTTTAGAAGATTTTAAGAAATACAGCCAAATTCACTAGCTATTAAGAAATGAAATCAGGATTCAAATGAATTCAAAGCAATTCAAATTAGAATTCAAATGAATTCATTATTTACACAATAATGCAGATGCTCTCTATGAAGGCCTTTGACAGTCACAATTCCAGGTTTGGAAGGGACCTTCAAATTATTTAACCTCTACACAGAACAAAGCAAAGCAACAATAACAACCACACAAAGCAAACCAAACATGCCTCCATATAATGTCTACCCTTAGGTTTTAATTCCAGCCTTTGGGGAGATGTATCTCAAGTCTATTTCTGCTTCTTTCACATGCCTATTTCGAATTTCTTGGATCTCTCTAAATCTTTTCTACCCTGTTGTTGTTTAGTTGTTCAGTAATGACGGACTTTTTGTGATCCCATGGACTGTAGCATGCCAGGCTTCCCTGTCCTTCACTATCTCCCGGAGTTTGCTCAAACTCATATCCATTGATTCAATGATGCCCATCCAACCACCTGTCCATCTGCCCATCTGTCATCCCCTTTTCCTGCCCTCAAACTTTCCCAGCATCAGGGTCTTTTCCAATGAGGTGGCTCTTCACATCAGGTGGCCAAAGTATTGAAGCTTCAGCTTTCTTCTCTAAACACCCCCAAATCCATTAATCTCTCTTGGCTGAATGGAATTCTTTTATCATCTTGATTATTTTCCTCTGATTACCTCCTAGTAAGTATTCAAAGTTTTGAGTCTAGAACAGAATGAAGTCCTGGCCAGAGCAGAGAAGAATAAGGCTTATCTACTCCTTATTCTAATGCATTTCAGATGATAAATATTTTTGGAGTCATACCCTGTCTACCATGGAAAGCTTAGTGAGAGCTCAAAGATTTGGTAAATGAGACACAATTGTGCTGTCATAGCCTCGGGGACATTACTAATCACTAAGAACATTCTTTCCTGAACTTGGATATAATCTTAAGGTCATCCTCAACAGTGAGGCAGGTAGAGGAAGCTAGCATTATTACACACTGAAGTAGGCCACTGCCACTGAGGACTGCAAACAGAAGTGTGGGCACCTCGATTCTGTTCTGATTGGTTTGTGCAGATCCCTTCATTCATCGGATTACTGAATTTCACCTTGGACCTCTAACGGCCTTGCCTCTGGTATACAGGTCATCTTGTACCTGGATTTTCCTTCTGTACCAGTATTCATCTAGCTGTTGTCTGTTTTCTGGCTTTTATTATTTCAGTATAATCTGGTAGGTTTTGATGCAAATTCTTGTTGATTTCCATCATTAATTTCAGACTCCAGGCTCTCTGAGACTCTTTGGTGTCTGGAGTGTGACTCACTCTAATGCCCGAACTTCTCCAAGTTATATTCCCAGTCTTCCCTCAGTGTCAGCAACTTGAAACAGGATATAGATGTCCTAAGTTTAAATTAAAATACTGCCAAAGAAGACCATATCATCTCATTTCACTGTTAATATTCTCTCCTGGCAAACACATATTTCCAGAGACTTATTTTAATAGCTTTGCAGTTTGTCTTGTGGGTGTCCTTATAGCCGAGAATTGTTTAGTTTGTTATAAACGGCTGCTAGCCTAAGAGTCATAAAAACACAGGGTTAGAAATGATAGCAAGAGGTCATTTACTTGTTCCTTACTGATAAAAAAAAAAGGTCAGAGAAGTGTACTTACTATTTAAGAGGAAACACACCAAACTTCTAAAATGTAGTGGGAAAAATACACATTTCATTCTTTAAAAAAAAAAAAAAAACCTAAAACTAGAAAATGAAAGATCTATGTGATGCACAATAGATGTGGAAGTGTGATGCAAAAAATGTTAAATGGGCATATGTACACAAATAAGGTGTTTCTACGATATGATAAAATATTTCACCCAAGACAGCATTTTACCTGCAGGACACAACAGGAGTATTTGTAACTTAAAACCTGATGATGAAAAGATTAAAAAAGAAGCCAAGGTACTGATGAAACTCAAAATAATCTGACCTAGTTCTGTTAAGTTTAGTGCAAATCCACATAAACAGAGAGGTCTACAGAGTATAATCTAAAACAAAAAATGTGAGTCTTTAGGCAACTGAAAATTGAGGAAACATTCAGTTGCTTCTTCTGTCAAGTGGGTATAAGGCCATCACAGGGCTCTTTGGATATTTTAGTTATAACATAATTGGGCTGAAAACAATTAAAATATTTTGGTAGTAAGAAGTTATATTATCACTTTTACATAGTAGGTTTAGTTTTGTCATACTTCAAGTATATTTAAATCCAACAGTTGCAATGAGTATTTTTTGCAATACTTTACTCTCTGAATTTCCTCGGACCTAAATTCACATACCCTTATGTGGAAAAAATAAGCATTCTCAAGTTTTATGGGGAAAATATGAGTTATACTATATATGCTATAGCATTCCACTATAATAATTACCTTTAAAACACTCTTTTACATCTAGGAAATCAAAAACAAATTTGAACTTGAAGAGCAGACTACAATGAGAAATGTATCAATCTGAGAAATAATTACATCTTCATTTAGAGAAAAATTAACTTACCCACACAGTATTTTTTTTAAGTCATGATGACTGTTCTGACTGTAAAATTTAACTACATAGGTGTCTAAGAAAAACATGTAAAAAGGTATTCTTAAGGAAATTTCAAAATAGTTAAGTATGAACCAAAAAGAATGACACACATATAGAAATATGTAATTTGTTTGAGCCCTTTATGAAGTGGATTGCCTCAGGGGCATTTGTGATGCCGAAACGTCCCTGAAACTTTCCGAGAAATCACAAAGAACATAGGAGTTAGTCCTGGAACATAAACATACCATAAAAGAATGATAATTATACTGTGACTTCATTTTGCAGAAACCTGGCTAACTGCAGGGTTTTTTTTTTTTTTTAAGTGACACACACCGCAGTAAGAGGCAAGTTATCTGGAACCGTGGGAGTTAGGCCAACATTCAGGCAAGTGTGAGGCCTTGCACATTCTAGGCACTTACTAAGAAGTGGTTAGTTAAGTTCTGGTTAAATACTAACTGAAATGCTTGTGGACCTTGAGAGAGATTATTGACAGAAGCACTGGGTGAAAGGGTAGAAGAAGCTTGTTTTATTATTTTTTTAAATTTAATTTTATTTTTGGCTGTGCTTGGTCTTCACTGGTGTTGGTGGGCTTTCTCTAGTTGTAGCTTATGGGGGCTACTCTCCAGTGGTGGTGCATGGGCTTCTCGTGTTGTGCAGCATAAGCTCTAAGGCGTTTGGGCTCAGCAGTTGTGGTGCAAGATTCCAAGGGTATATGGAATCTTAACACACCACGCATTGAAGCCACATCCTCTGTCCTGACAGCCATATTCCTGACCACTGGGCTGCCAGGGAAGTCCGAAGTTCAGGTTTTAGAAACAGATGTATTATATTCCACAAATATATATGTTTGAGGGGGGAGAATGTGAATATATTAAAGGTTGGTTTCTAAAGCCCTCTATTTGACAGCTTCTGGTGAAATTATTCCTGGAGAAGGGAAAGGCTACCCACTCCAGTATTCTGGCCTGGAGAATTCCATGGACTATAGTTCATGGGGTCGCAAAGAGTCGGACATGACTGAGCGACTTTCACTCACACTCACTCAGAGAAATTATTATTGAAGACTGAAAAAGATCACAGTTTAACAAGCATTTAACTGAATACCTGCATATGTGTGTGTGTGTGTGCTCAGTTGCACAGTCGTGCCTGACTCTTTGCAACCCCATGCGCTACAGCCCACCGGGCTCCCCTGTCCATGGAATTCTCCAGGCAAGAGTACTGGGGTGGGTTGCCATTTCCTCCTCCAGGTGATCTTCTCCACCCAGGGATTGAACCTGTATCTTCTGCATTGGCAGGAAGATTCTTTATCACTGAGCCACTGAATCTGGGAAGCCCAACTGAATACTTATGTGCTAAACACTGTGGTAAAGGCTAATACACAAAGAAAAACTAGGCACTTCATTGGCAAGACACATGCATAATTATGATATATAGTGGTAGGAATATTAATACAAATATTTTTAGAATTGTGGGAAAGAGATTTAAAAAAACTTAAGTTTTTCTTTACTGCGTTATGAAGGGCTTCAAAGAATAGATAACATTTGAATTGATTCTTGAAAAGGAAGGAAAAGAGGGAAGGGACCTAATTTATTGACTTATTGTCATATGTCAGAAAAGTACTACATTGTTTAATTCTCATACAATCCTGAGTTTAGAGGGGTTAAGTTATTGCCTTAAGAATCCATAGTTACTAAGTAGCAGAGCTATCTTATCTGTTCAATTGCTATATTTTTCCACAGTATTTCAAAATATGTGAGACGTAAAGAATATAAAGGCAATTCCAGCCTTACAATGACAGCTGAACATATACATTTGTAATTCTGGATCAGACCAACTGCCTACGTTCTCCATGTCTGCACCTAGCATGCTGAGTGTAAGCTGCTAGAGGAAAATTACACAGAATGGTACTACAATGAACATATGACATCTTACCTTGGCAATTATTTGTTATGTCTGTAATACACATCACTCATTTATTATACAGCTATTTCAAACTTGTATTTTTCTCAAAATTCTGATCCTGGGACTTCCATGGTGGTCTGGTGATTAAGACTCCATGCTTGTACTACAGGGGGAAAGGGTTCGATCCCTGTTTGGGGAACTAAGATCCCACATACCGTTGCTCGGTATGGCTAAAAAAAAATCAACAGGGACTTCCCTGGTGGTACAGTAGATAGGAATCTGCCTGCTAATGCAGGGGACACAGTTCTGACCCCTGGCCTGGGAAGATTTCACATACCGTGGAACAACTAAAGCTTGTGTGCCACAATTAGTGAGCCTGCAACTACTGAAGCCCGTTTACCCAGAGCCTGTGCCACCACAATGAGAAGCCCGCATACCACAATGAAGAAAAGCCCCCCTGCTCACTGCAACTAGAGAAAGTCTGCATGCAGCAAAGAAGACCCAGCACCGTCAAAAATAAATAAAATAAAAAACCAAATTCTGATCCTATCACCCGTCTTGCCATTAGAAAACAGCCATTAGATGGGAACTTCCTAAATTCTTGCCACTAAACCTAAGTTACTTTCAACATAATTTTTATTTCTCCTCTTCAAGATGGAAAAGGTGCCCCCTCCTATCTAAAGTTAAATCCCATCATTTCATCCTGGATCTCTTCCTTTCCCAGCACTTTTGCTCAATTGATCATCCCTTTTGAACTTTCAGTGTCTCCCTCTGTCTGGCTCCTTCCTATCACAACTTAGGCTGAAAGCCCTTTATCTCACACTCCCTCCCTGATCACCTTATATTCTCTTAAACAGTTGCTGTTGTCATTAAATCGTGTCTAACTCTTTGCAGCTCCATAGACTGCAGCATGCCAGGATCCTTGAGTTTGCTCTAGCTCCTGGAATTTGCTCAAATTCATGTTCATTGAGTTGGTGATGCTATCTAACCATCTCATCCTTTGCCACCTCCTTGTCATTTTGAACTGTGCTGCTGGAGAAGACTCTTGAGAGTCCCTTGGACTGCAAGGAGATCCAACCAGTCCATTCTAAAGGAGATCAATCCTGGGTGCTCACTGGAAGGACTGATGCTAAAGCTGAAACTCCAATACTTTGGCCACCTCATGCAACGAGTTGACTCACTGGAAAAGAGTCTGATGCTAAGAGGGATTGGGGGTGGGAGGAGAAGGGGATGACAGAGAATGAGATGGCTGGATGGCATCACCGACTCGATGGACATGAGTTTGAATGAACTCCCGGAGTTGGTGATGGACAGGGAGGCCTGGTGTGCTGTGATTCATGGGGTTGCAAAGAGTCGGACACGACTGAGTGACTGAACTGAACTGTCCTTTTGACTTCAATCTTTCCCAGCACTGGGGTCTTTTCCAATGAGTTGGCTCTCTGCATCATGTGGCCAAATTGCTCCAGTAGTTGAACGGACTGACAAGAGTCTTTTCCAGTAGCACAATTTGAAAGCATCAATTCTTCAGCACTTGGCCTTCTTTATGGTCCAACTCTCGTATCTGTACATGATTACTGGAAAAACCACAGCTTTGACTATACAGACCTTTGTTGGAAAATGATGTCTCTGCTTTTGAACAGGCTGTCTAGGTTTGTCACAGCTTTTCTTCCAAAGAGCAAGCATCTTTTAATTTCATGGCCACAATCCTTATTCAGAGGGTTGTCTATTTTTTCTATTATTATTTTTCAACTTCTATGCATTTACCAGTTCACTGCAATCTGCCTTTTAGCACCATTGAAACTGCTGTTTTTTTTTTGTTTCAGCATTTTTAAAAATCCAAATGACACTTTCTTTTTTATCTTTGTTTGACCTGGCCCTTTGGCAGCTGAAGCCACTGCTGCCAACCTCCTCCCTACTGAATGGTTCTGGCTTTAGGGATCCACTCTTCCTGATGTGCCTGCCATTTCTCTGATCACTCCTTACTCTAATGTGAGCTTTTTTTGCTCTGCCTATTCCTAAACTATTAGTACTCATCAAGACTCTGTCCTAGGCCCCTCTCTATTCTCACTGTATATACCTTCACTAGTTCATTCTATCTGCTTCTGTGTATACACCATGCTTTGACTTTTTTATGCTTTGACTCTCAAATCTCTAGCTCTAGATAAGTTCTCTTCCTTGGACTCCAGAACCTAACATTTTAATCTCTCTACTGAATATATCAACTTAGATATTTTCTTGAGTTCTTTCCCAAACCTATTCATCCTAGGGTGTTAGTAATAAACCCAGGACACAAGCCAAAACCCAGGCATCAATTCTCATTCCTTCTCTCATCATTCCCTAAATCCAATCAATCACCAAGCCCTGGGATTCTGCATTCTAAATAGTTTTCAAATTGGTTCATTTTTGTTGAACACCAATATCACCAGTTTAAGCTCATGACACCAACTATTGCTCAATAAAACACTGAAAAGTTTCCTAAGAGGAGCTCTTACCACTGCTCCAACACAGTTACAAAAGAATTTTTAAAAGAGCTTTTACATCCATTTCTTAAAATTATGCTCAGTATTTTATTAGATACTTAGCTGATTAAAGATATTTTTCCTGCTCTTAAAAGCTTAGATTCTAAGAACATATGATGAAATAAGAAAAGTCACTCTAAGGAATCATATTTCTTATACTCAAAGCTGAATGTTGAATTTGAAGCCTTGATACTGTTAACTAAAAGTGAGATCATGTTAGTTGGTCTTTTCCATTATATTTAAAAAAGCCTAATTATTTAAGATTCATATGTTATATTTTTATACATAAAAGGTCTTAGTATAAATGGAGGCACTGAAGGGTAAAAAAGATTTCATTTCACTTAAAAGATAAGAAAAAGCTACTCTGAAGCATCAAAAGTGAAAGAAAAGAAAAAGATTACAACACCTGGATAAGATATTTAGCTCTGAGTTTTCTGTCAAGTAAGACAAAAAGGAAACACGTTAAATTACACAGTTCTCATTTTCTGGGAAAAAAAAAAAGATATAGCTTCATCTACAGAGGCAAAAATTTTCCTGGAACTCGTGCAAACAATAATTCATCATGAGATTGTTGTCTAAATGAGACTAAGAAGGATCATAAGCTTCTGTTTCAGAAAAAAAAAAAAGTTTTAACAGTAAGTATGTAATCATAGTTGAGTTACTTAACCATGAGTTACTCAGCATCAGTTTCATCTGTAAAAGTAGGGACAATTATACTTATCTCAGGGGACAGCACCAAACACTAAATTATGTAATATAAATGGAAGCACTTAGTAGGTCCCTTCACAAAACAAAGGGAAATGGCACCAGATTTTGCTCTGATCTTCTATAAAGGCAGGGATCATGACAATAAAGTGTGTCTTTTTTTTTTTTTTTAATAAGATTGACTGATTTTTGGCTGTTCTGGGTCATCACTACTGTGGGTGGGTTTTCTCCAGTTGTAGGGAGTGGGGGCTATTCTTCCCTGTGGTGCTCAGGCTTCTCTTACTGCAGAGTACTGGCTCTAGGGTGCAGAGGCTTTTGTAGTTGCAGCACATGGGCTCAGTAGTTGAGGTTCACGGGCTCTAGAGCGCAGGCTCAGTAGGGCTTCCCTGGTGGCTCAGTGGAAAAGAATTTGCCAGCAATGCAGGAGACACAGGTTTGATCCCCAAGTCAGGAAGATCCCCTGAAGGAAGAAATGGCAACCCACTCCAGCATTTTTGCCTGGGAAATCCCATGAACAAAGAAGCCCTAGTGGGCTACAGTCCCTGGGGTCACAAAGAGTTAAGACACAACTGAGTGACTAAATGACAATCCTTTGTTAACATTTTTTATTAGGTTAATACACTTTCTCTAAAGAAAAGATGAGAATAAAAGTCACCCAATACACTTTCCAAATACACACAACGGTTTTTGAATGTATCAAATCTAAAAATTTATAGAATAAGAGACCACTATCGATTTTATCCTTCCTGGAAATTCTTAAAACCACAACTGAACTACTAATGTGAACGAGGTTTTAAGCTAACATTTTGAGCTAAGACCAATACAGAAAAGAAAAACCCTGTGGCCATGCCGCACCTATCCTAGCACTATAAACCCAGGACTAGCCCACTCATTTTCTTTTTTTCATGTAATGCATATTTGATAACTATGTAAATGAGGTGGGAATCTCATTTCGTATTATTACCATACACACACAGTCTTACCAGAACTCAGTAACATTACTTATAAAACTAAAGAAAGACCTGTCCAATGCAAAAAAGAATACGAAACACTTTAAATGTTCATTTGGTCTCTTTATGAATCACTTATTTAAACTGAGAAAACTTGGCTAATTGAATCAATGACTCATGCTAGATCATTTTCACAGGGTCCTGACAAGGGTGAGGCAAGCTCTCAGCGGCCAGCCCTGCACTGGGCACGCCCCTGAGAGGGGGCACCCCCACTATTTTGTGCCCTTGGTGACTGCTTGCCCTCCCCTTAGTCTCAGTCCTGTTTTTCACTTTCAAAAATTTTGACTTATTTCTCAGAGTTAGTCTTATTCAACTGTTATCTACTGGCTGTTCTGGACATGTCATCCTCAGAGTCATAAAATGAATAAATCAATCTTGCAGATTCTGTTTCATCAGGTAAATGTTCAAAGGAATATTCAAGCATATTCCTGGGCTACAGGCTATTTTCTTTCCATAGAAGTCTTCTGTATTTGCATTTGGGTCTGCATACATTATAAGGGTTTCCCAGGTAACGCAGTGGTAGAGAATCTTCCTGCCAATTCGGGAGATGCAAGAGATGTGGGTATGAACCCTGGGTCGGGAAGGCTCCCTGGAGCAGGAAATGGCAATCCATTCCAGTATTCTTGCCTGGAAAATCCCATGGACAGAGGAGCCTGGGGAGACACAGTCCATAGGGTTGAGTCACATGCGACTGAGCAGGCATG
Organism: Moschus berezovskii; assembly: GCF_049115385.1. Taxonomy (NCBI): domain Eukaryota; kingdom Metazoa; phylum Chordata; class Mammalia; order Artiodactyla; family Moschidae; genus Moschus; species Moschus berezovskii. The sequence goes on from NC_142472.1 coordinate 39,180,895, forward strand.
CTGTACACGTGATGCAAGTTTGTGCTAAACTGTTTCTTTCTTCTTTGTTTTTGGTCAGGAGGCTTGTGGGATCTTAGTTCCCGGACTGCGGATAGAACTCAGGCCCCTGGCAATGAAAATGCAGAGTCCTAAACACTATACCATCAGGGAATTCCTTAAACCATTTCTTAGAAAAGACTCAGTTCAGTTCAGTTCAGTTGCTCAGTCGTGTCCAAATCTTTGCGACCCCATGAATCACAGCATGCCAGGCCTCCCTGTCTATCACCAACTCCCGGAGTTCACCCAAACTCATGTCCATCGAGTCGGTGATGCCATCCAGCCATCTCATTCTCTGTCGTCCCCTTCTCCTCCCGCCCCCAATCCTTCGCAGCATCAGAGTCTTTTCCAGTGAGTCAACTCGTCACATGAGGTGGCCAAAGTATTGGAGTTTCAGCTTCAGCATCAGTCCTTCCAATGAACACCCAGGATTGATCTCCTTTAGAATGGACTGGTTGGATCTCCTTGCAGTCCAAGGGACTCTCAAGAGTCTTCTCCAGCACCACAGTTCAAAAGCATCAATTCTTCGGCGATCAGCTTTCTTCACAGTCCAACTCTCACATCCATACATGACCACTGGAAAAACCATAGCCTTGACTAGACGGACCTTTGTTGGCAAAGTAATGTCTCTGCTTTTTAATGTACTATCTAGGTTGGTCATAACTTTCCTTCCAAGGAGTAAGCGTCTTTTAATTTCATGGCTGCAATCAGCATCCGCAGTGATTTTGGAGCCCCAAAATATAAAGTCTGACACTGTTTCCACTGTTTCCCCATCTATTTCCCATGAAGTGATGGGGCCAGATGCCATGATCTTTGTTTTCTGAATGTTGAACTTCAAGCCAACCTTTTCACTCTCCTCTTTCACTTTCATCAAGAGGCTTTTGAGTTCCTCTTCACTTTCTGCCATAAGGGTGGTGTCATCTGCATATCTGAGGTTATTGATATTTCTCCCAGCAATCTTGATTCCAGCTTGTGCTTCTTCCAGCCCAGCGTTCCTCATGATGTACTCTGCATATAAGTTAAATAAGCAAGGTGACAATTTACAGCCTTGACATACTCCTTTTCCTATTTGGAACCAGTCTGTTGTTCCATGTACAGTTCTGACTGTTGCTTCCAGATCTGCATACAGGTTTCTCAAGAGGCAGGTCAGGTGGTCTGGTATTCTTTCAGAATGTTCCACAGTTTATTGTGATCCACACAGTCAAAGGCTTTGGCATAGTCAATGAAGCAGAAATAGTTGTTTTTCTGGAACTCTCTTGCTTTCTCCATGATCCAGCTGATGTTGGCAATTTGATCTCTGGTACCTCCGCCTTTTCTAAAACCTACTTGAACATCTGGGAGTTCACAGTTCACATACTGCTGAAGCCTGGCTTGCAGAATTTTGAGCATTAAAAGCTTATATTAGATTTGTTCCATTAAACTTGAATTTTTACTTTGCTTTGGGGAAAAAGAAAAGCTATTTTTCTTTGACTGTTTGGCATAAAAAAAAGTCATAATGTTGGATTATTTATATACCAAAATGAAGAAATCTCAAATGCATGCAAATTAACTGATAATTATTTAATTAGATGTGTATCCTTGCAAACTTCATTGATGCCATGCGGTAGCTGTCAACTTAATTCACCTTGCTAGTATTTAATTTTTATGTTAAGACATATTTTCCTTTAAACCTACTCAAGTCTCAACCCAGTATTAAAACTTATAGTTTTTATTTGGACTCATGAATAATGTGATTCCAAGTATGACATACAAAATATATAAATGAAGGCTTTCATATATTTTTCAGAGTTGAGCATAATTCTCTAAATTCAAATGAGACTTGCTATTCTAAATACATTATCTATTATGCAGCTTTTTTGGGAAAAACTTTTTGGTATGACTTAATGGACCTCTGTAGCTACTATTTCTTAAATATTCAGTTTTAAAAACTTTTGTTACGATCCACATACTGAATAAATCTGGCTTCCACAGTGAGGCAACAACTATTTGAAATCCGAATCCTAGGACACAAGTAATAGTAGATAAGGCCTGGAATGCTGAAAGTCGGAAAAAAGAATAAATATCTTCAGAAATTTCTCTACTCTGTAACTTGTTGTTAGGTCTACTTATCTACCTAAAAATCATCTTTAAAATCTAGCCCAGGGACACTTTCTTATCCTTTTCACCCATTACATAAAATACACCTTTAAGAGAACTCACTCCAAAGGCCATTTCTAAGATAAAGACAGTCTCTCAATTACCTTGACATTATTTCTAGGATATGCATCTTTAAGTTGTTTCTAGGAATATTCCTTGCTTCATCTCTCTCAATAATTTCCTTCCAATAATTTCTTCCCAAAAACCTGATATATCTTTTCCAGACTAGGAAGCAATGTCTTCAGGATACTTATAAACCAATGATCTGCTTTAAGCATTTCTTTCTGAGTTAGGACCTCAAAATGGTAAAAACATGGCTAAGACAAGGCAGTGATAGTATAGTGGAAAAAATTCATGGATTAAAAAACTAAGCTTAAGGATACCAATGTTGGTGAGAATGCAGAGCAGCTGGAACTCTCACTTGTTGCTGGTGGGAATGCAAAAGACATAGCCACTTTGGAAAATAGTACAGCAGTTTGTTACAATGTTAAACATACAGTTTCCACATGAGCCAGTAATCATGCTCCTGATATTTACCAAGAGAAAAGGAAAATTTTATTTACATAAAAATGTATACACAACAGTGTATAGCAGCTTTATTTTTAAGTTCCCAAATGGAAATGATGCAAATGACCCTTAACTGTGAATGGATTAACAAACTGTGGTATATCCATACAATGGAATACTATTCAGCAATAAAAAGGACAAATTACTAATATAACAACATGAATGAAACTTTTTTATGGCAACTGAACAAAATCCAGATTGAAAAGACCAATAATTTTATTACTATTGTTATTATTTCCTTTTTTGGCTGTAAGACTTGGGTTGTGGGATCTAGTTCCCTGACCAGGAACAGAACCTGTCCCTTTGTCAGTGAAAGCGCAGAGTCCTACCCACTGGACTGTCAGGGAATTCCCTGATAATTTTATTTATTTGACATTCTGTGAAAGGATAATACCTTTTGCTGGAAAAGGCAAAACTACAGGGATAGAAAACAGATCAGTGGTTGCTCAGACTGGAGCTGGGGAAAAGGGTTCAAGAGGGAAAAGTTTTCTCTGATGATGAAACTATCTTATATATTGCTTGTAGTGATGGTTTCAGAACTGTGTGCATTAGCCAAAGATCACAGAATTGTATGCTAGAAAAGGTGAATTTTATTGTATATCTCAATAAAGCTGACTTTAAAAATGAGAAAGAAAACTGAATCCCAGTGACCATCTGGCTCTAGGCAAACCCCCTAAAACTTATTTTCTTCTTTTATAAAATAGGGATTGTATTAAGTTTAAAAGATTTTTCATGAGGAAGAAATTAAAGAAAATTTATGGATTTTAAAGTTCAACACAAATATTGTACACTAGGCACTGGCTATAGAATGATAAATAAGACAAGAGGTACACTATAGAAACTTACTGCCTAGGGGGAGAAAGGTGTAACACAGATGATTATTAAATGACATGGAAATTCAGTGACAGAGGTACGAATAAGGCAATAAGGGGCCATCAAGACTCAGGAATTCCAGGAATAAGAATTAACTCATAATGAACATGGGCAACTGGGATCCAATAATCTCAACCCAATTGATTCTGAAAAAGCCTAAAGTGTTAAAAAGTAAGACAAAATGGAAAAAGTACCTCACGATGATTTAGAAGTTGTTCCAAATCTAATGCCATTTGATTCTTCATTTGCTGCAAAGCTGACTTTTCTTTATTTAAATTGCTAGGGGGAAAAAAAATACACCAAGTTTAAAAAAACTGTCATACTAGTACAAATTTAACAAATGAGAAATTGTAGAAAACTAAAGATGAATTTGATGATTTGGATTAAAGAAAAATTAAATTTATAGTTCATAAAGATATCAGATCCGTGACCACAATGTTTGATTCAATCATTGGCCTACCTATTTTATAAAAATATTTTTTCAATCTGACAATGTGACTGAGGCGTTTTCATAGAATACTTCTCTATGCCTAGTGGGGGCATACAATTAGTGTTTTTTTAAAGATGACTGGTTACTCCTGAAATGTAAAAAGATGAAGTAGGACTTATATAAAAGGTAAAAAGAAAGTACCATATTAAAATTTGAGACACTGAAAGTCAAATTATAACATTTATCCTTAAAATTGAAAGTATATTTTATAATTTACCACATACTAAATTACCAGGTATATAACTGAGACAAATTAATTAGATATTTGGACTATGGTAAACTCAGGAAACGGAGAAGGTGCTGGCACCCCACTCCATTACTCTTGCCTGGAAAATCCCATGGACGGAAAAGCCAAGAAGGCTGCAGTCCATGGGGTCACTGAGGGTTGGACACGACTGAGCGACTTCACTTTCACTTTTCACTTTCATGCATTGGAGAAGGAAATGGCAACCCACTCCAGTGTCCTTGCCTGGAGAATCCCAGGAACAGGGGAGCCTGGTGGGCTGCCGTCTATGGGGTCGCACAGAGTCGGACATGACTGAAGTGACTTAGCAGCAGCAAACTCAGGAAAACAATTTTTGCTCCATATTCTTAGTTCAGTCTTTAATTTCTAAGTCTGCATTGTGGATTTTTCTTTGAAATGACCTATTTTCTGATACGAAAGGGTGACAAGCCTAATTGTAAGGACATATTATTTGAAAAGATAAATATCTGAGGCTTATCTTACACTGTCTGGAGTTTTATTATTCAACATAGAAAAATTAATTAGAACCATTAAATATTCTTTGAAAGCCATTGGGGTGAGTGTATTCAGGTAGTACTGCAACCAGGATTAAGAAAAGCAACAATGAATTGAAGAAATACAATTCCTTGAATGTCAAAATAGAATCTGAGACAGTAAAGTTAATGAGAATTGTTTGCTCAACAGGTAGGATGTTTTAAGTTATACTTTAAGAAAATGGAATGTCACCAATCTTTAAAATATTAGGGAGAAGTTTTTTTTAAACTCAAGGAATAGCAGCAGGTGTTCTGGGAGAACTGTGAATTCCAAGGACTTGAGAATTGAGAAATTCAAATTCTCTTCCTAGTAACAGAACTTCCCCAAGAAAGCATCAGTCTGTTCTCTGAGAAGAGACTAGATGCAATTCTGACTTTCGTTTCCAACTGTGCCACTGATTCAACTGTGTAGTATAATGCACCACAAATACCACCCCACTGAACCTCAGTATTCACATCTATTAAAGTGGAAATGATGCTCATGTATGTCAAAGGGACATGTGAATTATCTAATGAATGATTATATAAAACACTGAACACAAACCTCTACATAAATGCTATACTGTGTCACTGATTCAGATAAGAGTCATCAGAGGAAAATGGTAATTAAATGTCAATAAAGGTAAGCAGCTTAGCAGGAAAACAAACTGACTTTTCTAGTTAGGCGCCAGAGATCCTACTGAGCCGAGGAGTTGAAAAAAACTAGATATAAAGGAAATTGAGTGCCGTGTTCTGCTTGAGTTCCCCCAAAAATGGTAAAGGATGGGTGTTTCTGTAACTTTAAAATTCTATCTTTAGCTACGAAGACAAAATATTTTTCAAAATGAAAATAAATGCTCAATAAATAGGAAGAGGAATTTTCAAAGAACAGATATGTGTTCATATACATACTCATATACATTTACATATTCATATACATGTACCCCACACACAGAATATAAACATGTACTCTATGCAGTACACATATGGGCATGCATACAAAGACAGGCTCTCAAATACCAACAGGCCCATTAAGTAAAGTACAGTGTAATAGCAATGGAACGTTGATGTAATCAAAGGATTTGGATCGAATAATTCATTAGAAATGCTTCATGTGTAGTGCCTAATTTTTTTAGAATAAAGTAAATGTTTCATATTTAACAAAAATAACCATATAATATGGAATAAAAGGCAAGTGGATAAACTGGCTTACAAAGCAACTCTGTGACACGTTGGCTCCATAGACAACATATAGTTGCTCAGTCGTGTCTGCCTCTTTTGTGACTGCAGTCCGCCAGGCTCCTCTGTCCATGGGATTTTCCAGCCAAGAATGCTGGAGTGGGTTGCCATTTCCTTCTCCAGGGGATCTTCTTGACCCAGGAACTGAACCTGGGTCTCCTGCCTTGGCGGGTGGATTCTTTACCACTGAGTCACCAGGAAAGACCCTTGGGTGTAAATTTTCGGTCTTAGCCTTGTCTTTCTTAAATCACAAGGGAGACCACTTTCAACACGTGGGTCTCTAAAAGTGAATATGATGATTACTATATTCTGTGTTCTTCCACACGCAGTAATTACTCAATGGAAGTTTAATCTCCTTAGGATATTTCATAACAGTGGAAACTTACCCTTAAAAATACAAAGCTTCTATGCGTGACTCATAAAGCAACTACAAAACAAATCTCCTTATAAGCACATCTACGGTGAATGGTATACCACAACCGTAATTGTTCAATTCACTGTTAATTATTACTCAGAAATTCATGTTTATGGCTCTGTTTCACCTGCTGTATGAAAACATATTCCTGATATACTGTTCCTTAACTTCCTGGATCAATATACTCTGGCTTAGTCTTATAAGCCTAAGTAGTCTACTCCTTCTAAATGACTAGTTAACAAAAAATGGAGAACTGACAACAGAAAAAGAAAATTTATGCTAATTATTCTCTTTCCATGCTTCCTTCAGTCCTGACCTATAGATCAAACCTATATAACTCAGACTATCTTGTGGATTGCTGGAGGATTGTTAAAAGTACTACTTTTAGAACAGAGTATTTCTTTAATGACAGTGAATAGTGATATCTCAAGTGTTAGCTATTAACATGTTTATCACAATCTCATTTTAGTGCATATTTACTCTAACCTTTCCAGGCACTGAATAAATTGTATCAATAGCTAACCTGGCAAGTTGCGGGTGTGATATAGTGATACAGACTTATTTTGTAGAAAAATGATAAAGTTATATTTAGTTCTTTGAAGAAGGTTATATTGTATAAGCTAAAGAAATATTTACAAATTAATCAGTTTATGTAAATATTCTTTACAATTAAAATCCACACCCAGCAAAAACAAACAGGAATTTTCAAGGAACATAATCACTTAGTCATCTTTTTGGATGGGTCATCGAATGTTTAAATTTCGAATTAATGAAGGACAAGGAAGGGAGGTAACATTTACTGAGTTTCTCCTGTGTGCCGGAAGCTTTTGCTCTTTATATGCTACTTCATTTAATTTTCACAATTACCCTTTGATATTCACATTTATATCTATATTTTTACAGATGCATTTATCATGAGGAAAAAAAAACGAGGCTGATGTGTAGTTGAAGCCCAGGATAATTCTACTCAATTTGAAATGCCACTTGCTCAGAGTCAGGGTGATGGTAGACAGAATGTGACCTAACCTGCTGTATCTGACTTGTTGACTGGGCTATGTATAGTATGGCATCTTTTCATCCATGACATCAGGGTACATCTACAGCATCTTGAAAGCCATAATTAAAATGCTGAAAGCACCATAACTCTTCACATTAGAATATAGTTGCTTCAATGAAGAGTAAGACTTCATATGCTGTGAAATATTAGTTCAGAGTCTACTAAAATAGTATATAATAAATATATGAAACACAGACAGCTCTAAAGGTCTCAGATGTTTAGTACATAAAATTTTTTTTGTTTGTTTAATTCCATAATTGGCATAGTTCTTATGACTACTTACTGTTGCTGTTATTAAGGGAGTCCTAATTTTTGTCATGGAGAAAGAAATGGCAATCCACTCCAGTATTCTTGCCTGGGAAATCTCATGGACAGAGGAGCCTGGCGGGCTATAGTCCATAGGGTGGCAAAACTGTCGGACATGACTTAGCAACTAAACAAATTTTTGTCAAGATTCAGCATATTTTGAGAAATGTTATTTCTCATTTTAAAGATAATTTTCAACATAAAATATGTTAAAAATAAGACAATACTATCAAACATTTATTGAGCATTTTTAAGTGTAGGAACAGTGCTATATATGTTACAAAGGTTATATCATTTAGTGTGCAGAATAACCATGTGAATTAGGTGCTGCTGATGCCACTCTCATTTCACAGATGAGAAAACTGGCTATAGTGTCCAATGCCACAGCCATTAGCTAGCCAAAATTGGCAATGAAAATTAACATTAATTTAATTCAAATAAAATTAAAAATTTAGTTTCTCAGGAACACTTAGCTCAATCGCCACATGTAGCTGGTGGCTACCATACTGGACACTGCAGGAAGGTAATATTTTATCATGACAGGAAGTTGTACTGGATAAAGTTCAGAGACTTTAATTGATTTGCTCTAATTCAAAACTAAGGATGGAGCTGGATTTGTCCTTGTCCTCCCTTTTAAAATCTGTTTTTTGAAAAGTAACTTTATTATGAGATATTTCAAGAGAGAAACTTTAATAAGCCCCAACCCACTCCTGTGCTCTTGCCTGGAGAATCCCAGGGATGGGGGAGCCTGGTGGGCTGCCGTCTATGGGGTCGCACAGAGTCGGACACGACTGATACGACTTAGCAGCAGCAGCAGAATGTATCTGTCACACAGTTTCAGCGATTATCAACTCATGAAAAGCTCTCCTTTTAACTACTATTCTATATTATTTTTTGTTTTTTTGCTTCTCTTAATTATATTAGTTAATAAAAAATTAGCTCTTATTCAGATTAGAACATAGGGAGGCAGTATAACATAAAGGTGAAGATTATGGAATTAGAAAGCAGACAGATCTGGATTCAAATTTTGGCCCTATCACAAAACTAGTATGTTCTTAGATGACAAATGGCTAATCTTCTCCAGGGGTGAATTTGTTCATCATTACAATTTTCTCCTATAGCTGGTTATATTTTTCTCTATTAATAAACATTTTTAGCTATCCTGCTGCTGCTGCTAAGTCACTTCAGTCGTGTCCGTCTCTGTGTGACCCCATAGACGGAAGCCCACTAGGCTCCCCCATCCCTGGGACTCTCCAGGCAAGAACATGGGAGTGGGTTGCCATTTCCTTCTCTAATGTGTGAAAGTGAAAAGTGAAAGTGAAGTCGCTTAGTCGTATCCGACCCTGAGCGACCCCACGGACTGCAGCCTACCAGGCTCCTCCATCCATGGGATTTTCTAGGCAAGAGTACTGGAGTGGCTTGCCTAATTCTTAGTAAAATAAATATTCAAATAAATTTACTTGAAGGTAATTCTGAAAGAGGTAAATTTCCCACAGGGTTTTTTATATATCCCTGCTCCAAGATTACAAAGGTAAAACAAAACTCTATACAAAATTTCGAATATAACAAATTTCTAAAATATGTAAAGAAAAAATTCTCTTTGGTGTTCTTTCTTCAATTTACCTAGGATAACCAAGTGTCCAGTGAATGATAAGATCTAATTTCTATTGCTCCCAATAGCTATTTATAGAAAGGTTTAGTTAATTCATTGAATTAATTTAATAATACTGGTTATGAATATTTTAAATATTTAACTTTAAAATTAATCTAGAAATAAATTGTTATCTATGTTTACATTTAAAACATCAATGTGATTTAAAATTACTTTATTATATTATTGAAAAATTATGATCAAGAATAAAATTCTGGGCCAATTTTTTGGCAGGGTGGAAAAGAGAGGAAAAGGTAATTATTCTGATTCATCAGAAACAACATTCACACTTTCGAGTTAGTTATCAGAGAGCTCCAGTGGTGCAAACAGTTAGCATGTGGTCCTTATATGGAGTTAATTATCAGCAGTTTTATATTTTTGATTATGTATCTTGGGAAACAAATTTAATGGCTATCTTCTCCAATAACTATATTTTAAAATAAACTATGTTTTCTAATTACTTAATTTAAGAATTTTCTTTCTCATCTAATTCTTTGCTTATACTGTTATAAATTGGTTAATAATTTATCTAATTATTTATTCTAAATAATTAAAAAATCTAATGATAATTAAGCCAACTAACCAAGCATCCATGAGTTAAAACATCTTTCTTTACATAGCATCATTATTCTACTGTACTTTAAAAAGATTAAAATGATCTCATTAGATGAACAGGTAAAGAATCTGAATAATTATTCAGTGGAGCAAATCTTTTGATAAGGTGTCATGTAAGAAAACAATTTCAACTAAGGACGTGAAAGGAATTTATTTACATTGAGGTAATTTATGGTTTACTTCATGTAAAAGGTCAGAGCATGAAAAGCCTAAATTCCTTGGCAAAGTCAATAGGAATCTAAGTAAATGTGTACATTTTATCTGTTTAAAAAGTCCTTCTGACTCCACAAGTGGCCCATCCCACTAAAGAATTCTAGGGAAGGAGGACAGCATAGGTTGGCTGTTGTGTGCCCTGGGGTGTGGGGAGTGCTTTGTTACTCAGTGTAGCATTGCTTCTTCCAGGGTAAGACTTCTGACTGATCCGGTGGAATGTGACTACCTTAATGGGATGTGACTTAGCTTTTCTAACAGAAATCGAATATATCACATTTAAGACCACCTTCGTCATGTACATTTTTTCTTCCCAGTTTCCAACCTCAACTCAACTACAGCAGTATTATGCTCACAATGCCTCTATTATCCAAATAAATAATAATAATATTTTATTACTCAAGATTTGTAGATGGTTACCTGACATCTTTTTTGAGTTCGGTAATACACTTCTCCAGGGAATCAATCTTAGAATCTCTCTGACGCACTGATTCAATGAGATACCTGTAAGGTTGTTGAGTCTGGTTTAACAGAGAATTGGCCCTGTCAAGCTAAAGAAAAAAAAAGGTTTCATTAAAATCTAGACAATTTTATAAGAAACTGAAACTGTTCAAAATGCTCTAGCACAGGCACCAGCTTACATGAGTTACTCTGAAAAGCTCTTCCTGTGTAAATATGAAGGTTTTAAAAATTACTAACCAACATAACTATTATTTAAAATAAAAACAGTTCAGTTCAGTCGCTCAGTCGTGTCTGACTCTTTGTGACCCCATGAATCACAGCACGCCAGGCCTCCCTGTCCATCACCAACTCCCGGAGTTCAGTCAGACTCATGTCCATTGAGTCGGTGATGCAATCCAGCCATCTCATTCTCCGTCGTCCCCTTCTCCTCCCACCACCAATCCTTCCCAGCATCAGTCTTTTCCAGTGAGTCAACTCGTCGCATGAGGTGGCCAAAGTATTGGAGTTTCAGCTTTAGCATCAGTCCTTCCAATGAACACCCAGAATTGATCTCCTTTAGAATGGACTGGTTGGATCTCCTTGCAGTCCAAGGGACTCTCAAGAGTCTTCCCCAACACCACAGTTCAAAAGCATCAATTCTTCGGCGATCAGCTTTCTTCACAGTCCAACTCTCACATCCATACATGACCAATGGAAAAACCATAGCCTTGACTAGACGGACCTTTGTTGGCAAAATAATGTCTCTGCTTTTTAATATACTATCAAGGTTGGTCATAACTTTCCTTCCAAGGAGTAAGCGTCTTAATTTCCTGGCTGCAATCAGCATCCGCAGTGATTTTGGAGCCCCAAAAAATAAAGTCTGACACTGTTTCCACTGTTTTCCCATCTATTTCCCATGAAGTGATGGGACCAGATGCCATGATCTTTGTTTTCTGAATGTTGAGCTTCAAGCCAACCTTTTCACTCTCCTCTTTCACTTTCATCAAGAGGCTTTTTAGTTCCTCTTCACTTTCTGCCATAAGGGTGGTGTAAATAGGAAAGAAAAATTAAAAAAAAAAATTAATTAATTAAAAAAAAATTGGCCATCTTACCATTTTGGGGAATGAGTCATCTAAATTTTCTTAATGTTTGTTGGTCTGAGACAACATGTGATATAAAATTTATCTTTTAATGAATATCCATTAGCTAAAATGAAAATCATTTATTTGAACTTTATTTCTAGTCAAAATAATATAGTGAAAGTGTTAGTTGCTCAGTCATGTCCAACTCTTTGCGATTCCATTGACTGTAGCCTGCCAGGTTCCTCTGTCAATGGAATTCTCCAGGAAAGAATACGGGAGTGGGTTGTCATTCCCTTCTACAGGGGATCTTCCCAACCTAGGGATCGAACCTGGGTCTCCTGCATTTCAGGCAGGTTCTTTACCATCTGAGCCACCCGGAAACCCCAAAATAACATAATCACTTATAATTCAGTAATTTTTCATGCTTTCCTATTCCTTCTCATCTTTAATTATGTACCTAAATCCACTCTTGAGAGTCCAACCAGTCCATTCTAAAGGAGATCAATCCCAGGTGTTCACTGGAAGGACTGATGCTAAAGCTGAAAATGCAATACTTTGGCCACCTTATGCGACGAGTTGACTCACTGGAAAAGACTCTGATGTTGGGAAAGGTTGGGGGCGGGAGGAGAAGGGGACGACAGAGAATGAGATGGCTGGATGGCATCACCGACTCGATGGACATGAATTTGAGTGAACTCCGGGAGCTGGTGATGGACAGGAAGGCCTGGCGTGCTGTGATTCATGGGGTCACAGAGAGTCGGACACGACTGAGCGACTGAACTGAAACCACTATGTATAATTTAAGCACCTAAATAACTATATTATGGCAGAAAGTGAAGAAGAACTAAAGACCCTCTTGATGAAGGTGAAAGAGGAGAGTAAAAAAGTTGGCTTAAAGCTCAACATTCAGAAAACTAAGATCATGGCAACCGGTCCCATCACTTCATGGCAAATAGATGGGGAAACAGAGGAAACAGTGTCAGACTTTATTTTTCTGGGCTCCAAAATCACTGCAGATGGTGACTGTAGCCATGAAATTAAAAGACACTTACTCCTTGGAAGGAAAGTTATGACCAACCTAGACAGCATATTAAAAAGCAGAGACGTTACTTTACCAACAAAGGCCCATCTAGTCAAGGCTATGATTTTCCAGTGGTCATGTATGGATGTGAGAGTTGGACTATAAAGAAAGCTGAGCATAGAAGAATTGATGCTTTTGAACTATGGTGTTGGAGAAGATTCTTGAGTGTCCGTTGGACTGCAAAGAGGTCCAACCAGTCCATCCTAAAGGATATCAGTCCTGAATATTCATTGAAAGGACTGATGTTGAAGCTCAAACTCCAATACTTTGGCCATCTGATGTGAAGAGCTGACTCATTTGAAAAGACTCTGATGCTGGGAAAGATTGAGGGCAGGAGAAGGGGACGACAGAGGATGAGATGGTTGGATAGCATCACCTACTCAATGGACATGGGTTTGGGTGGACTCCGGGAGTTGGTGATGGACAGGGAGGCCTGGCGTGCTGCAGTTCATGGGGCCGCAAACAGTCGGACACAACTGAGCGACTGAACTGAACTGAAATAACTATATATATGTTTTAAACAATCATGTTTAAAATGTAAACATAAAATTTATGATTTTGTGCATTTTACAGTGTACAATTCAATGGCATTAAGTAATTCACAATAGGTAAGTATCACTAGTATCTATTTCTAGAACGTTTTCATCAACCCAAACAGAAACTCTGTACAGATTAAGTAAAAACACTCCCCTTAACTCCCTAGTTCCCAGAAAGCCTATTCTTTCTACATGAATTTACCCATTCTAGATACCTCATATAAGTGGAATCATATGATATTTGTCATGTCGCATCTGTTTAATTCATCTAATTCTAATGTATTCAAGGTTTATCTATGTTGTACCATATTCCTTTTTATGGCTAAATAATATTCCATTGTATGTTTATAGCATGTTTTGTTTTTTCATTCATCTGCCGATGGATACTTGCATTGCACTTTTTGGCTATCGTGACTAATGTTGTGGTGTACAAATATCTGTTTGAGTCCCTGTTTTCAATTCCCTTGGTTATCTGCCTAGGAGTGGAGTGGAATTGCTAGGTCATATGGTAATTCAATATTTAACTTTTTGAGGAACTGCCGTTTTTCAAAGTGACTGAATCATTTTACATTCCTACCAGCAATGCACTTGGTTCCAATTTCTCCACATCCTCTCCAACTCAGTTATTTTATGTACGTATTGGCCATTTGTATATCCTCTTAGGAGAAACGTCTATTCACATCTTTTGGCCATATTTTAGTTAGGCCTTTTTTTTTTGCTGTTGAGACACATGAGTTCTTTATATATTCTGGATATTAAATCCTTAATTAGCTACGTGAATTGCAAATATTTTCTCCTATTCTTTATAGGCTGTCTTTTCACCATCTTGATACTGACCTTTGATCACAAAAGTTTTTCATTTTGATGACGTCCAACCATACCTATTTTTGTTGTTGTTGCTGCACATTCTTTTAAAGAAAGAATGTCATTTTCAAGAAACCACTGCTGATTCCAAGGTCATAGATTTTCTCCTGTGCTTTCTTCTATGAGTTTTATACCTTTATTTTTGAAATGTAACATATTTGATTCATTTTGAGTTAATTTTTATATGCAGTGTAAGACATGGGTCCAATTTCAATCTTTTACATGTAGATATAAAGCTGAAACTCCAATACTTTGGCCACCTCATGCGACGAGTCGACTCACTGGAAAAGACTCTGATGCTGGGAAGGATTGGGGGCGGGAGGAGAAGGGGATGACAGAGAATGAGATGGCTGGATGGCATCACGGACTTGATGGACATGAGTATGAGTAAACTCCGGGAATTGGTGATGGACAGGGAGGCTTGGTGTGCTGTGATTCATGGGGTCGCAAAGAGTCAGACACGACTGAGCGACTGAACTGAACTGAACTGATTCAATTTTACCAGTACTGTTCATTGAAAGGACTGTATTTTCTCCATTCAATGGTCCCGGCATCCTTACTAAAAAGCCATATATGTGAGATTTACTTCTGGGCTCTCAACTCTATTCCATCAGTCTTATATGTCTGTCCTTATGCCAGCATAACACTCTTTTGATTACTGTAACTTCACAGTAAGTCTTAAAATCTAAAGTATCAGTCTTTCTACCTTTGTTTTCCATTTTCAAGACTGTTTTGGCTATTTGAGGTCATTTGAAATTCCACATGAATTTTTAAATGGCCTTTTCTGTTTCTGCAAAACACACCCTTGGGATTTTGATAGGGACTGCTCTGAATCTATCAGTCATTTTGAGTAGTACTGTTATCTTAACAATATTAAGTCTTCTACATACAGATAGCTAACAAGTAGATGAAAAGATGCTCAACATCACCAATCACTGGAGAAATGTAAATAAAAATCACAGTAAGTTATCACCTTACACCTATCAGAATGGCCTATCATCAAAAAGACCATAAATAACAAATGTTGGCAAGATGTGGAGAAAAGAGAACCCTTGAACACTGCTGGTGGGAATGGAAAACAAAATGGCGGTTCTTCAAAAAACTAAAAACAGAGTTATCAGATGATCCAGCAATCCCACTCCCCTAAACATATCATTTACTTTAGAACTGCTATTTTGTTTTTTGGTTCTCTTCTCCTTCTTTGGAAAAGATGGAGATACATGCATCCCAATATTCATTGCAGAAATTACTTAAAATAGCCAAGATATAGAAGCAAGTCCCTCAAGAGATAAGAAGATGTGGTGGCTTCACAGGTGGCTTAGTGGTAAAGAACCACCTGTCAATGCAGAAGACATGGGCTCAATCTCTCAGGTTGGGAAGATCCCTTGGAGTAGGAAATGGCAACCCACTCCAGTAGTCTTGCCTGGGAAATCTCATGGACAGAGGAGCCTGGCAGGCTACAGTCCATGGGGTACCAAAGGCGTCGAATAGGACTTGGTGACTAAACAATAACCATACACACACAAACACATGGAATATTACTCAGTCATAAAAAATGAAATTCTGCCATTTGCAACAACATTGATGGACTTGGAGGGTATTATGCTTAGTGAAGTAAGACAGACAGAAAGACAAATACTGTAATGTTATCACTTATCTGTGGAATCTAAAGAATACAACAAACTAGTAAATATAACAAAAAAAGAAACAGACTCACAGACATAGAAAAGAAACTAGTGGTTTATCTGTGGGGAGAGGGAAGAGAGGGTAGGAGAGGACAGGGGTAGGGGAGGTACAAACTAGTATGTATAAAAGAAGTAAGTGGGACTTCCCTGGCAGTCCAGTGGTTATGCCTCTGCACTCTTAATGCCAAGGGCCCAGGTTCAATCCCTAGTCAGTGAACTAAGATCTCACAAGCCATGCAGCATGGCCAAAAGGAAAAAAGAAAAAAACAGCTATATATTGTACAGCACAGGGAATACAGTCAATATTATACAATAATATAGATGGAGTATAATCTTTAGAAACTATGAATCACTATATTCTATATCTCAAACTTATACAATGTTATAATTCAACAATACTTTAATTTAAAAAATGAAAAGAAAAAACAACCAAGCCAACCAACCACACACACACAAAACAATCTTAAATCATCTTATCTGGATGTCTTCTTTAACTTCTTTCAGGAATGTTTTGTAGTTTCCAGTGTATATGTCTTTCTCCCCTTTGATCAAATTTATTCCTAAGTATTTTATTTTATAAATAAAATAGTTTAGTTCCTTTTCAGATTGTTCAAAGTTAGTGTACTGTGTACAATTTTGTATCATCCTTTTTCACTTTATCTTATATCATAATCATTCTTCCAGGCTGTTGGAAGACCTTAATTTATATTTTTAATGGTTATAAAACTGTCTAGTAGGCCAATGAGTCACAATTTAATTACATTGTTTATACTAGAAAACATTTAGGCTGTCATCAATTTTTGACTAGTATAAATAATGCTAAAACAAATGATTTTGTACTGGAGATACAATTTTTCCTTAATACTTTCTTTTAAAACTTTTTTCCGTAACAGAAGCACCAATATTAAAGGGGTACAACTATGTAATATTCTTGATATATAAGACCAAAGATCTTTCTAAAGGATTTTATCATCTATGTAATCAACCAACCTTAGTTTTTTATTTCTTTGTGTTTATTCTTCTTCTCCTAAGCAAATATAAAATGTATGCTGTTGCTGCTAGAACAGGACTAGACAGCACGGTCAGTATGAGGCCACTACTTTAGTACATAATAAGTCCTTGAAAAAGGAATTATAAAGCTGGATACGTAAAAACTGAACAATTAAAACAAAAGTGGTGGATATCTATTATTATAAGGGTGAGGGGGTCAGGAAGGGAGCATTTTATTATGCAGAACAAAAGAATTATAAAATTCCTACTTTATGACCTTAAATGTTCTTTGACAGTAAAATTCTAGCTTTTTAATATGAAAAATTTTTTTTCCTCTTTCCTTTATAAATCCTAACAAGTTTAACGGAGGCTGAAGATTTGCTGCTTTCTAGGACAAGAAATGATTTATATTTCCCTCTCAAATAAACTACATTTACAAGGTCTACACTTTTTTTTTTTTTCAAATTAAGATTGAAACATATCATTTATTTTAGCACTGCACTTTTTTTGGTTCTCCTCTCACAGGGAAAAAAAATAAATAACGAGTGACTAGCAGCCTCAAAGGTGAAGGTGTAGAGAACAGCAGGGTGTGGACAGTGGGAGGTAGAGAGGAAGGCACAAAGCACCAAGGACAGAAACATTCATTGTGAAAATGATCAGCCACGAGGTTCCGGTGGGTGAGGAAGAAAGTGGGGCTGACTAACTCTTGAAGGCCATCAGCACAGTTTGAGGACCGCTCTATGAGACTCATGTAAATGGTTCACCTAAATTATACCGGGCATCTTTGTTAAGGTTACATTAAGTATCACCTAGGAAAAAAGTTCCTCAAAGAACAGGATACGAATAGTGAAAGAAAAGAAGACTTCTTCTTTTTTTTTTTTTGGACACAATTCATTATAGTGAAAGTAGAGCCATAAAAAAAAACAAAAACACCATGAATATTCTCTATAGTTTGGGTTTTAGAGTCCTTTTCCCTTGCTTTGGTAATCATTCTTTAGAATCTATTACCATGTCACTGGAATCTTATTATTCTGCTAAGTTATTTTATGAACGTTCAAATATGCAGCTGGACAAAAATAAAACTAACTTCTACTTACTTGTATAACCAGTTTCACTAGTCAATTAAATCAAACAATTGCCTTGACTTTGTTTTCACAGAACTGACCCTAACTGAATAAACTGAACCGACAAGTTGTTTTGTGTTTCCAAGTGCAGAAGAGTTGGGGGTGGGGAGTAGGGGTGGGCGGGACATGAGAACTAAGGGCATTTACAGAAAAATATGTAACAGCAGTCTTTAACCTTAATTATTTTACTTTGTTTTTTCTCATTACAGCAATTACATATATTAGGTTTTAGTATTATAAACAAAATTGAGGACCAAAAACCTTACTTCCAAAATGTATCTCTACTAGGCAACCAACAAACTTCTTTCTCTCTAGATAATAAAACTTCTATAATGCTGTAAATTTTAAGAATATTTCTTTATAATCTTTTAAATTTAATTTAAAAGATTTAATTCCTCAGGAAATTAAAGTACGTTTTCAATGAATACTGATGTTAATATCTATTTTTGAAATTAATGTAACAACAGAATTTAATCTCTCCAATACAGTTTTAAAACAATCTTTTTGTAACTATAATCATTTGTATTCAAAAAGTTTCACAATCACTCACTTTGCCTATTGTTAGTAATCTTTTCCTTATAGGAAAGCCTTAGTAATTAGTGACTCAGGAATCACGTACATAACGAATGACTCAGGACTAAACTCACGATACAACATTTTATAGAATTGTTATTTCTCTTTTGTTTCAATAAACTGTACATATGATTCAGAGAAAAGCAACACCTGATTATAACATAATTATATATATTCTCTTAAATTTAAAAGACATAAGAAGGTGACTACACTTTGTTACGTTTTTCCTAAACAAGGATTGATTTCCTTGTGGAATTTATTTTCAAAGAAACTCCTAGAAATGGAACTCTTTCTTACCAGGGACAAAACGCATTCTGTTGAGTGGCATGCAACACTGAGTTGCTTTCTGTGTATAAAATGCATACATGTGATACTTTCTGGTCACGGTAGTTAGTTGTGCTGAGAAGCCCACACACCCTGTTGTCCAACCTCTCTGACTGCGCCGTGGGATGCAGATGCCTATTTGAGGCCCAACAGGCAACACCTTGGTTCTACTTCTCTGTGTCCTCGGTCCAAAGCAGTAGCTCTCACATCCACCTAATCATCAGAACCACTGCGGCAAATGTTAAAAAACTGATTTCTGGGTCCTGTCCCAATTCTAATGAATCAAAATTTCAGGGTTGGGCCTTAGATTCGGATGATTAGTCAAATTTGGAAAGCACAGCTTTTGTGATTTTTGGACTTATTACAGGTCTCTCCATTCAACTATTCCAGTCGGTTTAAGAGTACTGCACATAAACTATCTTATATGCTGAATTTACTATCCTCCCCACTAAAACTAGCTTCTTCTCCTGTGTCCCATATAGTTAATAACATCACCTCCTACAACAGGGGTCATATTAATATTCAATGGATACAATTCAACCTATGAGGATGCTAGCCTTTGCAGTGGGGCAGGATCCTGGAGAAACTCTGTGGTTCCAGGTGTTACTTTTTTGTTGCTGAAAAGTGGAGAGGTCCAGAAGATCTGAGGAGTGGCACCAGGATAGACAGGACCATAGTGGTAGAATGACACTTGTGGGCTGAGGGCAACAGCTGCTTATAAGTGTTTCTCCAAACATTTTAATATTTTAATAACCAAAAGTAAGTATGATTATCAGCGCTCTGGTCCTGAGGATGGTCCAGAAGTGTGGTCCACAGAATAAGGAGGAATTAATGAGAGTAGGATGTTAAAATATTTGGAAATAATCAGTCTGAAAGCGATGACTGAGGTCACAGGAGTAGACAGGGCTGCAGAGGATTATTTTTTTCAAAGCGTGGCCCTGAATCACTTTTATTAGAGTCATAAGAATGCAGACTGCTAAAAATGCAGACTCCTGGGCCTCATTCTAGACCTACCTAATCATAATCTTTGAGGGTAGGATCTAGAAACCTATATTTTCAACAAAAATCTTTGGTGATTTTTACGCTCACTAAAATTTGAGAATCACTACTGAGGTGTAAGAACATGAAAGGGACACCCACATTTCAGGTCTGGAAGAAGATATCAGTTAAGAAGACTAAAAAGCTACATGAGGGAAAATGGTGCTGGGGGCAGGAGGAGAAGGGAACGACAGAGAATGAGATGGCTGGATGGCATCACCGACTCGATGGACATGAATTTAAGTGAACTCTGGGAGTTGGTGATGGACAGGGAGGCCTGGCGTGCTGTGATTCATGGGGTCGCAGAGAGTCGGTCACGACTGAGTGACTGAACTGCACTGAACTGAACTGAAAGCAAAGTGAGGACAGAATTTCTGTAATGTCTGTAATATCTGTAATGTCAAGCCACTGATAAAGAGTAAGGGACTGAGAAGAAAATCCTGACAATCAGGAAGTCACTGATCGATCACTGAGGAAGGGCATAGCTGAAGAAAGGTTGAGAGAGAGAAGGAACAAAGAAGGGAGAGAGGGGTGAAGTTTTAAAAGTTATTTATACTAACACACATAAATGGTGCCTGAGTGCACACACGCATGTGCACACACACATGGACACACACAGAGCTCATTTTTTTGAAGAGAGATCACAGAATAAAAGAGTAAGTGAAGATACTAAAAAATCCCTGGGTGAAAAAGACTCAAGAAAAATAAATTTAGATGATCTAATTGTAATAAGGAAAGCTACATGATGGAATGGATGGTTTGCAGGAGTGGAAGTGGCCTTCAATAAAGATAAAAGGAAAAAGGATAGATATAGAAAAATAAAAATACTGGGCCACAGGTATGTGAACCCTATTGATGTATAACAACATGAATTTGTTACACTTGCATGCAGCAAAAAGTAACACATTTCCACAAGAAACTTTTAGTACATTAACACTGTAGCGAAGAATTTTCTCTCCTCTCCTCCCTTTCATTATATATTGACGGACTAACTATCTGATTATAAGACATTAGGCTAAAGGTGGGAATGTCAAGGAAAGCGTGATAGATGAATCTGGCAACAAAGCCTTGGAGAGTGCTCAGTGAAGGCAGTGTTCAGATGACTGATAAGGTCCCAGGCTGTGTTAGGAGGCCACGTGGAGCCAAGGGGCTCGACAGATTGGAAATGCAAAGAGTTTATGAGTACACATAAAGCACAGATGTGGTGGAAATGAAAAGACCGGGAGGGTGGGAAGAACTGGGAGAGCTGGAAGGGCCGGTGATTAGTGTCAGAGAATGGAATTTTCAAGTTCAAGTGCTTTAAATTTCTTTACCCCTCAAAGCTACCCCTGAGAAATTCATTTTAATGTGGTTCCCTTGTACAACAATGCTGACGGGGGAGGAGGGATTCACAATGTGATTTGTAATAGCTCTTGAAAGAAAAAATTATAGCCATTTATGAATTTATAAAGGCACACTAGTAAGGGGAAGAGTTTAAACAGTTACAATATCGTTTGATATGTAAACAGGACATAATTTATAAATAAGTCATTGTTTTTCCTTACTTCAGTGGTGGCTGGTATTTGGCATGTGCATGCACACACACACATACACACTCACACTCATATACATACGCATATGATCTGATATTGTGAGCCTTTAAAAAGATGGATTAAAGAATAAATTCTCGTATATTGTCCTGGATCCATGTGGTTGAATTTTTTTCCAGAATGAACTATAACAAGGACATCTTGGTTTAAGCCCTCGGCAAATTTAGACACAGAGATGTACTACAGTTAAAGTTAATGCTTTGTTCATGTAGTGAATCAGCCCTTCATAGGGTAAATATGTTTATTAGTATTAAAATACAATGTTAATTTCTATATAATTCTGCATTGGAACCTCAAAAAATAAGATAATGACAATAATAATAATTTATATATGCTAAAGGCAATTCCTGGTATTGTTTTGACTCTGTCACGTAACACCCATGAACACTGCTTGTTGTTCTATCTATGAAACTATCACCCATTGACAATTACCCCTCATGTCCAGTTAGTTACACTACGTGTTGTGCATCCATAAAATATGTAACACTAACTTCACAAGGGGTGATATACCAACATGAAATGCACACAGGCACACAGAAAACTCCATCTCTCCCCAGTTCTTTAACATTACCAAAATGTAAGTTCTGTTAATTTTTCTCTAGACGATATTACTTTCCAGGGGGTATTTTTCTGCTAGCAACAAAAACAGCTTTAAGGACAGACAAATTGCACAAGTGACAAAAGGTGGCCACGGTACCTTCACAGGAAGTGAGTCACTGACATCTTCCCCACTCCTTCCTTTCCTCCTTTCCTATCTTTTCTCTGTGTTTCTCAGATTTCATTCTCTTTCAGGTTTGTTTTTCTTTCTTCCTTTTTACTTTTTAAAGATTTTTGTTAAAGCAGTTTGAGGTTCGGCAAAATTAAGAAAAAGTACAGAGAGTCCCAGATAGTCTCTGCCTGCTCCCAACCCCACAGCCATCAGCATTTGTTACAATTAATGAACCTACACTCACACATCATTATCACTGAAAGTCCACAGCTTTAATCACCAAGCGTTCACTCTTGGTGATGTATATTCTACAGGTTTTGACAAATGTACGTTTGTCCCTTGGAATCCACAGGGGACTGTCTCCAGAATCCCCCATGGATGCTCATGTCCAAGGATGCTCAAGTTCCTTACAGAAAATATGACGGCATAGTCTTTGCACAGAACCTACACATATCCTCTTGTATACTTTAAAATATATCTAGATTACTTATAATACCTAATATGATTATATTATGTAATTACATATGCAATTATATTATGGAAATAGTTGCTAGTGTTAGCAAATTCAAGTTCTGCTGTTCAGAACTTTTTGGATTTTATTTTCCCAAGTATTTTTGATCTGCAGTTGGTTGAATTCAATCCATGAATGTGGAATCTGTGGATATGGAGGACTGACTGTAATCCCATGTACCCACTGTTTACATCATAAAGAATAGTTTCACTGTCCTGATAACCCCTGCAGTTCTGTCTGCTCATCCCTTCTAATCCCTGGCAACCACTGATCTTTTTACTGTCTTCGTAAATTTCCCCTTTTCCAGAGTGTCATATATTTGGAAACATAGTATGATAGTATGTAGTCTTTTCAGACTGTCTTTGCTTTAATAGTTACATTTTTTTCTCCCTTGCCTCCCCCGCCCTCCCCCCCTGTATTCAATGTTACAACACATATTCTGTTTTAAAAACTAAAAGTAATCCACTCTGATCAAACTTCAACTAAACAGTTTACTTGGAACTTCCTATTTTACAAATGAGGACACTGAAACACAGAAGGGTTAAACAACTGATCCAACTTTAAACAGCTAGTAAATTACCAAAAATGAGGTTTTAACCCAGTGAGTCTGGCTTTGGTATCATGTGTTTTGCCAGTATTCATTATTACCTCTCAATAATGAAAAGAAAGCAATATAATGTCAGACCAGCCCAGAATGTGGACAGATAAGAATTCCTTTTCCTTACTTTCCCCCAATAAAGAATGTGGCCTAGAAGCACGCATGCATAGGCACACATGCAAGCAGTGGAGAAATGTGACCAATTTACCACAAAGAAATCTGCTTCACGGCCATTCTCCCATGCTAGACACATCCAACTGCTTCTACCTGGGCACCTATGTTGACGTGGGACTGTGATGGTTTCCCTGCTGCTTTGGCCGCTTTCAAGATACATGAGAACCATGGCACTCATTTTATGTCTTCTGTGTGCCCATTTGGCTGTGACTATAGCCACAGTCACTATCCTCTTCCCTGCTTTCAGTTCAGTTCAGTTCAGTTCAGTCGCTCAGTCGTGTCTGACTCTCCGCGACCCCATGAATCATTATATAACTTGAGTTCTAACTTCCGTTATATAACTTGAGTATATCTTTTACTTGCAAAAAATTCTTGTTTCTCCCTTCAGTAGAACGAAAGCTCCAAAGGGCAAGGGCAGGAATTTTTGTCTGTCTTTTCCTCTGATTATTCCCAGGGCTTAGAGCAATGCCCAGGACACAGTTGGCATTCAATACATATTTGCTGGCAGGCAATTTCATATCAATATTATCTAACACTTGACAGAGTAATTTACTAAAATAGTTTATTTCTTATGCTTGATTGAATGGCATGGAATAGATTAAAACATTTTATAATAGCATTACCTTTATAGATTTTTCTAACATAGTCCTTTCTGTTGTGAAGAGCCATAAAGAAACAAATTTTTTGGGGGAAAAAGTAACATAGTTTCTATAATGGAAAATCCTGCTATTTGTTGGGAGTTTGTCAGGAATAATATCTGCAGTTTAGTGATAAAAATGTTCAAACATGGATATGAGGCCTTTGAAAAACTCAAAGTTTAAAACAAGAGTTAAGAAAGGAATCACCCTGGAATTAGAGGGCTGCCTTTTTGGGAAGACAAAGGCTTGATAAAGAAGGTAAATAATGGGGTTCTCTGATTCACAGTCATACATATGTATTCTAAATAATTTGGAGGAAAAGTTACAGACTGAAATTACTCACATCTGTAAATGGTACTAATTCAAACCAATGGAAGAAACCACAGTGAATCTGTTCAAGATTGATCAAGGAGCAATGCTGAAAAAATGGAAAAAACTGACTGAAAAGGGGCAGAACAAAAATACAGAAAAGTATAACAACTGCTTCACCATTACACTATTAATTCAAAATGATAGATTAGATTAGCATTGCTCCTGAAGATGGTAGATACATACAGCTGGGAAGCTTACAAATTTTTATAGTAAGTCACACCAGATGACTCTCTATTTCTCTAACATGCTTCACTGAATTTTACTTTACCTTTCCTCTCTGTTTAACCCCTAAAGTGATTTCTCAAGAAGGCTTACTTAAGGAGAAAAAATGTGTTACATGCCTGTCCAGATGAGTGTTTTCATGCTGTGGGTTGCAAACAGTATTAAAAGAAAAAAGAAACAGAACAGAATAGCAACTAATAGAATGTGGTAAGGGTATTCGCTGTGTTGGGAAAATAATTTCAGATACGCACACCCCCCTATATATTCACACACACACAAGCAAATACACATACATATGTACATATTGGGATGATATTAAGATGCACTTCTTACTATAGGTCACGGTCAAAAAAAAGATAAAAGTTATTTGTCCATGTGGTAGTTATATCTTTAATTAAAAAGAATCAAGTTTATACTCAAATCAGTCCAAACCCAAATCTGTTGCAGGTCAACTCTGGAGCCAGTTTACTGAGAGTTTGATCACTAGGTGAAAAATGATCTTTTTAGATCAGATCTTTTAGATCTGAGGAGTGGAGGGATCATATGTTACAGTTTGCAGTATGTTACTAAGACAAATACCATATTCACCAGGAACCTGAGTGAAGTGGACAGACTTTGCATCTGAGTCATTTTTCTGATTCTTTCATTCTTCTCTGATATTGCTAGCCATTATTATTATTTATTCACAAAATAATTTTGATTTTATAAAAGTACTTAAAATTTCTAATAAAGACTATGTTATTGGTGCTGTTAATTATCTTATTATATATCATTGCTGTTTAACTCTTGCTTTTCTATACAATGATTCAACAATTAGTTGAACTTTTGTCAGTAATTCATGTTCTCGAAACATAAAAATTCTGGTTATTCTGAAGTTTTTATTAGTTTTAAAACATGCAGTTTTGCATACTGCTCCTAAAATGCTATGTCTGTATGCAATTAAATATATTTTCTCAATTAAGAGCAACTTACTACTCTTTAGAATTGCAGTTTTAGTACCATGCATCTCTTCACAGAAATTACTTATATTATCATTAAAAAATCTGATTATATTGTGTTAAAATTCATTCAGATAGTTCATTCTGAATATTTTCATACAGGCAAAATAAGCATAATGTACTCCAATGATGGAACTACTATTTCTTTTAAAACATGCTATCTTTATTAATAAAATATTTATTTCATCAATACTATGGCCAGGAGAAAAATAAATGATATGAAGGATAAAAACCAAACAAACAAATACCTAAACTGCCAGCATTTACTGAGTGATTTAACAAGTCAGTGTGTTTGGTGTTTATCTTAGATTGGGTTATCTCTAATTCTTAGGGAAAATATGGATATAGTTTTATTACTCCTACCTTACACATCAAAAATTTGAGGTTTAAATAACTTGCCTAGAGACAGATTAAGTCAGTCTGTCCCACCTGAAAGCCCATGGTTTTCATAATCTAATGGCAAATGAATATAGCAACATGATTTAAATGCTACAGACATGTAAGATGTTCTTAACTTTATTATACCTTTTTATTACTCAGCTCTTAGTTTTATAGCCATTTCACCCTAAAACAAAACAAGGCAAAAGAAAAAACTCCACAGTGTTTTTAATAAAGGTTGATGATTCTACTGATCCCATGCAGCTGGAGCATTTTTCTTCATCGTGGTGGTGGGTAGAGATGATATATATACTCAGCTCTGGTTCAGTATACAACAAAAAGCATGCTTTGTCCCGTCAAAACTGGAAACTAATCCTTCAACAAATATCTATTTACTACCTACTAGAAATAAGAACTGTACTAAATGGTGGAAATAGACCAATAAAAACATATATATAAAGCTTACAAACAGCCAGGTCACTAATTATATGAATAATATATATGTGGGTGTGTGTACATATATAGGTGTATATATATATATGAGAGAGGGAGAGACGGAGGGAGAGAGAGAGGTATATATGGCGTGATGGGGATATGTACGTCACTTTTACCTGGGGTTCAGAAGAGGCTTAAAAGAATAGGTGATACTTAAAACTGATCTTGAAAGACAAGTGTCTGTGATGTAGACAAGGGTAAGCTGGGCAGAGACCAGAATGTGCAAAAGCATGGTAACATAAAGGCTTGGATAATGGACACTTTTATATGTCATTATTCTTAGGAAACAGACAACTCTGACTGTGGAACCAAGAAAAACAGATTTACATTTAGAAACAGCACTCTGGCAACAAGGTGGAGGGCTTAAAGAATAGAGAGGAAGGTGAAGCAGATGCTTACTAATTCAGATGAGAGATAAGAGATTGTACTAAGTCAGTGCCACTGAAGCAGGACACTTAGTAAAAAGTTCAGAGATGGGGTGAACTGAGCAGGGAAGACTTGGTATTTGCTGAATTCTCCTTCTATACTGTTTGAATTATGATTATATATAGTTCCACATATACAACTGGCTTAGTAAAAAAGGGCACACCAAAAGGGCTACTTCATGCTGAAGCCATAAAACAAGATGAGGTAAGACGCACATCTTGGTAAGAAGAACAGTGCCGCGATAGAACTCTGGGGTTTGTTGACATTGATGGAACAGAGAAACAGAAGGAAATGGAGGAGAATTCAAAGTAGGAGGGTAACAAAGTGGGTGCAGTGGGAGCAAAGGACCCATTATTTGGTGGGGAAGGTGGATGTAAGCAAGGACGTGGGAAGAGAAAGATAACACAAGATAAGGATGACAAATTGGTTAGGACTGAATTGGGCTTCTATGGCCACGCAAAAGAAATGGCCATGCTAAAGAATCTGGACTTTTTCTGGGAGGAGATGGACATTTTAAAACAGGAAATAATGATCTACAGCCTGGAGGAGAGTTTTGGGTGGAAGAAAGACTTTTGATGGACTGATGAATTAAACTGTATTTGAGAGAACATATGTATACCTGTGGCTGATACATGTTGAGAAATGGCAGAGGCCAACATAATATTGTGAAGCAATTATCCTCCAATTAAAAAACAGGAGAGAGAGAGAGAAAAAAAGAAGTGGAATATACATACAATGGAATATGATTCAGCCATAAAGGAACATTTGCCACGTGCAACAGCACGGACAGCTGTAGAGGCTATTTATGCTAAGTGAAATAAGTCAGAGAAAGACAAATACTATATGCCATCACTTGTATGTGGAATCCAAAAAATAAAACAAACTAATGAATATAACAAAAAGAAAACAGACTTATAGACACAGAGAACAAAGTAGTGGTTACCAGCAGGGAGAGGGAAAGGGAGAGTAGGGATTAGCAGGTACAAACTATTATGTAAAAAATAAATAAGCTACGAGGAGATACTGTAAAATACAGGGTATATAGTCAATATATTAACTATAAATGGGATAAACCTTTAAAAACGGTGAAAAAACTGTAAGCAACATAGTTCAGTTCAATTCAGTCATTCAGTCGTGTCCGACTCTCTGCGGACACCCCATGAATCACAGCACGCCAGGCGTCCCTGTCTATCACCAACTCCCGGAGTTCACTCAAACTCACGTCCACAGAGTCGGTGATGCCATCCAGCCATCTCATTCTCCATCGTCCCCTTCTCCTCCAGCCCCCAATCCTTCCCAGCATCAGGGTCTTTTCCAGCGAGTCAACTTGTCGCATGAGGTGGCCAAAGTATTGCAATTTCAGCTACAGCATCAGTCCTTCTAATGAACACCCAGGATTGAACTCCTTTAGAATGGACTGGTTGGATTTCCTTGCAGTCCAAGGGACTCTCAAGAGTCTTCTCCAGCACCACAGTTCAAAAGCATCAATTCTTCGGCGATCAGCTTTCTTCACAGTCCAACTCTCACACCCATACATGACCACTGGAAAAACCATAGCTTTAACTAGACGGACCTTGGTTGGCAAAGTAATGTCTCTGCTTTTTAATATACTATCAAGGTTAGTCATAACTTTCTTCCCAAGGAGTAAGCGTCTTTTAATTTCATGGCTGCAATCAGCATCCACAGTGATTTTGGAGCCCCCCAAAATAAAGTCTGACACTGTTTCCACTGTTTTTCCATCTATTTCCCATGAAGTGATGGGACCAGATGCCATGATCTTTGTTTTCTGAATGTTGAACTTCAAGCCAACCTTTTCACTCTCCTCTTTCACTTTCATCAAGAGGCTTTTGAGTTCCTCTTCACTTTCTGCCATAAGGGTGGTGTCATCTGCACATCTGAGGTTATTGATATTTCTCCCAGCAATCTTAATTCCAGCTTGTGCTTCTTCTAGCCCAGCGTTCTTCATGATGTACTCTGCATATAAGTTAAATAAGCGTGGTGACAATATACAGCCTTGACGTACTCCTTTTCCTATTTGGAACCAGTCTGTTGTTCCATGTACAGTTCTGACTGTTGCTCCCTGACCTGCATACAGGTTTCTCAAGAGGCAGGTCAGGTGGTCTGGGATTCCCATCTCTTTCAGAATGTTCCACAGTTTATTGTGATCCACACAGTCAAAGGCTTTGGCATAGTCAATGAAGCAGAAATAGATGTTTTTCTGGAACTCTCTTGCTTTCTCCATGATCCAGCGGATGTTGGCAATTTGATCTCTGGTGCCTCTGCCTTTTCTAAAACCTGCTTGAACATCTGGGAGTTCACGGTTCACGTATTGCTGAAGCCTGGCTTGGAGAATTTTGAGCATGACTTTCCTAGCATGTGAGATGAGTGCAATTGTGCGGTAGTTTGAGCATTCTTTGGCATTGCCTTTCTTTGGGATTGGAATGAAGACTGACCTTTTCCAGTCCTGTGGCCACTGCTGAGTTTTCCAAATTTGCTGGCATATTGAGTGCAGCACTTTCACAGCATCATCTTTCAAAATTTGAAATAGCTCAACTGGAGTTCCATCACCTCCACTAGCTTTGTTCGTAGTGATGCTTTCTAAGGCCCACTTGACTTCACATTCCAAGATGTCTGGCTCTAGGTCAGTGATCACGTTTTCGTGACTATCTTGCTCATGAAGCAACATAGTACTTCATCCAAATGCTTACTTTCTAAGCTTTGCATTTCTACTGGTGAAATAAAAGCACTAGTCTTTATGAAAGAATTTTAAGGATCAACAAACTTTCAGAAAACCACCTTGGGAAGCAAAGGGACTCAATAAATCATACTAGTTGTCATCTTTTCTGTGAAACTGGGATACATCTTAGAATCACTACTGGCCCTGCTGGCACATCAACAAATCTGGTCTTAGTTGTTTACATTGTGGTTTCAGTTGAGTTCTGGCTAACCCTTCATTGGTTGAGTTTTAATTGCCACAAAAATGTCTTCAGAAAGATGATAATGTGATTCACCACTAAAACAAAGTTTGCGTTAGAAGAAAAGCACAGAAACAGAATTGTGTAATATATGATAAAAAATCATTGTCTAAAGTCTAAAACGGAGAAGGCAATGGCAAGCCACTCCAGTACTCTTGCCTAGAAAATCCCATGGATGGAGGAGCCTGGTAGGCTGCAGTCCGTGGGGTCACTAAGGGTCAGACGTGACTGAGCGACTTTACTTTCACTTTTCACTTTCACACATTGGAGAAGGAAATGGCAACCCACTCCTGTGTTCTTGCCTGGAGAATCCCAGGGACGGGGGAGCCTGGTGGGCTGCCGTCTATGGGGTCACACAGAGACGGACACGACTGAAGTGAAAAGTCTAAAAGAACGTTTGTCTAAAATTAGAAGAAAAATTGAAGTGGTAATAAAGCACTGTGTCACAGTTTAACTGGCAGCGTCACCTACGTTTGACTTTTTGCATGCATGCTCAGTTGCTCCCCCGTGGACTGTTTGCAACCCCATAGCCTGCAGTCCTCCAGGCTCCTCTGTCCATGGAAGTTTTCAGGCAAGAATACTGGAATGGGTTGCCATTTCCTCTCCAGGGGATATTCCTGACCCAGGGATCAAACCCATTTCTCCTGCATTGCAGGCAGATTCTTTACCATTGAGCCACCTGGGAAGCCCTTTGACTCTTCAGTGATACAAAAAATAGTGGAACTTTTTTTTTTCCTTTCATATTAGTGGAGTCTTTCATATCTTTTCCCACCTTTCATATGGTGGGAAAGGCTGACTGTGTAGTTTTAGGGCTGGGGTTGGCATGTGAATCTCCTCCTTTAAAATGCTGAGGTGGGGCTCTAGGAGTCCTGTGTACTATAGACTCCTTCCTAGAGCCTGGGCTCAACCAGAATGCTGGTGGAACAACCGTCCCAATTTCTCAAGTAAGGTACTCAGAGGACAGAGGCAAATGTTCTTGTCATATAGATACATACATTTACTATGTTTGTGGAAATCATGTTTCCTAAGGTCACTGGTAGAAACTAAAACATACTGGCAAGTATTATCAAGACTCCATCAAGTAAAAACTCCTTCTGCCACATAATTTTTCCTTATCTGGGCAGACATTAGACACCCTTCCTATTTCCTTTTCTCAGTATTAATGTTTCAAAATCCCACATTACATTTGTAGATGCTCTGAATTTTTCCTACAGCAAATCCCTTTTCTGATATTCTGTTTAACACTTCCATATTTCTTTAATATACTTGTTCTTGGTAAAGAAATGGAGGCAGTGAGGAAGAAAGGGGGAGAGAGAGGAAGAGGGGGTATCACATACACACAGTAAGTACTTCAAACTTCAGAGAGGGAATATTAACTGAAAGACTCTCTTCCATCCGGAACCTCAGTGCCTTTTCCACAATAATAACCAACATCAATGACATCTTTTGGTGTGCATCATTCCAAATGTCTTCATGCATGTATGTAAGCATACTGAAGCATGTATGTATGGGTCTTCTTGTACATGTATGTACAAATTGCTGCTGCTGCTGCTAAGTCGCTTCAGTCGTGTCTGACTCTGTGCGACCCCATAGACAGAAGCCCACCAGGCTCCGTCGTCCCTGGGATTCTCCAGGCAAGAACACTGGAGTGGGTTGCCATTTCCTTCTCCAATGCATGAAACTGAAAAGTGAAAGTGAAGTCGCTCAGTCGTGTCCAACTCTTAGAGACCGACCCCATGGACTGCAGCCTACCAGGCTCCTCCGCCCATGGGATTTTCCAGGCAAGAATACTGGAGTGGGGTGCCATTTCCTTCTCTGATGTACACACTATGCAATGAAATTTTGGGTACCAAGGATATTTCTGGAATGTAATCTTTGTTTATAGATATATTTAAAAGACAGGATTTTGCTACTTGTCTTTATAATCTTTATAAAGCTATCTATGTTTGGTGGATAGATTAGGTCAATGATCTATCTAATGGGTCAACATTTTCTTCATACCTATGAGTTGGAAAATATATCAATCACCAAATCTATGCCTTTAAAAAATCTTATATGAGTTGAAACGAATCCAAACAATTAAAAAATGCATGCAGTAACAATTAGTTGTTCCGCACTTCTACTCCCAGTCCCAGTGGTAAGCACTGCTTGATGTTAGAGAGACAAGCATGGGTGGTCCGGCGGGCTCACATCCTCTTCCACTAGAACAGGCTGAAAGGAGCAGTAACTCTCCCTCTTCCACTGAGACACAGTCACTGAGATGTTCCCCACTCTTTTTTTTTTTTTAATTTATTATTTGGCTGCACCATGTCTCAGCTGCAGCGTGCAGGGTCTCTAGTTGCGGCATGTGAACTCTTAGTTGTGGCACATGGGATCTAGTTCCCCTACCAGGGATCGAACCCCAGGCCCCCTGCATTGGGAGTCTTAGCCACTGGACCATAAGCAAAGTCGTTCCTATTATCCTCTTTCACTTTAAATGTGCAGTGTTTTGGGATCTCTATCAGAGGCCTATCTGCGGTGCACCCAGACCTTCTATGCTAGGTCTAAGCTCACTTATCTGTGGGAAGAGAACTTGGATGTTGGTATATAGTCTGTTAATTCTGTGATTTTAAGTTTACCCAAATAAAGTTTATTTTACATTCATAATGAAAATCACTACAGACAGTGACTGCAGTCATGAAATTAAATGATGCTTGCTGCTTGGATGAAAAACTATGACAAACCCAGACAGCGTATTTAAAATAAGAGACATCACTTTGTCAACAAAGGTCTGTATACTCAAAGCTATGGCTTTTCCAGTAGTTATGTATGGATGTGAGAGTTGGACCATAAAGAAATTTGAGTGCCAAAGCACTGATGCTTTCGAACTGTGATGTTGGAGAAGACTCTTGAGAGTCCCTTGGACAGCAAAGAGATCAAACCAGTCAATCCTAAAGGAAATCAACCCTGAATATTCATTGGAAGGACTGATGCTGAAGTTCCAATACTTTGGCCACCTGATGTAAAGAAATGACTCATCGGAAAAGATCCTGGTGCTGGGAAAGACTCAGGGCAAGAAGAGAAGGGTGTGGCAGAGGATGAGATAGTTCGAAGGCATCACTGACTCAGTGGACATGACTTTGAACAAACTCTGAGACATGGTAAAGGACAGGGAAGCTTGGCATGTTGTAGTTCAAGGGGTTGTTGTCGGACGTAACTTAGCAACTGAACAACGACAACAAGAATGCATGCATACTGGTATTTGTGTGCTTTGGCATGACAGCTGTGTACCTTCTAAACTTTTTCTCTAGGCTTTACCAGAAATACAACGCCACCCTTTACACACATACACACACACATTAAAATCCAAATAGAGGAACACAATACATAATATTCTGCAATCTTCCTTTAAAAAAATTTATCAAGACTGCATGAATGTCTCATAGTTAGTACATACAGATCTGCTTTATTCTACCTATGCATCTTGCAATCTCTCTGAAATCTAGCAACCTAAAGTTTTGTAACAAATTACCTGGATTTCATTAAATGCCTCAAAGTACAAAATTCCAGGCAACTAAATCTTGCCATTTGGTCACTTGAGATTGTGCATGTTCTTTTCAAAGTCAGTTTTCCAAAATTCAGTTAGCTATAACAGATAAATATGTGAGTGCTTACAACAGAAAACAAGGCCTGAGTGAACGAGGCTGTACACACTAAGAAGGCAAGACCACGTGCCCCTTCTGTTCATCAGTGGTTGAACAAAGTAGGTGTTTGATAAATATTTACTGAATGACTACAAAGAACAAGGATCGGGGTTTACATTAGTGAATGAAGACTAGTTCTTGAGGGTGGTAATGTGACATGCTTTATCATTTAGCCTAGATTTTCTACTGTTTAATAACATCAACACTAGTAACGAACTTGGTGGTTTCCTGGGAATTAGGTGGGCATATATACACACACACAAAGGAAACCAATTAACTTTTTTCTCTTTTGCCCTGGACCAGCTAACGAAGTAACGGTCTGCAGACACTGGGTGTCAAGCAGTGAAGGATGTCAAGGATCCCTGAGACACAGGAAACAAAGTGAGCTCAGGCCTACAAGTGCCCCATTTTCCTGCACAGGGAGAGTGTGTAGGGAGGGCGAACCAAGGCAGAGTCTGTTTTCTGAATGTTGAGCTTCAAGCCAACTTTTTCACTCTCCTCTTTCACTTTCATCAAGAGGCTTTTTAGTTCCTCTTCACTTTCTGCAAAGATGGGCTCGATAAAGGACAGAAATGGTATGGACCTAACAGAAGCAGG
The DNA here is from genome assembly GCF_049115385.1 of Moschus berezovskii. Classification (NCBI taxonomy): domain Eukaryota; kingdom Metazoa; phylum Chordata; class Mammalia; order Artiodactyla; family Moschidae; genus Moschus; species Moschus berezovskii. The sequence continues at coordinate 39,215,349 of NC_142472.1, forward strand.
AGATATTAAGAAGAGGTGGCAAGATACACAGAAGAACTGTACAAAAAAGATCTTCACGACCAAGATAATCACGATGGTGCGATCACTCACCTACAGCCAGACATCTTGGAATGTGAGTCAAGTGGGCCTCAGAAAGCATCACTACGAACAAACCTTGTGGAGGTGATGGAATTCCAGGTGAGCTATTTCAAATCCTGAAAGATGATGCTGTGAAAGTGCTACACTCAATATGCCAGCAAATTTGGAAAACTCAGCAGTGGCCACAGGACTGGAAAAGGTCAGTCTTCATTCTAATCCCAAAGAAAGGCAATGCTGAAGAATGCTCAAACTACCGCACAATTGCACTCATCTCACATGCTAGGAAAGTCATGCTCAAAATTCTCCAAGCCAGGCTTCAGCAGTATGTGAATCGTGAACTTGCAGATGTTCAAGCTGGTTTTAGAAAAGGCAGAGGAACCAGAGATCAAATTGCCAACATCCGCTTGATCATCGAAAAAGCAAGAGAGTTCCAGAAAAACATCTCTTTCTGCTTCAGTGACTATGCCAAAACCTTTGACTGTGTGGATCACAACAAACTGTGGAAAATTCTTCAAGAGATGGGAATCCCAGACCACCTGACCTGCCTCTTGAGAAACCTGTATGCAGGTCAGGAAGCAACAGTTAGAACTGGACATGTAACAACAGACTGGTTCCAAATAGGAAAAGGAGTACGTCTTGAATTCTTACCTAGGGACAATATCTTTCAAAAACAAAGATAAAAACAAACAAAACAAATATGAACCCAGCAATTCTACTCTAAGGTGTATACTAAAAAAAAAAAAAAAAATTCAAATAGATAGCTAAACATAGCATGCTTGTCCTCAAATGTTCACAGCAGCACTATTCATAGTCAAAAGATGGAAATGACCCAAACAGCCATTAATGGATGAATGGACAAACAACAAGTGACATATCTGGATATTTGTTAATTAGCTTAGATGTAGTAACCATTTCATTATGTTTATACATATCATGTTGTATATCTTAAATATATATAATTTAAATTTAAAAATAATTAAAAAGCAAAATGAAAAAACATAAATAAAAATTCAAGCTGTAAAACTTCCAAAGGTGAAGCACAAGAAACATAAGACAGATAACTTAAATTTATCAAAATTAAAAACTTTTGTGATTGAAGGAACTAACAAGAAAGCAAAAGACAACCCACAGAATGAGAGAAAGTATTTGTAAATCATATAGCTAAAATAATTTAATATTCAAATACATAAAGAACATTTATGACTCAACAACAAAAAGACAAACAACTCAATTTAAAAATAGGCAGGGACTTTCGGTAGACGTTTCTCCAAAGCTCATTTCAGTTCAGTTGCTCAGTCATGTCTGGCTCTTTGCGACCCCATGGACTGCAGCATGCTAGGCTTCCCTGTTCATCATCAACTCCTGGAGCTTACTCAAACTCAAGTCCATCGAGTCAGTAATGCCACCCAACTATCTCATCCTCTGTCATCCCCTTCTCCTTCTGCCTTCAATCTTTCCCAGCATCAGGGTCTTTTCTAATGGGTCAATTCTTCGCATCAGGTGGCCAAAGTATTGAAGATTCAGCTTCAGCATCAGTCCTTCCAATGAATATTTAGGACTGATGTCCTTTAGCATGGACTGATTGGATCTCCTTGCAGTCCAAGGGACTCTCCCAGAGTCTTGTACACCACCACAGTTTGAAAGCATCAATTCTTCAGTGCTCACTTTCTTTATAACCTGACTCTCACATCCATACATGACTACTGGAGAAACTGTAGCTTTGACTAGATGGACCTCTGTCAGTAAGTAGTAACTCTGCTTTTTAATATGCTGTCTAGCTAGGTTGGTCATAGTTTTTCTTCCAAGGAGCAAGCGTCTTTTAATTTCATGGCTGGAGTCACCATCTGCAGTGATTTTGGAGCCCTCCAAAATATTCTCTCACTGTTTCCCCATCTATTTGCCATGAAGTGATGGGACCAGATGCCATGATCTTAGTTTTCTGAATGTTGAGTTTTAAGCCAACTTTTTCACTCTCCTCTTTCATTTTCATCAAGGGGCTTTTTAGTTCTACTTCACTTTCCGCATTAGGGTGGTGCCATCTGCATATCTGAGGTTACTGATACTTCTCCTGGCAATCTTGATTCCAGCTTGTGCTTCATCCAGTCCGGCATTTCTCATGATGTACTCTGGACATAAGTTAAATAAGCAGGGTGACAATATACAGCCTTGACGTACCCCTTTCCCAATTTGGAACCAGTCTGTTGTTCCATGTTCAGTTCTAATTGCTGCTTCTTGACCTGCATACAGATTTCTCAGGAGGCAGGTCAGGTGGTCTGGTATTCCCATCTCTTTCAGAATTTTCCAGTGTCTGTTGATATCCACACAGTCAAGGGCTTTGGCATACTCAATACAGCAGAAGTAGAGGTTTTCCTGGAACTTTCTTGCCTTTTTGATGATCCAACAGATGCTGGCAATTTGATCTCTTGTTCCTCTGCCTTTTCTAAATCCAGCTTGAACATCTGGAAGTTCACTGTTCATGTACTATTGAAGCCTGGTTTGGAGAATTTTGAGCATTACTTTGCTTGAGTGTGAGATTAGTGCAGTTATGCAATACTTTGAACATTCTTTGGCATTGCCTTTCTTTTAGGATTGGAATGAAAACTGACCTTTTCCAGTCCTGTGGAATTCCATCACCTCCACTAGCTTTGTTCATAGTGATGCTTCCTATGGCCCACTTGACTTCACATTCCAGGATGTCTGACTCTAGGTGAGTGATCACACCATCATGGTTATTTAGGTCATGAAGATCTTTTCTGTATAGTTCTTCTGTGTATTTTTGACACCTCTTCTTAATATCTTCTGCTTTCTGTTAGGTCCATACCATTTTTGTCATTTATTGTGCCCATCTTTACATGAAATGCTCCCTTGGTATCTCTAATTTTCTTGAAGACATTTCTAGTCTTTCCCATTCTATTGTTTTCCTTTATTTCTGTGCACTGAATACCGGGCAAGGCTTTCTTATTTCTCCTTGCTATTCTTTGGAACTCTGCATTCAAATGGGTATACCTTGTATTTCTCCAAAAGATATACTAATGGCCAATAAACAGACAAAATAATGCTTAGCATCATTAATTATAAGGTTAATACAAATTGAAATCACAATGAGACACCATTTCACACCCACTAAGATGGTTAGAATTTAGAAAACCCAGAAAACAGAAAATATGCATTGGCGAGAATGTGAGAAGCTGGAACCCTGAACATTATTGATGGGAATGTAAATGGTGCATTGCTGTGAAAAACAGTTCCAGGGTTCTTCAAAAAGTTAACAGAATTACCATGTGACTCAGTAATTCCACTCTTAGGTATGCACTCATAACTGAAAATATGTGTTAGACACCTACCATACAATCCAGCTATTCCACTCCCAGGCATTTACCCCAGAGAAACAGGAACATGTTTATATAAAGACTTGTACATGGATATTCATATTAGCTTTATTTATAATAGGTAAAAACTAGAAATAACCTAAATATCTAACAAGAAGTGAACGGATGAACAACTGTGGTAAATTTCATACAACGGAATGTTCCTCAGCAATGGAAAAGGAATGGACTATGGACAAATCTTGAAATAATTATGCAGAATTAAAGAAGACAGACAAAAAAAATAGTGTGTGCATAGTATATATACATAAGGCTTCCCCAGTTGCTCATGCCTGTATATTCAATTTACATAAAAGTCTAGGAAATGGAAACTAATCTACAGTGACATAATGCAAATCAGTGGTTGCTTAGGGACAAGGATGGGGGTGGTAAGGGCTGGGACAGGGATTCCCAAGGGACACAAGGAAACATCGGCAGTGAAACTCTGTTCACTGTCTTTGTTTTGGTGATGGTTTCATGGTTATTCACGTCAGTTATATTGTACAGATTAAATCTGTGCAGATTAGTTTACATCAATCGTGACTCAATATAGCTGCTATAAAAGGAGTAACTTTTCATTTTGAATATTTTTTAGCACTTTGATTTAGACAATTCATTTATATATAATCTCAGATATAATTTGAATAACACAGAAATTAATGTTAATTTTAAATATTAGTCAGTTGATTTTCATCTCTGTATTAATTTTCAGAAGCTCCAACGTGGTTTAAATATATAACTTATTCAAAAGAATACAGATCCTGAGAGACTTTCCTTCCTGTTTTTTCAATATCTATCATGAATAGTCTATTGGTATAGAAGCAATCTAATATTATCTATCACCTTTCAGCTAATTAGTTTATAGACTTCTTTTTCAATTTAAGAAAATTTTTGTGAGGCAGGAAAAGGTAAAATCCATGAACATACCAAATTCTAATACTTTTTTTCAATTGCAAGGGAAAAAGTATATACTATAGTTAGGAGAAACCTTTTTAGGGTTACTGATTCTCTATAAGTCTTATGAAAGAATTTAAAACATATACAAAGTACAGAACTGAATACTGAATCGATATGTACCTGTCACCAAGCTTTAGTCATTATCAACGTTTTGAGATTCTTGTATTATCTACTGAGCTCCTCCCCCACATTTTTATGGAACATGAATTCCAGGCATCATATCATATCACAAATATTTCAATATTTTTGCATCTTTTTCTAATATAAGCCAACAGTGTTTTAAAAAATTGCTTCACACAAAGTGAATTATACTTCATTACAAGAGTACTCAATTTCTTATACTTCTTCCCTACAATTTTATAGGAGTGTGAACCCATTTAGAAATTTTTATTTCAATTAAGTACTCAGGAAGATTGGTTTTTTAAAAAAGCAGTGTGAAGACATATGTATAAGTTTATATGAATTTCAGTACTTTTAAAAGAAATATTTTTGATAGGTTATTCTAAAATTAAAACAAACATGAGGGATCTAGAATACACTAACAAAAGGAGGTTCATTTGCTTCTTTAGTAATTCTCTTATTTATATATCCTTCCATGGTTCCACCTGGTGATGTGGTGGAGCAGGCATGTAGGTTTGTGAGATGTCTGGTAATGTTTTCATAATTTTGTGAGAAGGTTGTTAAACATCACTGTTATTAAATATTATTAGGTTCATAATAAAGCAAACTTTATTAAAAAATTAAAATACTCAACAATTTTAATTTTACTATTATCTATGCTCTTTAATTTACATTTCTGTTCTATCTATGTACATCATATGTTAGTTTACATTTCTGTTCTATCTATGTACATCATATGTGCTACTAAGCACCTTTTCTCTACTTTGTGCTCAGTAATGTTATTTTGGACATCTGAAGTTAGTCACATGAGGAATATTTATGCCATAGACATAAGCAAATGCCACACATCAGAGCCATCCCTCAAACCCCTGCCAATGTAAGGGCCAATGTGACTAGTGGCCAGCACAACATTGCTTCTGCCCTGAACATTAACCATGAATTAGGTACCACAGTCACATGAACTCTGTCTTGTCTTTTGAAATTTGAGCATAAAGATCCTCCTAATGCTGTAGTATTAAAAGCACATTACACAGAAGACATCATGTAGACAAATATGAACAGGTCTGTAGGCAAACAAATGCAGAATATATGGTACATATTAATAGTTTTTAATATACTTATTTTAAAGTCCCTTTATTATAAGACCTAAAATACTAACATAGAAAAATTCATTATGCTGAAACTCAGGAAATAAAGGGAATGCTCCGAAGGTGGTATCTTTGGTTTGAATTGTTTTTATTACTTGAATTTCAGAAGCATAGAAAATTGGAATTAGATACTGATTAAATAAGAAGATTGGAAGTACTATGTAAAATGTATATATTGTCTTTAAATGATACAGTAAAATGCAAAGCAAAAGAAACATAAATTTGAGTTTTTAAAAAGTAAGTATAATTTGGGAACTATCATATATCAAAGACTGTGAGAGGTTAAGTATATACCAGTCAAGTGTGTTTAATAGATAAGTGATTTTTCATCAAGGAAGTCAAAAAGCAAATTTATTTTAAAAATGAAGCTTTAGTTTAAAACTTAAAGTGCCACCAAAATTTGCTAAACTTGCTTTGTCAGTGTATATTTTCAGAAATCAAAGCTTTGTCTGTCTAGCCTGCATTTATATTTAGTCTGGGTATTTAATCTTTTTTGATCTTAGGTTTTACCATACACTTTAAGTTGCTTTATTCAGTCAGTTTTCATAGACTGTAAAATCATTTTGTACTAGCACACAGCTTATTTTTGAAACTGCTCAGAAAATACACAAAGGAGTAACAAGGAATTACGATCAACACTGTGATTCTTTAAATGTGTTTCATTTGTTTAGGTTATTTACCTCTTCTGAAAGCTGTGTTACTTGGTTCTTTTGATGGTCCAGGTCTTTTAAAACCAACGAGTTTTGTTTTTCTAACTGAAGCACTCTTCTTGCCAAGTGGACACTAGGAGAATGGAATAAGAAAATCAATGTGTACAAAAGAGGACTACTACCTCAAACATTAAAAATGTGTCTGTGTGCTTGAAAATTGACCATCTCCTAATAATACTTAAATATTAACAGGAAAAATATAGAGTCAAATAATATTCTCAGGTGTCAACAGTAGAAGACCAACATCCCAACAATTCAGAATTTTGAAAGTAACATTAAAAACCTTCATGATAATGCAACTGTGACATGTTGATTATCACAGTAATAGTTTCTAGCCCTTGCTATAAAAGTGGAGAGTTACATCGTGATATCTGCTTGAAAAGACCGCAAGAAAGCAATTTACAGCTTTTCTCCATTTTTTATAAAAATTTCCCTTTTACAAACAAATAAGGCAATCAGTTGAAACAATAATAACCTTGCACTTTGAAAAGCATCAGTGTTTTCCTCAGACAACATAATGCATTTCATAACAAAAAACACAACTGAAAATATTTTCTATTGAAAATAGAGATGGAAAACATGTAGGAAAAGTAGAGACAAATGTCTAATAGTAAAGGTAAAGATTCTGTACTAAAAGAAATCACTAAGAGATCACACTGTGATCACCACATCACAACTTATTTACTGAGTGTAATCTTCAGTATTTAAAATCACATTAAGTGAAAAATGCCCAATTCCACTTTTAACCACAATGAAAAAAAAAAAAAGGCTCAGCTATAAAATCGTTCCTCCTAACCACTGGGGCACAATGCTTTAAAAAACTGCTAAAAATGCTGAAAAGACTTGTTCTGTAATTCCAGAAACTTAAAAATTTAATATTTATTACATTATCATAGTCCAAGAGCTTAGTCTATTAATCCCAGAATCTCAGGTTCTGCAGAAATTGAGAAGACACGATGTTCTACAACGACAAGAAGAAAAATATCTTTGTTCTAACTCAAATTATAGGACAGATATAATTCCACTGCATTTTAAATACTTCCTGTGTGGATCACAATAAACTGTGGAAAATTCTGAAAGAGATGGGAATACCAGAACACCTGACCTGCCTCTTGAGAAACCTGTATGCAGGTCAGGAAGCAACAGTTAGAACTGGACATGGAACGACAGACTGGTTCCAAATAGGAAAAGGAGTAGGTCAAGGTTGTATATTGTCACCCTGTTTATTTAACTTATATGCAGAGTACATCATGAGGAACGCTGGGCTGGAAGAAGCACAAGCTGGAATCAAGATTGCTGGGAGAAATATCAATAACCTCAGATACGTAGATGACACCACCCTTATGGCAGAAAGTGAAGAGGAACTCAAAAGCCTCTTGATGAAAGTGAAAGAGAAGAGTGAAAAAGTTGGCTTGAAGCTCAGCATTCAGAAAACGAAGATCATGGCATCTGGTCCCATCACTTCTTGGGAAATAGATGGGGAAACAGTGGAAACAGTGTCAGACTTTATTTTTTGGGCTCCAAAAATCACTGCAGATGCTGATTGCAGCCATGAAATTAAAAGACACTTACTCCTTGGAAGGAAAATTATGACCAACCTAGATAGCATATTAAAAAGCAGAGACATTGCCAACCAAGGTCCGTCTAGTCAAGGCTATGGTTTTTCCCGTGGCCATGTATGGATGTGAGAGTTGGACTGTGAAGAAAGCTGATCGCCGAAGAATTGATGCTTTTGAACTGTGGTGTTGGAGAAGACTCTTGAGAGTCCCTTGGACTGCAAGGAGATCCAACCAGTCCATTCTGAAGATCAGTCCTGGGTGTTCATTGGAAGGACTGATGCTAAAGCTGGAACTCCAATACTTTGGCCACCTCATGCGACGAGTTGACTCACTGGAAAAGACTCTGATGCTTGGAGGGATTGGGGGCAGGAGGAAAGGGGATGACAGAGAATGAGATGGCTGGATGGCATCACCGACTCGATGGACATGAGTTTGAGTGAACTCCTGGAGTTGGTGATGGACAGGGAGGCCTGGCGTGCTATGATTCATGGGGTCGCAAAGGGTCGGGCACGACTGAGTGACTGAACTGAACTGAACTGAACATCAGAAAAAGGAATTCATACAAAACTCTGGAAAATTGCTAAATATCACCCTATATACCTATTTCTAAGAACCTGTTATTCCAAATGATGAGTTCTTTTGTTATACAGTGAACTGGGTAGTTCATTTAGGTATACTCATATCTGAGTTTCTATCCTTTTGATGCCTAAGACTTTGCCTTAATAACCAATTGAAGTTAGAGATGGAAAACACAGTCTTTCTGTGCCTGACGGTCATTTTCTTTTTACAAAAAAACAGCTTTACCAACATAAAATTTTCTTGATATATAATTTAAGAAATTAAATTAATTCATTAAATTAATTAAGAAATACCATAAATCCCATCGATTTAAACTTTACAATTCAATAGCTTTTAGTATATTTAGAGTTGTACAGCTATCACTGTAATTTACTTTTAGAATATTTTCATTACTCTTCCCCTCAAAAAAAATTTGTACCCATTAGCATTACTCCCTTTCCTCCCTGTTTAATCTGAGGGAATCACTCATTTACTTTCTTCCTTTATTGATTTTTAAGGTATTTGCAGTTTAGTTAAGTTCAGTTGCTCATTCGTGTCTGCTCTTTGCAACCCTATTCACTGCAGCATGCCAGGCTTCCTTGTCCATCACCAACTCCCGGAGCTTACACAAACTCATGTCCATCGAGTCAGTGATGCCACCCAACCATCTCATCCTCTGTCGGCCCCTTCTCCTCCTGCCCTCAATCTTTCCCAGCATCAGGGTCTTTTCAAAGAATCAGTTCTTCACATCAAGCGGCCAAGTATTGGAGTTTCAGCTTCAGCATCAGTCCTTCCAATGAATATTCAGGACTGATTTCCTTTAGGATGGACTGGTTGGATCTCCTTGCATTCCAAGGGACTCTCAAGAGTCTTCTCCAACAAACACAGTTCAAAAGCGTCTTCAGTGCTCAGCTTTCTTTATAGTCCAACTCTCACATCCATACATGACCACTGGAAAAACCATAGCTTTGGCTAGACAGACCTTTGTCAGCAAACTAATGTCTCTGCTTTTTAATATACTGTCTAGGTTGGTCATAGCTTTTCTTCTAAGGATCAAGTATCTTTTAATTTCATGGCTGGAGTCACAATCTGCAGTGATTTTGGAGCCCCCCCAAAACAAAGTCTGTAACTGTTTCCATTGTTTCCCCATCTATTTGCCATGAAGTGATGGTACTGGATGCCATAATCTTAGTTTTCTGAATCCGTTCCATCGCTCAGTCGTGTCTGACTCTTTGCGACCCCGTGGACTGTAGTCTACCAGGCTTCTCCGTCCATGGGATTCTCCAGGCAGGAATACTGGAGTGGGTTACCGTTTCTGAATACTGAGGTTTAAACCAGCTTTTTTTACTCTCCTTTTTCACTTTCATCAAGAGGCTCTTTAGTTTTTCTTCACTTTCTGCTATAAGGGTGGTGTCATGTTATTGATATTTTTCCCGGCAATCTTGATTCCAGCCTGTGCTTCCTCCAGCCCAGCATTTCGCATGATATACTCTGCATATAAGTTAAACAACCAGGGTGACAATATATAGCCTTGATGTATTCCTTTCCTGATTTGGAACCAGTCTGTTGTTCCATGTCCAGTTCTAACTGTTGCTTCTTGACCTGCATACAGATTTCTCAGGAGGCAGGTACGGTGGTCTGGTATTCCCTACTCTTTAAGAATTTTCCAGTTTGTTGTTTATGGCTACCGTATACTCAGTCCCCCAATGTAAAATATATCAAGTTCTCTAAAATATGACTTTAAAGTAAGATAGGGATCGTCTTCAAACAAAATAAGTCTTAATGCTAATTTTATGTTATGTTTACATTTTAAATCTGTTGATTCATCTTTGCAAACATCAGTATTATATATCAATAGCTATGTCTTTTTATTAGGTTAATTAAAAAACTTTGCAGTTATCTTCATTCATAGTTTCATTCTCTTTTTCTCACCCTCCATACATGTTAAAATTAACTCCTTTATCTGTCTCTAGATGAACTCAGTATTAGGGTCTTTTTTCACATGGCAATTTCTTAAAAAATGTATGTTGGTAGTACGGATCATATTTGTGTAGTGTTCAGTATATGATAAAGAAAACAATCAAACACTATTACACAGAAACAGTTATTGATGAGATTAAATGGAATAAAGGATGCACAAAAATAATGAGATGCAAAGGTCACCCATTACTAACATTTTCAAGCAGTTAATGACTTGAAGACAGCAAGTTTAATAATATTAAACAGCTCATTCGGTTTGGGTGCTTTTGTTTTGTTTGGGCATTGCCTAATGCTCTTATGCAGACATGGTGTGATACCACTTATCAATGTAAAATACCACATAACACAAACCACTGAATTCAAGAAATTCTTGGTATGCTGGTGCTTAAGCCTAACACCAAAGCTATCACTACTTTGAATTTCCCTGCTTTGGTTGGAGGATTCTGAGGGAGAAAAATCTACTCTAAATAGAAGGAAGGTATCTTACAATTTCTTGAAATCACCCAGAAATGTGTTCTACAGTGTTTCAATGGATAGTTCATAGTACTATTTTATTGAGAAAACCTTTCTAAGAACTGATGCTGATGGGAACAACTGTGACTATTACTATGAATGCTAATATTGTTGTTTATGACCAATGTTTAGAAAATGAAAGATACTGGTACAACTGGTCTACAACTGACCCACTGATCATGTTTTAAAAATTTACTTCCAAGTCAGGAGTAAGGACAGCAGAATACATCTTCTCACAGATTATTAGAAATCACATTAAAGTTCTCAAGTTGCCCTTAACAGCCCTTGTTCTAGGAAAAAAAGAAAAAGAATATAGTATCAAGAATAAAAAAATACTGTGAGATACTTTTTCTTCAAAAAATAAAATATTTAAGCACACAGAACACTCAGGAGAAACAATAAGTAAAAATTTTCATCATTAGAATACTTGCAGTTAAAACTTTTTAAAAATGATAAAAATAAAATTAGCAATTTTTTCCTCTGAATCATGAATATCAATGACTGCAGAAAAGCAAGCTGAGTTGGAAGAAATATATTCATTAATTGATTCAATAAAATAATCATGAACAATCTCTTTTAACAAACATTTATTAAAAAGCTATCATCTACATAGGTACTGCTGCTGCTGCTACGTCACTTCAGTCGTGTCCGACTCTGTGTGACCCTATAGACGGAAGCCCACCAGGCTCCCCTGTCCCTGGGATTATCCAGGCAAGAACACTGGAGTGGGTTGCCATTTCCTTCTCCAATGTGAAAGTGAAGTTGCTCAGTCGTGTCTGACCCTTAGCGACCCCACGGACTGCAGCCTACCAGGCTCCTCCATCCACATAGGTACTAGGGTTTCACAATTTCTTCCTGGAGGAGCTAACTGTCTACTGAGGAAGATGGGCAAGTAAAAAAATTATACTAGTACATTAAATAATATTAAAGGCCACACTGAAGAATGAAAACTGATGCAGTGACAAAACAGAGAAACTGCATTCTGGGTAGAAGGAAAAGCAGAAGTGAAGAATGATCTGCTGGAGAAAATTGAAAGCAGTATGGTATGGATTGGAGCTTCCCAAGTAGCTCAGCAGTAAAGAATTTGTCACAATACACAAGAGGCAAGAGAAGCAAGTTTGATCCCCAGGTTGAGAAGATCCCTGGGAGGAGGGCATGGCAACCCACTCCAGTATTCTTGCCAGAAAAATATCACAGGCAGAGGAGCTTGGTGGGCTACAGTCCATGAGGTCACATGACTGAAGTGAGTGAGCCTGCATATAAGACACTCTTCATGTGACAGTGTGTGCATATAACATATATATGTATGTATATATATACATGCTGCTAAGTCACTTCAGTCGTGTCCAACTCTGTGCGACCCCATAGACGGAAGCCCACCAAGCTCCCCCGTCCCTGCGATTCTCCAGGCAAGAACACTGGAGTGGGTTGCCATTTCCTTCTCCAGTATATATATACATACATATATATAAATATACATGAGTGGCAAAGAGTTGGACACAACTGAGCAACTAAACACACACACATACACACACAGACATATAATATTCCTGAGTACATGCTCAGTTTTTTCCCCCTAATAGGGATTCATATAAAAAAGTTTGGAGACCACCGTTCTAGGCCAGTTTTATCCAACAGAATATAATACAAGCTACTGCTACTACTGCTGCTGCTAAGTCACTTCAGTCGTGTCCGACTCTGTGTGACCCCATAGATGGAAGCCCACCAGGCTCCCCTGTCCCTGGGATTCTCCAAGCAAGAACACTGGAGTGGGTTGCCATTTCCTTCTCCAGTGTGTGAAAGTGAAAAGTGAAAGTGAAGTCGCTCAGTCATGTCCGACCCTTAGCGACCCCACGGACTGCAGCCTACCAGGCTGCTCCATCCATGGGATTTTCTAGGCAAGAGTACTGGAGTGGCTTTCCTACACATGCAATTTAAATTTTCTATTAGCCACATTAAAAAGGTACAAATCCCTTACTTCATGATACCAAAAATTATCTCACAGTGGATCAAAGACTTATATGAAAGAGTTAAAAGTATAAATTCTTAGAAGAAAACACAGAAGAAAATCTTCACGAACTGGGATCTGGAAAAAGATCCTCAGATATGGCACCAAACCTACAAATGACAAAAGAAGCAGCAAACTGGACTGAATCAAAATTAAAAAGTTTCGTGCTTCAAAAGACACTATCAAGAAAGTGAAAAGAGGGACTTCCTTGGTGGTCCAGTGGTTAAGAATCCACCTGCCAATGCAGATGACATGGGTTCAATCCCTGGTCCAAGAAGATCCCACAAGTCATGGAGCAAATAAACCCACATGCTACTACCACTGAAGCCTGTGAGCTCAGGGCCTGTGTTGCACAACATAGAAGCAATGAGAAGCCCGTGCACCACAATGAAGAGTAGCCCCCATTTGCTACAACTAGAGAAAGTCCATGAATAGCAACAAAGAGCCTGAGCAGCCAAAAATAAATAAATAAAAACAAAGGGAGTAAGTGAAAAGGTAACCCACAGAATTGGCAAAAGAATTCAAAAGACATATCTGATAAGGGACTTGGAGCTACCAAGGGAACATTTCATGCAAAGGTGGGCACAATAAAGGATAGAAATGATATGGACCTAAGAGAAGCAGAAGATATTAAGAAGAGGTGGCAAAAATACACAGAACTATACAAAAAAGATCTTCATGACCCAGATAACCATGATGGCGTGATCACTCACCTAGAGCCAGACATCCTGGTATGTGAAGTCAAGTGGGTCTTAGGAAGCATCACTACAAGCAAAACTAGTGGAGGTGATGGAATTCCAGTTGAATTATTTCAAATCCTAAAAGATGATGCTGTGAAAATGCTGCGATCAATATGCCAGCAAATTTGGAAAACTCGGCAGTGGCCATAGGACTGGAAAAGGTGAGTTTTCATTCAAATCCCAAAAGAAAGGCAATGCCAAAGAATGCTCAAACTACCGCACAATTGCATTCATCGCACATGCAAGCAAAGTAATAATCAAAATTCTCCAAGCTAGGTCCAACCTGTCCATTCTAAAGGAGATCGATCCTGGGTGTTCATTGGAAGGACTGATGCTAAAGCTGAAACTCCAATACTTTGGCCACCTCATGCATCGAATTGAATCACTGGAAAAGAGTCTGATGCTGGAAGAATTGGGGGTGGGAGGAGACGGGGACGACAGAGAATGAGATGGCTGGATGGCATCACCGACTCGATGGACATGAGTTTGAGTGAACTCCGGGAGTTGGTGATGGACAGGGAGGCCTGGCGTGCTGTGATTCATGGGGTCGCAAAGAGTCGGACACGACTGAGCGACTGAAGTGAACTGAACTGAACTGAGGCTTCAATAGTATTTGAACCAAGAACGTCGAGATGTTCACGCTGGATTTAGAAAAAGCAGGGGAAAGAAAGAAAGAAAGAAAGTGAAGTCGCTCAGTTGTGTCCGACTCTTTGCGACCCCATGGACAGTAGCCCATCAGGCTTCTCTATCCATGAGATTTTCCAGGCAAGAATACTGGAGTGGGTTGCCATTTCCTTCTCCAGTGGATCTTCCCGACCCAGGGATCGAACCCATGTCTCCTGCATTGCAGGCAGATGCTTTACCCTCTGAGTCACCAGGGAAGCCCACCAAAAGGCAGAGGAATCAGAGATCAAATTGCTAACATCCACTGAATCATAGAAAATGCAAGAGAATTCCAGAAAAACTCTACTTCTGCTTCATTGACTATGCTAAAGCCTTTGACTGTATGGATCACAATAAACTGTGGAAAATTCTTAAAAAGATGGGAATACCAGACCACCCTACCCTCCTCCTGAGAAACCTGTATGCAGGTCAAGAAGCAACAGAACCAGACACGGAACAATAGACTGACTTCAAATTGGGAAAGGAGTACATCAAGGCTGTATATTGTCACCCTGCTTAATTAACTTATATGCAGAGTACATCATGCTAAATGTCAGGCTGGAAGAAGTACAGGCTGGAATCAAGATTGCAGGGAGAAATATCAATAACCTCAGATACGCAGAAGACACCAGTCTTATGGCAGAAAGTGAAGAGGAACTAAAGAGCCTCTTGATGAAAGTGAAAGAAGAGAGTGAAAAAGCTGGCTTAAAACTCAACATTCAAAAAATGAAGATCATGGCATTTGGTCCCATCACTTCATGGCCAATAGATGGGGAAACAATGGAAACAGTGAGAGACTTTATTTTCTTGGGCTCCAAAATCACTGCAGATGGTGACTCAAGACATGAAATTAAAAGATGCTTGCTCCTTGGATGAAAAGCTATGACCAACCTAGATAACATATTAAAAAGCAGAGACATTACTTTGCTGACAAAGGTCCATCTAGTCAAAGCTATGGTTCTTCCAGTAGTCATGTATGGATATGAGAGTTGGACCATAAAGAAAGCTGAGCGCCAAAGAATTGATGCTTTTGAATTCTAGTGTTGGAGTAGACTTCTGAGACTCCCTTGGACAGCAAGGAGATCAGACCAGTCAATGATAAAGGAAATCAGTCCTGAATATTGGAAGGACTGATGCTGAAGCTGAAGCTCCAACACTTTGGCTACCTGATTAAGAGCTGACTCAATGGAAAAGACCCTGATGAAGGCAGGAGAAGGGGATGGACAGAGAATGAGATGGTTGGATGGCACCACTGACTTGATGGACATGAGTTTGAGCAGGCTCCAGGAGTTGGTGATGGACAGGGAAGCCTTCAACGACTCCAAAGAGTCGTTCCCTCACCTATATTGAGTTATGTTCCTTCTATGCCTACTTTTTGCAGAGGTTTTTTATTATTATTATAAATGGGTGGTGAATTTGTTGAAAGCTTTCTCTGCATCAATTGAGATGATCATATGGTTTTATCTTTTAATTTGTTAATATGGTGCATCACATTGATTAATTTGTATATATTAAAGAGTCCTTGCATCCCTGGGATAAGTCCACTTGATCATGAGGTATGATCTTTTTAATGTGTTGTTAGATTCTGTTTGCTAGAACTTTGTTGAGGGTTTTTGCATCTATGTTCCCCAGTGATATGGCCTCTAACTGTCTTTTTTTGTGGTGTCTTTGTCTGATTTTGGTATCAGGGTGATGGTGGCCTCATAAAATGAGTTTGGGAGTTCTCCTTCCTCTGAAATTTTCTGGAAGACTTTGAGGATAAGTGTTAGCTCTTCCCTAAACTTTTGGCCAAATTCACCTATGATCAGTTCTATATTTCAACCTCCTAAATATTAAAATGTGGCATATTGCTGTGCTGAGTAGTTTGATGTTACAGGTGTATTCTTTTAGAAATCTGGGATATTAGAAGTCAGAAGAAAGGTCGTGATTTTAGCGCAACTGAAATTCAAGGCAAGACAAGTGAAGAATTGCTCAACTATGCTGAGTTTATGTCTCCTTAACTACAATGCACATACAATGAAAACAAGTCTTTATAGTGAGTTCTTTATAACGAGTAACCAGGGATACAGTCAGGAAAAATGACTCCTGCTAAAGTTGGGTTGGTAGGCTAGTTATTTATTTAGTACTGAACTCCTCAAGAAAGCATTGCTTTTATAGGCTCTTTGTTGGGATACTACAGTAGGTACAGCATTCAATTCTTCTTTGTAAATACACAATTGCCATGTGATTTTTTTTTTTTACCTGCACCAAGATTAAATTTGACATTAACTAGAAACTAATACCACCAGAGTATAGTTTTGTATTTACATTTTAAACTAAATTTTTACTTGTTATATGGTAAAATTAATTCCCATGGGTTATCTCTTAGCTTTCTTCAGCACCTCATGACTCCAAATAAAATTTACCATTTTGGATTTGTCAATGGAAGTCAGTACTTCTGATTATCATACACAATTTCATAGATGCATAGCCCAGCCAAAGTGAACATGGTCGACCTTCATTCATATCTGAGTTATCAAAGCACAACGGGGGACTGATGGTCTGTCTTGAGTCCTTCAATACCGGATACTTCACTTAGCATTACCAAAATTTAAATAACTAACTGTGTATACTCAGGTACCTGCTAATTAGTTACAAACTCTGAAATAACATTTGGCTTTTTGATCTTTTTCAATTTTAGAAGGTCAGAGTTCTGTCTCTATTACCATGGCATGAAGAAATGGTTCAAGAAAAGGCCATAAAGGCCAGAATGATTTCAGCTTCAGAAAGCATCAGGTTGCTCCCTATACCGCCCACTTTCTTGGCAGTTACAGGGACTAAATAAATAGTGGTGTATTCTGAATACCTATAGTTGTATGTCTTTTTCTAGTTTTTCTGTAGGGTTAAACTTTCAAGTTGATTAGCAGTAGCTTTTTAAAGGACTACTCCTAAAACCAACCCAAATGAAATAAGCACAACTTTTCTCTAAGGACAAAAATGAGAACTCACGTATGTGAGAATAAAGGAGAGGAAAATAAAATTACTTTATGCTCAAAAGTCTGCTAGAGAAAAGAAAAGCTCCCTCTGTGTTATTTTTTCCTTTATTATAAAGATTAGTCTACTATGAAAGTTTCAACTTAAAGCTCTTTATAAAACTAGACAGAAACTAAAACAAAGGTCAATAGTATGCAGTAAATCTTGCAGTTTGAAAGGTTTAAAAACCCTCAGAAAAGTTTCCACATTCAGGTCTGCCAAAACAAACAGAGATGCACACACTAGGACCACGTTAGTGCCTGGGTGTTGCCCATTTAGTGTTACAAGTTAAAGAGCATAACCAAAACATGTAACCAGAAAATCTTGTTTGCTATTTTCAAAACAATCATGACCGAAACAAAAACATTACTTCAGATTTTCAAGTTTAGTCAAGTCAAGAAGTGCTTATTTTACTTTAATCTGCTTTAATTGTCCAAGCCCTTTTAACTTTCCATGACTTTGACCCAGAAAGCTTAATACAATATTTAGTTATTGCTCATATCTCTCTTGAAAATTCAAACTGGGAGCAACCTTATTTAACAACTGTAACGCAAACTTAGGATACATTTCTGGAATTTATTTTTCAAACTAATTTTGAAAAGTTAGTTTTGTTACCTCTTTATGGGAAACTGGCATTATGGTCTATTTCTTAAGAAACTGACTTGTATCAAAGAATATGAATCTCAAAACTAGTTTCATGTCCAGGGGTTGTTTCCACTAATTACTTCAAGAGGGTCTCATTACAATAAAACAAAATTGTTTTAGATGAAAATTCAAATTATGCCTCACCAGCATTTTTGGAACACTGGCTTTATCTCTAAAATCAATGCTTTGATCAATTTATTTTAAGAAACATTAACTAACATAACACACTTCACTTGAACACCTACTTGATGCCAGGCATTCACTGTGATGGACTTCGCATCCATTTTCTCATTTTAATTTCATAATATGCCTTAAGTGGCAGTAGGCAACTAGTGAAAATTTTCAGTGACTATCAATTTACTAATAGCAATATGGCACTCAAAAACAGAAGGCCTATAAACTAAAGTTTTGAATAACTATTAAAATTTATCTATCTGAAGAATATCCAATGATATAAGAAAATGTTCAGGGTAAAATTAGAAGACAAAAAGTTAAACTTCTAAGTTACATACAATAACACCATAAATATGTAGAAAAATATATCTGTATATATTTTTGAATGGTTATCTTTGGATAGCAGGATTACTGTTAATTTTACTAATTTTCTAAAATAATCACATATTAATTTTATAATCAGAAACCCCCTCAAATTAAGTGTTACCCTGAAATACTTGAATTGGTTGTTGAATATTTGTTGTTGTTAAGTCCCTAAGTTGTGTCTGACTCTTTTGCAACCCCTTGGAATGTGGCTTGCCAGGCTCCTCTGTTCATGGGATTTCCCAGGCAAGAACACTGGAGAGGGTTGTCACTTCCTTCTCCAGAGGATCTTCCCTATCCAGGGATCGAACTTGCATCTCCTGCTTTGTTAGATGGATTCTTTACCACTGAGCCACCAGGGAATTGGTTGTTGAATATATGAGATTTCAAATCAAACACTGTATGAATGGGGTTGAAACAAGCTCCTTTGAAATTTCAATACACTTTGTTATGGGCTGATGTATAATGGAAACTTCGTTATGCAAATATTTCATGGGCCATTCTGTTATTTTATAAGCCACCTTAAGCTTCCATTGTTTTAATTTCAAATGTGATGAATTAAATATAAATTTTCTAGAAGATTATATTGCTTTCATCTTTTTTTTTTTTTGGATTGGAGGATAATTGCTTTACAATGTTGTATTGGTTTCTGCCATACAACAGTCTTAATAAATTAAACCTAAAGCACAAAGCCATTTACTTCTTTACAAATATCCATTAGGAAATCAAATAAGGACTTTGAAAACTTCAGAAATGCATCAGATCCTCAAAAGGGATATTCTTTGCCATGGGTCGACTTTGTACGTACAGTAGGTACTCAATAAAAGTTGTTGAATGAATGGGAAAAGGAATGCCTAAATGTCCTCTTTGGCTCTCCAGACTTACTTTCCCTTCACTCCATTTAGATGACCTGAGAAGCACTTCCTCAAAATAACCCTCTGGTTCATCATGAGAAGAATGCCTGGCACCAGCTGGTAGGAGGTATTAATAGCATGCCCATTAGGCACTTGTTCAAGGCACAGAGATAGCTCAGTGATAAAATCTTTAGAAATATTTGGACAGACAGTTAAGATTATGCAGAACATGAATCAGTTGTAGTTCCTTATATTTTCAGTCTAAATATTAAGAAATCAACATCGGTTTTGGAAATTCCTAAAAAAATATTAAGGTAATAGTAATAATTGCTTTCAATTTTAGAATAACTCAGCATTTGGGGCTACCAAAAGAAACTTTAAAAGAGAAAGTTTCTTTTTTCTTGTGAACAAGATGCATTTGAAGGAACTGGATGCTAAAATAGAGAAGATTACGGACTTTTTCCTTCAAATTTCAATTTTTAGCATTTTACCAATCATTTGCCACTGTTAAAAAAATGTTGCTTGCCCATAAAATTACTCTGTGGACCTGAGTTTGAGTGAACTCCGGGAGTTGGTGATGGACAGGGAGGCCTGGCGTGCTGTGATTCATGGGGTCGCAGAGAGTCGGACATGACTGAGCGACTGAACTGAACTGAACTGAATATAATCCTCAAATACAAAGATAACCTGAAAACGAGAAATTATCCTAGGTCACCCTTAGTGAACTTGGAGGGACTCATGGAAAAATGTGAATGGAATGGGATTACACCCAATTTTTCAAATAATACATAAGTTAGAAATACTTGCATTTTCACTAAACTGAATTAACCATTCCAGCTACAATTTGTTATCTAGTAGTCAACTATTCTTGATCTATTTAGTGTAACTAGTAGGAAACACAAGTTCTAAGCATCTTTTTGATACCTCTCATAAAATGACCTATATCTTACATCACTTTTGATAGCCATAAAGCCATGTTATCTTCTGAGCCAAAGCTCCCATAAAAGTGTTAGAGTTAAGATTAATTGCTTTTCTTACTTAGTATGTAATGTCTCTAAATGTTTAAATCAATTCATATAAGAATAAAAGATAAACAAGCAGCTTTGAATCCTCAAATACTTAGATGAAGAGACAATTCTGCTAGTTATCTCACACCATGCTGGGTAGAGACAATGAGAATAAACAAGAATAAGATGTACTTGCTGACCTTGAGGATCTTTCCATCTGGCTGGGGAAGCAATATGGAAATGAGAGCTAGCAAGATAAAGACAAATGCTTGTTGTGTGGTTACATGGAAAACAGATGTTTATAGGCAGGGAGATATACTACCATCATTTTGGGTAGAGAGTCAAATAAGGCTGGAGAAGCAGAGCTACATGGAAGGGCTCAGAAGTCTGATAGAAACATTTAGATTTGTTATGGTAGCAAATGGGACTCTTTTTGCAAAGCAGGATGAATTTAGGTGGGAGAAAGGAGTTAGGTCAACTAGAAAACCAATTAATATAGGTACAATTTTCTCTTGGTATACTTTAAATATATAGTATTTCACAAAATAACTAGTGGATCTTCTAAAAATTTTCTTGGTCTTCATAAAGTCTTTTATAGTTTCAGTCACAATATATCTGCTGGGCTTTCTTGATGGCTCAGCAGTAAAAGAATTCTCTTGCAATGTAGGAGTCATAGGAGCCACAGTTTTGATCCCTAGGTCGGGAAGATCGCCTGGAGGAGGAAATGGCAACTCACTCCAGTATTCCTGCCTGGAAAATCCTATGGACAGAGGATCCTGGCAGGCTACAGTTCACGGGGTTGCAGAGAGTCAGACACAACTGAGTGACTAGTGCATATATGCTAGCTCTCTCTCTCAATCTTTCTCTCTCTCAAGGATAAGTCAAGGAATGTACGCAGGCGAATATGAAACAAGGGAAAAAAGGAAACATAATTCATTAATTTTAACCTGAAAAAATTTAAATGCTGCCATTATCACTGAATCCAATTCGAGGAAAATTCTAATGTATACTTACCATCTACTTAAAAATACATGAAAGGCATGATTATTACTTACTATGTTATGTTTCAAGAGCAATGCAATATTTACGCATAAGAAGAAATACAGTAACTTTATCACTCCACTTAGTACATTATCAAACAGTAGAATGTAATTACATTTAGCTTGACTAGATAAGTAAACAAATATATATTGATCTTACCTTTGCTTTAGTCGTCTTTTGGCAGTTGTGGGAACATTAGCACCATAGCCATAGGAAAAAAGAACCCTTTCGGCTTCAACTTCATTTTCAACTGGAAAATAATAAGTGTACACTGTGAAATTCTTTCTTCTTAAAAAGCATGGCAGAAGTGAAAATAAAAGAGGTCATAATAATGAATTAGTGAACATAATACTTGAAAGGGATCATGCATAATCTCAAACAAGCCATTTGTAAGTAGCGGCGTATTTCACAAAGTGTGTCCTTGCTTGGAGTTGTCCCATCTATTGCTTCAAAGTGTAAGGGACTGCATCACATGACACATTAAGCTGTCTTATTTTAAAACATAATAATACAGACTGTTTATTCTGAGATTCAAAGGCTTTAGCATGAAATGTTTGTTACATAATTATGAAAAAGTAAAGATAACCTCAATCTCATCACTTCTCTTCTTGATAAAAGAAATGACTATTTTTAATTAGAAAAGATGTTCATTATTTTATCAGAAGATAAAGTTATCTAACTTGTTATCGAGTTATCCCAACTTGCAATAATGAAATTATGCATTTAAGTGGGCTACTCTGTAAAGAAAATGTACAGTCTAAGAACTTATTGATGATTTTAATTACAAAAAAATTAGCAACAACATTTACTTCTAAATTTTGTTATTGTCACACACTCCACAAAAGAAATTTTAACCAACAGGTTAACATTTTATGGGTAAAAAGTTTAAATGCAATGACAATTTTACTGGAAGTTGAGATGAAAAAACATTTAATCAAAGGCCATAAAAACTAAAGGTTTATAGCTCAATTTAAAGCAGTCAATGACATATAACAATTTTTATAATATTATTCATTGATAACCATTATTTTAATGTCAAAAAGAGAAACTTACTTTCAGAAGTGTTTCAGGTTTAAAACAAAGCCACAGATTTTACATTAGCAGTTACTCGCAGGCCTATCACTGTAATATGCCCTTTTTTGTTGTTTGATCCTGCTGTGGTACAGTAAACATTTTATCAATATTTGTAAGTGTTTTTCTTCAATTTTGACTCTATTTTTCACACTGAACCAAGATCAGTTTTCAGAGGTCGGATTGTTAATTATGAGGGACATGTGGAAGCGAGAGATGCTTGGTGCCATGGCCAGCCGTATTATCGGCTATCACTGCTCAGATCCAAATTGACTTCACTTCATCTCTATCAGAGCTAGAGCTGGCATTAGATACCTGTCTGACTCTTGTCTGTCTTAGACAGTTCTAAGTTCAGAAGAGAGAGGAGCAAATTTAGCTAACATCTCAGAAACTCATCAGATACTGATGGACAACTTAAATTCGAGTTTAATACTTACTTGATTAGTAACTTATGGTATAATTATTCTAGTGATGATTTAATTAAAGAAGCAATGTACTATACAACATGGTAAATGGAACTAAAGACATAAAAATGTGTCTTAGAAGCACAACTAATATCTGAGTACTACCATTTTTCCCATGCTAGAGCCATAAAGACGGAGAAGGCAATGGCAAGCCACTCCAGTACTCTTGCCTAGAAAATCCCATGGACGGAGGAGCCTGGTAGGCTGCAGTCCATGTGGTCACTAAGAGTCAGGCATGACTGAGTGACTTCACTTTTCACTTTCACACATTGGAGAAGGAAATGGCAACCCACTCCAGTGTTCTTGCCTGGAGAATCCCATGGATGGGTGAGCCTAGTGGGCTGCCATCTATGGGGTCGCAGAGTCAGACATGACTGAAGCGACTTAGCAGCAGCAGCAGCAGCAGAGCCATAAAGAAGGTATGGGTAGAATGACATTTACAGAGAAGTTGCAGGAAGGAACTGTAACGTGTAAAGGCACAGAGCTGAGAAGTTTTAGTATTAATAATTATGAGGAAAGTGGCTACAGTTAGTCTGAAGAACAACGGTAGTAGCCTTGTTTGCTAGGCTAAAGAGTCTGGATTTTATTCTATAGACAACAAGATAACAAAAAGTTCAGTTCAGTTCAGTTCAGTTCAGTCGCTCAGTCGTGTCCGACTCTCCGCGACCCCATGAATCACAGCACGCCAGGCCTCCCTGTCCATCACCAACTCCCGGAGTTCACTCAAACTCATGTCCACAGAGTCGGTGATGCCATCCAGCCATCTCATTCTCCGTCGTCCCCTTCTCCTCCTGCCCCCAACCTTTCCCAGCATCAGAGTCTTTTCCAGTGAGTCAACTCGTCGCATGAGGTGGCCAAAGTATTGAAGTTTCAGCTTTAGCATCAGTCCAAGTGATTAAAACAGATAAGTGACATGACCAGTAGATTTTTGTTGTTAACTCTGATTTTATACAGGAAAAAAATTCCAGTGATGAGGAAAAAGAACTCCTCACAAGTTACAGGTACTATTATTAACTGGATTAGGGAAGGAATGAAAAACAGAATTCCATACAGACCTGGGAATGACTAGCCTACAGACATTAACTGAAATTGTGGAAAGGGATGAGGTTATCCAGCAAACACGTAAGAAACTAGTCGATCTGATCACACGGACCACAGCCCTCTCTAACTCAATGAAACTAAGCCATGCTGCGTGGGGCCACCCAAGACGGGCGGGTCATGGTGGAGAGGTCTGACAGAATGTAGTCCACTGGAGAAGGGAATGGCAAACCACTTCAGTATACTTGCCTTGAGAACCCCATGAACAGTATCAAAAGGCAAAATGATAGGAAACTGAATGAGGAATTCCCTAGGTCGGTAGGTGCCCAGTATGCTGCTGGAGATCAGTGGAGAAATAACTCCAGAAAGAATGAAGGGATGGAGCCAAAGCAAAACCAATACCCAGTTGTGGATGTGACTGGAGATAGACACAAGTACTGTAAAGCTCCAGTACTTTGACCACCTCATGCGAAGAGTTGACTCACTGGAAAAGACTCTGATGCTGGGAGGGATTGGAGGCAGGAGGAGAAGGGGACGACTGAGAATGAGATGGCTGGATGGCATCACCGACTTGATGGACATGAGTTTGAGGGACCTCCAGGAGTTGGTGATGGACAGGGAGGCCTGGTGTGCTGTGATTCATGGGGTGGAGAGTCGGACACGACTGAGCGACTGAACTGAACTGAAGAGTTAAAGACGATGAGGGGAAAAAGTCCCTGGGAACTAGAAACAGATAGAAGAAGAGATAATAAAAATGATGGAGAAGAAACAATCAAAAGTGATGATTTTTTAAGAAGCAAGAGAAGAGTTTTGAAAAATGTGACAAATGCTGAGCAGAGGTTACAAGTAGAAGGAGGATGGAGACGAGGCCCCTCAATTCACAATTAGAAATCTGATATTTACAAAAATTTTATTTACTTTCCGGACAATACCTGTACTTTTAACAATGTGATGAGATCTCTGAAAACAAAACTCCTCAAATACTTAATATTATGTGGGCTTAGTTGCTTCAGTTGTGTCTGACTCTCTGTGACCCCATGGGCTGTAGCCTGCCAGGCTCCTCTGTCCATGGTATTCTCCAGGCAAGAAGACTGGAGTGGGTTGCCATTTCCTTCTCCAACGTAATACTACACTTAATTACAAAAAGCAATGCAAGCGTAAACAGGATACTGCAATTTGCCATGGCTTGTTACTGTTCAGTTACTCAGTCATATCTGACTCTGTGACCCCGTGGACTGAAGCACACCAGGCTTCTTCGTCCTTCACTATCTCCTGGGGTTTGCTCAAACTCTCATGCATAGAGTCGATGACGCCATCCAACCATTTCATCCTCTGTTGTCCCCTTCTCTCCTGCCCTCAATCTTTCCCAGCATCAGTCTTTTCCAGTGAGTCAGCTCTTCGCATCAGGTGGCCAAAGTATTGGAGTTTCAGCTTCAACATCAGTCCTTCCAATGAATATTCAGGGCCGATTTCCTTTAGGACTGACTGGTTTGATCTCTTTGCTGTCCAAGGGACTCTGTCTCAAGAGTCTTCTCTAGCACCACAGTTCAAAAGCTTCAGTTTTTCAGTGCTCAGCCTTCTTTATGGTCTAAATCTAACATCCAAACACAACTACTGGAAAAACCATACATATGACTATATGGACTTTGGTCAGCAAAGTGATGTTTCTGCTTTTTAATACACTGTCTGAAGCTCCAATCTTTGGCCACCTGACGTGAGCAGCTAACTCATTGGAAAAGACCCTGATGCTGGGAAAGACTGAGGGCAAGAGGAGAAGAGGGCGACAGAGGATGAGATGGTTGGATGGCATCACCAATTCAACGGACACCTTGGGCAAACCTTGGGAGATGGGAGGGACAGTGAAACCTGGCATGCTGCAGTCCACGGGGTCACAAAGAGTTGGACATGACTTGGCAACTGAACAACAACTAGGTTTGTCACAGTTTTTCTTCCAAGGATCATGCATCTTTTAGTTTCAGAGAGCTGCAGTCACCGTCTGCAATGATTTTGGAGCCAAAGAAAATAAACTGTCGCTGTTTCCATTTTTTTCCCCATCTATTTGTATGAAGTGATGGGAACATATGCCATGATCTTACTTTTTTGAATGTTGAGTTTTAAGCCAGCTTTTTCACTCCTCTTGTACCTTGATTAAGGAGGCTCTTTAGTTCCTCTTCACTTTCTGCCATGAGGATGGTATGATCAGCATATCTGAGGTTGTTGATATTTCTCCTGGCAATCTTGATTCCAGCTAGTGTTTCATCCAGCCCAGCATTTTGCATGATGCACTCTGTATATAAGTTAAATAAGCAGGCTGTACAGCCTTGACATACTCCTTTCTCAACTTTGAACCAGTCCATTGTTCCATGTCTGGTTCTAAGTGTTGCTTCTCGACCTGCATACAGGTTTCTCAGGTGGTGATTCCCATTTCTTTAAGAATTTGCCACATTTAGTTGTGATCCACAGTCAAAGGCTTTAGTGTAGTCAATGAAGTGGAAGTAAATGTTTTTCTGGGATTCTCCTGCTTTTTCTATGATCCAGAGTATGCTGGCAATTTGATTTATGGTTCCTCTGCCTTTTCTAAATCCAGCTTGTACATCTGGAACTTCTTGGTTTATGTACTACTGAAGCCTAGCTTGAAGGATTTTGAGCATTACCTTGCTAGCATGTGAAATGAGCAAAACCGTGTAGTAGTTTGAGCATTCTTTGGCATTGCCCTTCTTCGGGATTGGAATGAAAACTGACCTTTTCCAGTCCTGTGGCCACTGCTGAGTGTTCCAAATTTCCTGGCATATTGAGTGCAACACTTTGAAAGCATTATCTTTTAGGATTTGAAATAGCTCAGATGGAATTCCATCACCTCCATTAGCTGTTTGTAGTGAGGCTTCCTAAAGCCCACTTGACTTCACACTCCAGGATATCTGTCTCAAAATTGGTGACCACACCATTGCGGTTATCTGGGTCGTTGAGACTTTTTCTTGTCATGGTTCAGTTCAGTTCAGTTCAGTTCAGTCGCTCAGTCGTGTCCAACACTTTGCGACCCTGTGAACCGCAGCACGCCAGGCCTCCCTGTCCATCATTAACTCCCGGAATTCACTCATGTCCATCGAGTCAGTGATGCCATCCAGCCATCTCATTCTCTGTTGTCTCCTTCTCCTCCCGCCCTCAATCCTTCCCAGCATCAGAGTCTTTTCCAGTGAGTCAACTCGTCGCATGAGGTGGCCAAAGTATTGGAGTTTCAGCTTTAGCAACAGTCCTTCCAATGAACACCCAGAACTGATCTCCTTTAGAGAGCTGGTGGTGGCCTCTCCTTGCAGTCTGGTGGATTTCCTTGCAGTCCGAGGGACTCTCAAGAGTCTTCTCCAGCACCACAGTTCAAAAGCATCAATTCTTCTGCACTCAGCTTTCTTCACAGTCCAACTCTCACATCCATACGTGAAAAATGGAAAAACCATAGCCTTGACTAGACGGACATTTGTTGGAAAAGTAATGTCTCTGCTTTTTAATATGCTGTCTAGGTTGGTCATAACTTTCCTTCCAAGGAGTAAGCGTCTTTTAATTTCATGGCTGCAATCAGCATCTGCAGTGATTTTGGAGCTCAAAAAAAGGTTACACTTTTGCTGTGATTCATGGAGTTGCAAAGAGTTGGACACGACTGAGCGACTGAACTGAAGCATCTTTGTGTCAGCTGCAATGAGACGAATTAGACGATAATCCTTTGAGTACTGTACACACTATGGTACTAAAAAAAGAATGTTTTGCCCTTACATCTCACAAATCCCATTTTTCAGTAAGTATTCAATAACAAGGATAGGAATATTCTAATTTCCAGTGTAAACGGATAGAAAAGAACCTAGTTTACTGGTCTTCCAAGTACAAATAAATCTAGTTTAACAAAGATATGGTTTATAAAATGTCATAGCAAAAATAATTAATTTCTGTATCTTTTCTAAAGATTTTATTATGAAAACATTTTACATGTATGAAAAACTTGAAAGAAGTATACAGACATCTCTAACATCAGGAATCTAAAGTGTACATTGTACTGCATTTATTTCTCACACATCTGTCCATCACTATATTCATCCACGTTGCTGTGTTAGTCGCTCAGTTGTGTTCGACTCTCTGCGACCCCATGGACTGTAGCCTGCCAGGCTTCTCTGTCCATGAAGTTCTCCAGGCAAGGATACTGGAGTGGGTTGCCATTCCCTTCTCCAGAGCATCTTCCCAACCCAGGAATCAAACCTAGGTCTCCTGCATTGAAGGCCGATTCTTAACCATCTGAGCTACCAATGCTGTGCATTCGTGAATCTATCTTATTTGTTGCTGCATTTCAAAAGAAGCTGCAGTCCTGAGCCTTCACTCCAAACAGTTCAATGTATAAATCATCAACTATAGTTCAATATTATTTACAGTTCTTTTTTAAAAATAAAATTTATACATGGTGAAAGGCACAAATCTTAAGTCTACCATTCAATGCATTTTGAGAAATATATACAGCTGACCCTTGAACAACAAGGGTTTGAACTGCTTGGGTTACACTCATACATGAATATTTTTCAATAAATACATTGGAAAAATTATTTGGAGATTTGCAACAATTTGAAAAAACTTGCAGGTGAACCATCTACCCTTAAAATATAAAAAAAAAAAGCTAAGAATAACATAAGTCATGAATGCATAAAGTATATGCAGATGCTAGTCTATCCTTCGGAGAAGGCAATGGCAAGCCACTCCAGTACTCTTGCCTAGAAAATCCCATGGATGGAGAAGACTGGTAGGCTGCAGTCCGTGGGGTCGCTAAGGGTCGGACACGACTGAGCAACTTCACTTTCACACATTGGAGAAGGAAATGGCAACCCACTCCAGTGTTCTTGCCTGGAGAATCTCAGGGACGGGGGAGCCTGGTGGGCTGCCGTATATGGGATCACACAGAGTCGGACACGACTGAAGTGACTTAGCAGCAGCAGCAGCAGCAGTCTATCCTTATACAGGCATAGGTAATATTTACCAAAATTAATAATGTGTTAGTTTTCTTACTGTTTTATAACCTTGCTGTCAAACAATTACATTACTGTACTGTATGTCTCTCTCTCATAACTGAAGAAACTGCATATTAGTGTATCATCACAGGTAAGTAGCTTTTTAAAAGGTGTAACAATGTTTCCAATACTGTAATATAAATATGACTGTAATACTGTACATCACAAAAATTTTATAGTGATTCATTCATTAGTGTATAGGCTAGGCTACCCTGAAACAATCATATCAGTTACACTGGGCTATGATAAAGCGATATTGCTGCTTCTTTTTTATCCATGCATGAATTTTTATACCTGTAAATAAATGTGAATTTTTTTATTCACATTATCTTTTCATTTTTTTTATAATATGAATTTTTTACTGACGTATAGTTGATTTACAATGTTGTATTTGTGATGTATAGCAAAGTGAATATATATATTCCTTTTCATATTCTTTTCCATTATGGTTTATTGCAAGGTACTAAACACAGTTCCCTGTGCTAGAAAGTAGGTTTCTCTATTTTGTTTATCTACTTTTCATATAGTAGTTTGTATTTCCTAATCCCTAACTCCTCTAATTAATTCTTCTCCTACCTCCTTCTTCCCCTTTGGCAACCATAAGTTTGTTTGCTATGTCTGTGAGTTTATTTCTGTTTTGTAACTAAGTTCATTTGTACCATATTTTAGATTCTACATACAAATGATATTATTATGATATTTGTCTTTCTCTTTCTGACTTACTTCACTTAGTATGATAACCTCTGGGTCCATCTATCCTTTCATTTTGGATATCCAGTGATAGCAATACATATAACATCTACAGTGGTTTGTATCATTTAAAACAATATTGATGTAGATGCATGAATACTAAGTCGCATCAGTTGTGTCCACCTCTTTGCGACCCCTAACTGTAGCCTGCCAGGCGCCTCTGTTCACGGAATTCTTCAGGCAAGAATCCTGGAGTAGGTTACCATTCCCTTCTCCAGGGGATCTTCCCAAAGCAGGGATCGAACCCGTGTCTCTTCTGTCTCTCTGTATCGGCAGGTTCTTTACTGCTAGCACCACAAGGGAAGACGATGTAAACCTACAGTATTAATAGATACTGTCTTCTAAAAGAGCAGAGGTTTTTAATATTGATGAAATCAACTTAGTAAAGCTTTATTTTATTGTAGTTCCTTTCAAGAACCTATCTAGGAAATTTTGAGCTGCATCAAGTTGCAAAAACAATCATGTTTTTCCACTAAAGATCTATAGTTTTACTTATTACTTGCAAGTTTCATCTTAAGTTAGTATTAGTGTATGGTATGAAATAAGGTTGAGGTTAACTTTCAAAAACATGTCCAATTTTTTTAGCACCATGTACGGAACTTTCCTTTCTCCAGTTGAATGGTTTGCTATTTTTATTAAAAATCAAATAATCAGACAAGTGTGGGTCTATTTCTTAGTTCTCTATTTTAGTTTGTTGCTGTATCTGTCTTTCTTTACGCCAGTAGTATACTAGCTTGACACTATAGCTTTATATTCAGTCTTAAAGTCAGCCTGTGTAGGTCTTCCAATTGTGTTCCTCCCCTCGACCCGCTCACATTATTTTGGTTGTTTTAGTGTGCATATGCTCTTTGTCTTTGGGAAAGTAATGAGGAGTGAAATTGCTGGATAACTGGATAGGTTGTTTGGTTTTATAAGAAAGTCTTCCTCACAAACATTGAGAATAGTCAGTATTGCTAATTTCAGGCATTCTGGTAGGTGTGTCATGCTATTATTAAAAGTAGACTTTGAATTTTATAAGAAAGTCTTCCTCACAAACATTGAGAATAGTCAGTATTGCTAATTTCAGGCATTCTGGTAGGTGTGTGATGCTATTATTAAAAGTAGACTTTGAATTTTCACATAAATGGAATACTAAAATGTTAAAAAAGGAACTGTGATTGGAATAACGCTGAAT
This sequence comes from Moschus berezovskii, assembly GCF_049115385.1. Classification (NCBI taxonomy): domain Eukaryota; kingdom Metazoa; phylum Chordata; class Mammalia; order Artiodactyla; family Moschidae; genus Moschus; species Moschus berezovskii. The sequence goes on from NC_142472.1 coordinate 39,246,380, forward strand.
TAACAGAATTCATGATTTTATCTTTGGATATTTTAGTGAGTCTTCCTTAGTTTTTCCTAGCAATGATTTGTATTTTGTGCTGTTAAATGTATTCCTATATATTTTGTGTTTTTTGATACTATTGTAAAGGAAATTGCTTTTTAAATTTTGTTTTCCAATTGTTTGTTTCTAGTATATTTTTGTGTAATTATCATAGCCTGTTAAATTTACTTATCAGTGTCAGTTATCGTTTTGTAATCTGAAAATATGGTCTTTCTCTTTTCTGATCTTCATAAATTTTTTCCTATCCTGAATTAGTGCACTGGCTAGGAGCTCAAATACAATGCTTTGACAGAAGTTATGAAAACTTGCCTGGTTCTAGAAGGCAATCCTTCTAGAAATCCTTGCTTGGTTCTCTCCCTTAAACGGAAAGCAATTGATATTTCATCATTAGTTATATCAGCTGTATATTTTTTATAGGTATCTCTTATCAGATTGAGGAAGTTTTCTTTTATTACTAATTTATTTAAACAGAGGGACATCTGCAAAGTTATAGAGATAAAAAAGAGTATAGAACTTTCAAAATAAGGTGATATGATAAGAATGGCAAGGCATGAAAAAGCACAAAGATAAATGAGTCTAATCATAAAAAGACATGCTAAGGAATTTGACCTTAGGCTGATTTATGTTTATAGGGGCATTAAAGCAGGTGTATGGTATGGTCAAATCTATATTTTATAGAGGTTACTCAGATGCCATGAAGAAACTGAGGATAAATTTGGAAACTACTGCAGTAATCAGACATTGACGTTGGAAATTTAAAAAAGGCAATGACAGAAATGAAAAAAAAGTTTTTCTTAAATTGGACTACCAACATAATACAGTCTTCATAAGAAAAGGTACCCCAGATAGAGTCAACCTCAACTTCAGCTAAAGATTAAACCCACTTTTATAAGAATGCCACTATCATTTCTGACTTTTGAATAGAAATAATGTACTGTAGCAAACATCTCAGGCAATGGTGAAATGTTAATTTGAAACATTCTCTTGGAGTCAAGGACAACACAGGAAGATGGCAAATAAGATGGGAAAAAAGAAGTAGAAATTAAAGGTCAAAGTCTGTAACACAGGGTGTACAATGAATTTCTATCTGTACTTCAAGACTCATCCAAATGTTATCTCCCCTCCAACAAGGGATTCCTCACCTCCAACAAGGAATTAACTCACAATCTCCTCTGTACTTATCAAGATCTGCCTCTCTTTTGCTAATAGCACTATAATTATCTGTTGACATGTTTGTCTCTCCCAGCAGAATAGACTAGGAATACCTATAAGCAAGAATTATGGCATGAACTCTACACCCCAGATCCTGGCATATGTAATCACTTCATTGCTGAATGAGTGAAATGAAATAGTAAAACAAATATATGAATGAAAAGATAAAATCTATCATAGTTAGACAAATATATATTTTTTGCTCTCAAACTACTAGAATTAAGGTTAACTAATTTTTAAAATACAAAGTATTCTTTCAAAGAAAGTCACAAGTAATATTTTAAAGAAATACAGCAAAGCAGTTTGAGAAACAGTATCAGGTTCCTTGTGCTGTCAGAAGAAAAAGCTGTGTGTGGGTGTTGGGGGGGTGTATGTGGGGGGGACTTACTTTCTGCAGTTTGCATTATTATATCATCAAGCTCTTTTTCCAGTTTCTCATAAGTGTCTAGCCTTGCCTTGTGTTCAGAGTTCTGTGCTTGGAGTTCAGTAATGCGTTTTTCAGAAGAGGCTTGGAGACTATAAAATTCTTTAGTTAAAACCTAGGAGTGGAAAAAAAAATTGCAAAGGCAGAATTAAATAGGTTGGCAGTTAAGACGAAAACATGAAGTGAAAAATATTTTTTAATGATTTAGATATGAAGAGAAAGCTCAATGAAGATGACCGAAGAAGTAAAATACATTCATTCCTGAGGAAAATAATTTGTTTTGAACTGAAAATTATGAAGCACCTTTTTATATAAATTGAAAAAAATGTAAAACTTAGGAATAGTTGTAGGAGTAACATTGGCATTTGCTTGTTAGAATTCAAAAAATGTAATAATGCTATACTCCTCACCTAGGTCGAGGTTATTTATCTAGTGATCACAGATATTTGAGAAAGACTTGCAAAGCTGTGTGTAAAAATTACATGCTCGTAATGAGTCCTTCAGTTTTCTACCACAGACTATTTCATTTACCCAGACCATGGTTTTAGTAAGATTTTTGGTTTGCTGAACAATCATAAATTCAAAGCAGCAAATCAAAATGTAAATATGAAGTGCTACTTGGAACAGTACCAGAAAATGCCTTTGTATAGAAAGAAAGGATAAAAAATTTATTAAAAAGACATATAAAAGACATGGAAATTGGAGTTATTTTAAGTAGAAGAAAAAAGCCTTTATTTTCCTATGGTAACTTACTGAAGAAATCACTAGGGTGACAATAATGAATTCACTAAGAAGGAGACATTTCTAGTGACAAAGGAATGCTTTAATGCCTACATTAAATTGCAACTATCTAGAAAGTTTACTTACTAGTACAGACTAAATTATGGGGTGGTATTATACTTACTTCTTAACACAGCATAAGGAATGCAGTATTTCCTGAGAAGCAATTGAATATTATGGTAAGAATATGGTTTGGAGCCAGAAAGATTTGAATTTCAATCCTGGCTTTGACACTTACTCGTTGTGATCTTAGGTAATTATTCTTTCTAGGCCTACCTCAGTGTGTTGTTGGAAGCATTAAACGAGAGGATAAATTCACAGTGTTTAGCAGAGTGACTAGAATATAGTAAAAGTGCTGAAAAATTCTATTACCACTGCAGGAAATACAAGTATGAGTACTCTGTATTAAATGGCTCATAAAGATGAGATGTACTGCTTTAATTACCCTGAATTCTCTATTATTAAGCAATTTTAAAGAAAAGTTATTTTCTCTAATGATATAAAGTTTACCTTAACAAATGTATGTGACTACTTCCTGCAATAGGGAGAAAGAAGATATGGAAGATCTATTTACAGCTTTTAACAAGCAGAAATTTTGATTTAATTTAATCCATTTCATCTCATTTTCTTAAGTTATTTCCATCAAAACTCCCTCCAACTCCAAATAAACTAATAATCACCCCCTACCCTCTAAATACATTCCTTTGGAAGATGGAGAAAGAGTAACATGGGAGTAATATTGGTCGGATGGCTTCTAGTATCCTTGATTGGATCAGAAAAAGAAAATTCCTGTTGTAGCATTAATTCTTGCTGGTTGGAAATGCTTTCTAGAGAATTTATTATAACAAAATCACTGCACAGCGAAACAATCTGGGGTTTTCAGAGAGTTCACTAAGTTGGGATGTAATTCATTAAGAATCTGGTCGCCGATGGCACATTAACGGCTTTGTCAGTAGACAGGCTCAGTAAGGACAGTGTTAAACGGTGGTTCTCACAGCAGGGCTGATAACCTTTCATCTGTACCTCACTTGCCCAACAAAACTACGAAATAAAAACTGCAGAAATGGATATCTGAAGAGACAAAGAACTAAAATGCTGGAGATGACATTTCATAAAATGCTATTTTAAGAAGACTGAAAGGCAGTATTAAATTGAGAGGTACAATTTAAAATTCTCATTCATGACAGAGAGAAGAGAGGGCCAGAAACTTTTGACTTGGGGTACCTTTCAATACCTTTGGTACACCATGGTAGCGAATTCTCTTTTATCATGGATTTGCCTGAGTGGCTGATATGAATAAATTTATTACAGTTTCTGAAAAGCCACTGAAGAACATGATTATTGGACCTATGGAAGGCTATTACATTAAAGATTCTTTAGGGAAAAACCAATCTATGAACATCTGAGTTTAATCATGAATGCAAAAAATAGGTCAACTGCTTTTAAGAATCCATTAAATATCAAGCTCTCACAGTGGCTATTTCCTTCCTTTAAATAACAGAATGATAATAGAAAGTTATATAAAATTATTCAGATAACATATATAAAATGAATGAAATCACAAAACTATAGGCCAATAACTTCTTTAAAAAGAGACAAAAATATAAAGTCAGTGTTTTTTTTTTAAGTAAATTTTGCCATTTATTTACTTTCAGCTGCTTGGTCTTGTTGCTACATGAGGGCTTTCTCTAGTTGTAGCACGTGGGGGCTACATTCTAGCTGCTGTGTGTGGGCTTCTCATTGAGGTTGTTTATTTTGTTGCAGAGCATAGGCTCTAGGTGCACATTGGCTCAGTACCTATGGAATGGGCTTAGCTGCCTCACAGAATGTGGGATCTTCCTGAATCAGGGAGCGAACTTGTGTTCTCTGCACTGGCAGGTGGATTCTTAACCACTTGAACCACCAAGAAAGTCCGAAAGCCAGTTTTTTGAAAGCTTTTGGAAACTGATAGTTAAGAAAAAAATAAAACAGACTGTCCCTAAGGCATAAATCAATGAGAATATTGGGTAAAAGCCATCAAAAAGTACATAATTATAGTAATCTTTACCCTTCACAACATTACTTCTCTCTGAATTCATTATAAATGGGGCTTGCGTGGTAGCCCAACTGGTAAAGAATACGCCTGCAATGCAGGAGACGCAGTCCAATTCCTGGGTCGGGAAGACCCAGAGAAGATATAGGCTACCCACTCTAGTATTCTTGGGCTTCCCTGGTGGCTCAGATGGTAAAGAATCCAGCTGCAATGCGGGAGACCTGGGTTCAATCCCTGGGTTGGGAAGATCCCCTAAGGGCATGGGAATCCACTCTAGTATTCTTGTCTGGAGAATCCCCATTGACAGAGGAGCCTGGTGGGCTATGACCCATGGGGTCACAGACTCAGAAACGACTGACTGACTAACCACAGCACAACATCAAACCATTCATTCACTCGTTAAATATTTATTGAGCATCCACTATGAGTGAGGTGCTATGTTAGGCACTGATGACAATAGTAGAGTCCCTGTCCTCTCAAACAGCCTGGTTTAATAGAGAAGAAACTGTAAAGAAATTCCCCTAATGCCTCAGTTTTATCAACCCAAGTTTTTACAGTCGTAGTATTTTTCACAAAGGTGTTTCTCCATGTAAGGCCTTTACACAAGAGAGCTCAATAATTACTAGTCACCTGCATCCACAGACTAAGTGGGTAGCTCTATGGAAAACTGCTTTTCATATTGCAAACTGAAAGCTTTAGGAGGTCATGAAATCAGTTTTGACTGCTGCTGCTGCTGCTAAGTCACTTCAGTCGTGTCCGACTCTGTGTGACCCCACAACCAGCTAAAAACAATAAAATAGAATGGTTAAAAGACTAGCACTGTGTGTTGTAAAGTATTGGTGAATGAAATGTTTGTTTCAGTACATAGAAAGGGCAAGTGGTTTTCTGCTTTCCTAAAGATAACCCCTCACTCCTCCCAAACACATCCATAAGCACAGCCATCTGATGTGGAAAGAAAAAGAAATTGCTAGGAATTACAAAATTTAAACCATAAAATATTTGCAGATGACGAACACCAAAGCAGAGCTAATCTAATCGAAAATGTGTGGGAGAGTTGCCTGTAGCAAATTGTGACTGTAGCAGTTTCCCAAAGAAGGTACCTGAAAAAGTTTTAAATGCAGAACATTGTTTTTTTAGAAGCAAGTATCATCTACAATTTTTACTCATGTTTCTTTAAATATGTGCTATCTAATTAACAATGTCTTTATGTTTTTCCCTAAGGCTTTATTTTCTGTAAGACTCTTTGTTATTTTTGTTTTTTAAAAATATGTTTATTTTACTTTGGTTGCCCTGGGTCTTAGTCGGGGCATGTGGGATCTTTGTTGCACCATGCAGATCTTTCGTTGTGGTGCACGGACTCTCGTTGTGTTGCATGGACTCAGGAATTGTGGTGCATGGGCTCAGTGTGCAAGGACCAGGTAGCTGCGGTGTGTGGGCTTAGTTGCTCCGTGGTATGTGGTACCTTAGTTCTCCAACCAGGGATCTAACACGTGTTCCCCTTGAACTCTGAGGTGGATTCTTAACCACTGGACGACCAGGGAAGTTCCTTCTGTTTTGTTAAACTTAGTTTTACTTATCAGAGTACTCTTCCGAAATGTAGTCTCTGAAAGTTTATTGTAATGAATACTTACATCATTAATTAATCATGCTAATGATATTATTGCATCCTTCATTCAGCATTTTAAAGAAGCATTTCCTTGATTCTAAAATACTGAAGAACATGATTGCACATAATCATACAATGTATGAATACAGCAAAATTTATAATTTTAACATACTAATCAAAAATTGTTTAATTATCCATTGTTACACATTTAAGACACTTCCAGTTTTTATGATAATAAATAATGCTGTGATGTACACAAAGAACATAAAACCTTACTTGCTCTCAACAAGCATCTCATTGTTCCTTTAACTAAAATTACTGGGTCAATTTTTTAAGGATTTTAACACAAATTACCATATCATTCTCTAGAAGGGATGGTCCATTTTCTACTTAAATGAGATTTCCCATTTAAGGGTACTTCTGCCAACACTTTAAACACAACAAACAGGACAGGAAGGAACAAGATGGCGGAGGAATAGGATGGCGAGACCACTCTCTCCCCGACAAATTCATCAAAAGAACATTTGAACGCGGAGTAAAGTCCACAAAACAACTTCTGAATGCTGGCAGAGGACATCAGGCACCCAGAAAAGCAGCCCATTGTCTTCGAAAGGAGGTAGGAAAAGAGATAAAGGATAAAAACAGAGACAAAAGAGGTAAGGACGGAGCTTCTGTCCTGGGAAGGGAAGCTTTAAAAAGAAGTTTCCAAACACCAGGAAACACTCTCACTGATGAATCTGTGGCGAGCCTTGGAAGCTCAGAGGGCCACATAACCGGGAGGAAAAAGAAAGAAATAATTAAAACCCACAGATTACCCGCCAAACGGTAACTCCCAGCGGAGAAGCAGCGCAGAGGCCTGCATACGCCATTAGCAAGCGGGGGCTGGGCAGGGAGGAGCCGGCTGAAGTGCTTAGAGAGAGGACTGGGCTTGAATGCCACGAGGGCAATCTGAGAGTACTGGGGATAGCTAAGCAGACTGTGGGATAGCTTCCCCGCAAAAAGGCGGAAAGCTCTAACCTAAGACTCCGCCAGCCCCACTCACAGAATAACGGACTGAGCAGAGCGAGCCGGCTGCGGTTGGCCCATCCCCCATCCCCCGCCGAGACAGGCAGGGAGGGCAGCCAGAGCCGGAGGGGGCAACCGCAGCCCCACAAAGGCATCCGATACAAACTGCAGGCAGGCTTCGTTGCTAATCAAGACTTCTTGGGCTTGGGCCGGTAGATATCCACCTGAGAAGGTGCGCTGGTTGTACACCCAGAAAACCGAGTGGCAGGGACTGGGGAGGTGATAAGTTGCAGCGACTGCGCTCGCCAAACACCTGGTCACCTGAGCTTCTCAGACCGGGGAAGGCACAAAACGCAGGCCCAACCAAGTCTGCGCCTTTGTGGAGTACCCGAGAACCTGAACTTGAGCCGCTCAGACCTGGGAAGTGCATACAACCCGGTGCCAGCCTCGGACAGTTCCCGGCAGAGCAACCTAGAGCCTGTGCAGTGTAGACTGGGACAACACACGCGCTGTGAGAGGGGGCAAACCCAGTGTGGCCAAGACGCTGCGAGCACTCCCCACAGACGCCAGAGATATTCGTCTGCAGCGTTCCTCCCTTCCCAGAACAGGACTGAACAACTGAGCCTTTAAAAAGTGTCCACCCGCACCCTAGTGTCAGGGCGGAAATTAGACACTGAAGAGACCAGCAAACAGAAGCTAAAACAGAGGGAACCACCTTGGAAATGACAGATAGAGAAGTCTAGAGACTACTCTAAGAATAAGACCAGAAACCAGAGGCAAGAGGCTTAAGTCCAAATCCTGAGAACACCAGAGAACTCCTGATTCCAGGGAACATTAATCGATAGGAGCTCATCAAATGCCTCCATACCTACACTAAAACCAAGCACCACCCAAGGGTCAACAAGTTCCAGAGCAAGACATACCACGCAAATGCTCCAGCAACACAGGAAAATAGCCCTGAGCTTCAATATACAGGCTGCCCAAAGTCACTCCAAACCCACTGACATCTCATAACTCATTACTGGACACTTCATTGCACTCCAGAGAGAAGAAATCCAGCTCCACCCACCAGAACACCGACACAAGCTTCCCTAACCAGGAAACCTTGACAAGTCACCTATCCAACCCCACACACAGCAAGGAAACTACATAATAAAGAGAACTCCACAAACTGCCAGAAGACGGAAAGGCCACCCCAAGCAAAGCAATATAAGCAACATGAAGAGGCAGAGGAATACCCAGCAAGTAAAGGAACAAGATAAATGCCCACCAACACAAACAAAAGAGGAAGATACAGGGAATCTACCTGATAAAGAGTTTCGAATTTTGGTGGTGAAAATGATTCAAAATCTTGAAAGCAAAAGGGAGTTACAGATAAATAACCTGGAGAAGAGGATTGAGAAGAAGGAATAAAGGTTTGATAAGGACTTAGAGGAAATAAAAAAGAGTCAATATACAATGAATAATGCAATAGATGAGATCAGAAACACTCTGGAGGGAACAAACAGTAGAATAACAGAGGCAGAAGACAGGATAAGCGAACTAGAAGATAGAATTGTAGAAATAAATGAAACAGAGAGGAAAAAAGAAAAACGAATTAAAAGAAATGAGGACAATAGTAGAGACCTCTGGGACAATGTTAAATGCTCCAACATTCGAATCATAGGAGTCCCAGAAGAAGAAGACAAAAAGAAAGACCATGAGAGAATACTTGAGGAGATAATAGTTGAAAACTTCCCTAAAATGGAGAAAGAAATAATCACCTAGTCCAAGAAACACAGAGAGTCCCTAACAGGATAAACCCAAGGCGAAATACTCCAAGGCACATATTAATCAAATTAACAAAGATCAAACACAAAGAACAAATATTAAAAGCAGCAAGGAAAAAGCAGCAAATAACATACAAGGGGATTCCCATAAGGATAACAGCTGATCTTTCAACAGAAACTCTTCAGGCCAGGAGGGAATGGCAAGACATACTTAAAGTGATGAAAGAAAGTAACCTACAGCCCAGATTACTGTACCCAGCAAGGATCTCATTCAAATATGAAGGAGAAATCAAAAGCTTTACAGACAAACAAAAGCTGAGAGAATTCAGCATCACCAAACCAGCTCTCCAACAAATGCTAAAGGATCTTCTCTAGACAGGAAACACAGAAAGGGTGTATAAACTCGAACCCAAGGCAATAAAGAAAATGGCAACGGGATTGTACTTATCACTAATTACCTTAAACGAAAATGGGTTGAATGCCCCAACCAAAAGACAAAGGCTGGCTGAATGGATACAAAAACAAGAACCCGATATATGTTGTCTACAAGTGACCCACCTCAAAACGAGGGACACACACAGACTGAAAGTGAAGGGCTGGAAAAAGATATTCCACGCAAATAGAGACCAAAAGAAAGCAGGAGTAGCAATACTCATATCAGATAAAATAGACTTTAAAACAAAGGCTGTGAAAAGAGACAAAGAAGGAAACTACATAATGATCAAAGGATCAATCCAAGAAGAAGATATAACAATTATAAATATTTATGCACCCAACATAGGAGCACCGCAATATGTAAGACAATTACTAACAAGTATGAAAGGGGAAATTAACAACAATGCAATGATAGTAGGAGATTTTAATACCCCACTTACATCTATGGATAGATCAACTAAACAGAAAATTAACAAGGAAACACAATCTTTAAATGATACAATAGACTAGTTAGACCTAATAGATATTTATAGGACATTTCACCCCAAAACAATGAATTTCACCTTTTTCTCAAGCGCACACGGAACCTTTTCCAGGATAGATCACATCCTGGGCCATAAATCATCCTCGGTAAATTCAAAAAAATTGAAATCATTCCAAGCATCTTTTCTGACCACAATGCAGTAAGATTAGATCTCAATTATGGGAGAAAAAACTGTTAAAAATGCCAACATAGGGAGGATGAACAATACGCTGCTGAATAATGAACAAATCATAGAAGAAATCAAAAGAGAAATCAAAATATGCATAGAAATGAATGGAAATGAAAACACAACAACCCAAAACCTCGTGGACACTGTAAAAGCAGTGCTAAGGGGGAAGTTCATAGCAATACAGGCACACCTCAAGAAACAAGAAAAAAGTCAACTAAATAACCTAACTCTACATCTAAAGAAACTAGAAAAGGAAGAAATGAAGGACCCCAGGGTTAGCAGAAGGAATGAAATCGTAAAAATTCGGGCAGAGATAAATGCAAAAGAAGCAAAAGAGACCATAGCAAAAATCAACAAAGCCAAAAGCTGGTTCTTTGAGAAGGTAAATAAAATTGACAAACCACTAGTCAGACTCATCAAGAAACAAAGGGAGAAGAACCAAATCAATAAAATTAGAAATGAAAATGGAGAGATCACAACTGACAACACAGAAATACAAAGGATTATTAGAGAATACTATCAGCAATCATATGGCAATAAAATGAATAACCTGGAAGAAATGGACAAATTCCTAGAAAAGTACACCTTTCCAAAACTGAACCAGGAAGAAACAGAAAATCTGAACAGACCCATCACAAGCACGGAACTAGAGGATGTCATCAGAAATCTTCCAGCAAACAAAAGCCCAGGTCCAGACGGCTTCACAGCTGAATTCTACCAAAAATCTAGAGAAGAGCTAACACCTATTCTACTCAAACTCTTCCAGAAAATTTCTGAGGAAGGGAAACTTCCAAACTCATTCTATGAGGCCACCATCACCCTAATCTCCAAACCTGGTAAAGATCCCACAAAAAAAGAAAACTACAGGCCAATATCATTGATGAACATAGATGCAAAACTCCTTAACAAAATTCTAGCAATCAGAATCTAACAACACATTAACAAGATCATATTTCATGACCTAGTGGGCTTTATCCCAGGAATGCAAGGATTCTTCAATATCCACAAATCAATCAACGTAATACACCACATTAACAAACTGAAAAATAAAAATCATATGATTATCTCAACAAATGCAGGGAAAGCCTTTGACAAAATTCAACATCCATTTATGATGAAAACCCTCCAGAAAGTGGGAATAGAAGGGACATATCTCAACATAATAAAAGCTATATATGACAAACCCACAGCAAACATTATCCTCAACGGTGAAAAACTGAAAGCATTTCCCCTAAAGTCAGGAACAAGACAAGGGTGCCCACTCTCACCACTACTATTCAACATAGTTCTGGAAGTTTTGGCTACAGCAATCAGAGCAGAAAAAGACATAAAAGGAATCCAAATTGGAAAAGAAGAAGTAAAACTTTCACTGTTCGCTGATGACATGATCCTCTACACAGAAAACCCTAAAGACTCTACCAGGAAACTACTAGAGCTAATCAATGAATACAGTAAAGTTGCAGGATATAAAATCAACACACAGAAATCCCTTGCATTCCTATACACTAATAATGAGAAAATAGAAAGAGAAATTAAGGAAACTATTCCATTCACTGTTGCAACGAAAAGAATGAAATACTGAGGAATATATCTACCTAAGGAAACAAAAGACTTGTACATAGAAAACTATAAAACACTAGTGAAAGTAATCAAAGAGGACACTAATAGATGGAGAAATATACCATGTTCGTAGATTGGAAGAATAAATATTGTAAAAATGAGTATACTACCCAAAGTAATTTATACATTCAATGCAATCCCTATCAAGCTACCAAAGATATTTTTCACAGAACTAGAACAAATAATCTCACAATTTGTATGGAAATACAAAAAACTTCGAATAGCCAAAGCAATCTTGAGGAAGAAAAATGGAACTGGAGGAATCAACCTGCCGGACTTCAGGCTCTACTACAAAGCCACAGTCATCAAGACAGTATGGTACTGGCATAAAGACAGAAATATAGATCAATGGAACAAAATAGAAAGCCCAGAGATAAACCCACGCACCTATGGACACCTTATCTTTGACAAAGAAGGCAAGAACATAAAATGAAGAAAAGACAATCTCTTTAACAAGTGGTGCTGGGAAAACTGGTCAGCCACTTGTAAAAGAATGAAACTAGAATACTTCCTAACACCATACACCAAAATAACTCAAAATGGATTAGAGAGCTAAATGTAAGACCAGAAAATAGAGGAGAATGTAGGCAAAACACTCTCTGACATAAGTCACAGCAGGATCCTCCAAGACCCACCTCCCAGTATATTGGAAATAAAAGCAAAAATAAACAAATGGGACCTAATTAAAATCGAAAGCTTCTGCACAGCAAGGGAAACTATAAGCAAGGTGAAAAGACAGCCTTCAGAATGGGAGAAAATAATAGCAAATGAAGCAACTCATAAAGGATTAATCTCCAAAATATACAAGCAGCTCCTGCAGCTCAATTCCAGAAAAATAAATGACCCAATCAAAAAATGGGCCAAAGAACTAAACAGACATTTCTCCAAAGAAGACATACAGATGGCTAACAAACACATGGAAAAATGCTCAACATCCCTCATAATCAGAGAAATACAAATCAAAACCACAATGAGATACCATTTCACGCCAGTCAGAATGGCTGCTATCCAAAAGTCTACAAGCAATAAATGCTGGAGAGGGTTTGGAGAGAAGGGAACCCTCTTACACTGTTGGTGGGAATGCAAACTAGTACAGCCACTATGGAGAACAGTGTGGAGATTCCTCAAAAAACTGGAAATAGAACTGCCATATGATCCAGCAATTGCACTCCTGGGCATACACACTGAGGAAACCAGAATTGAAAGAGACACATGTACTCCAATGTTCACTGCAGCACTGTTTACAATAGCCAGGACATGGAAGCAACCTAGATGTCCATCTGCAGACGAATGGATAAGAAAGCTTTGGTACATACACACAATGGAGTATTACTAAGCCATTAAAAAGAATGCATTTGAACCAGTTCTAATGAGGTGGATGAAACTAGAGCCTATTATACAGAGTGAAGTAAGTGAGAAAGAAAAACACCAATACAATATACTAATGCATATATATGGAATTTAGAAAGATGCAAATGATAACCCTGTATACGAGACAGCAAAAGAGACACAGATGTATAGAACAGTCTTTGGGACTCTGTGGGAGAGGATGAGGGTGGGATGGTTTGGGAGAATGGCATTGAAACATGTATATTATCATACGTGAAACGAATCGCCAGTTCAGGGTCGATGCATGTTACAGGATGCTCGGGGCTGGTATGCAGGGATGACCCAGAGGGAGGATAAGGGGAGGAGGGAGGTGGGAGTGGGGTTCAGGAGGGGGAGCTCATGTACACCCGGGGCGGATTCATGTCAATGTATGACAAAACCAACCAATATAATATTGTAAAATAATTAGCCTCCAATAAAAATAAAAATTAAAAAAAAAAATAAAAACAACAAACAGACCTATGGCAATTTGCATTTCTTTTCTTAGAGGCTGTCCATTACTTCTTTCCACCTCTTTATCTAAAAGAGGAAGATACATTCTCTTGATAAGAGATCTTTAAAAATTAAAGACATGGCTCCTTCTCATACATAACACAAATATTATTTATAAAGCTCGATATGATAGATGGACTTCCCTGGTGGTCCAGTGGTTAACAATCCACCTGGCAATGGAGGGGACACGGGTTCAATCCCTGGTCCAGGAAGATTCCACATGCCGTGGGGCAACTGTGTGCCACAACTACTGAGCCCAAGTGCCACAATGGCCTCAGCTCGCCCCAACTAGAAGAAAGCCAGCGTGCAACAACAGAGACCAAGCACAGCCAAAATTAAATGAAAAATAAAGTTATTTTTTAAAAAAGCTTAATACAATACAGACCTTATGCTTACAGAGCTTATATTCTGTGTTAATTGTAAAACAAAAGCTTGTATGCTGCTGCTGCTGCTGCTAAGTCACTTCAGTTGTGTCCGACTCTGTGTGACCCCACAGACGGAAGCCCACCAGGCTCCCCCGTCCCTGGGATTCTCCAGGCAAGAACACTGGAGTGGGTTGCCATTTCCTTCTACAATGTGTGAAAGTGAAAAGTGAAAGTGAAGTCGCTCAGTCGTGTCCGACCCTTAGCGACCCCATGGACTGCAGCCTACCAGGCTCTTCCATCCATGGGATTTTCTAGGCAAGAGTACTGGAGTGGCTTGCCATTGCCTTCTCCAGAAAGCTTGTATACGTACCTCCAATTTTTTCTGGTATTTTTCACATTCCAACTGACACTGTGTGAGATTTCTTGCAGTCTCCTCTTGTAGAAGTTGAGCACGCTCACTTTCAAAAGATTTTATTTTACTTTGATGGAGAAATTCTGATACTTTGCTTTCTGTACTAAGTTGTAGTTCTCTGTACCTGAAAAAAGAAAACAATTATGAAACAATAAAGAAATCTCAATTTATAGAAATATAAGCAGTACTGCTATCTGTTCAATATCCCTATATTATTATTCAGTTAATATCTTTTATTTATTCAGCAAAACTTTTGTAAATAATTTAGATGGTCGTGTGTATGGAAATATGCTAAGTCCGGGGAAACAAAACATATTGATTAAACTTCCTCTACTGCTCCCTTATTTTCATTTTTCCCATTCCAAAACAGTTATTACCTATTATCATTATTTTGCGAGATAAGACATTTAAAATAAAAATGGTAAGAACAAGGTTCAGTTATTACTTAAAATGACTTAATTTCCATATATTTCATAGGCTTTCTTAAATCTATAGCATTGTTTCCAACCTTGTTATTTCATTCTAAGTCTAAATAATATTAAATGGAGAAGAATGGCATAAAATATATGCATTAACTTGCAATTCCTGAGACATATATAAAGTAAATTTTTAAGCTAGTAAATATATACTTGATTTTTATAAGAAAACATAATGTACAAATTACAAAGATAAATATATAACAATAAGCAGTCTATTACAACACAGATAAGAAACATTCTCTTCATTCCATAGGTATAACTAGTAATAAAAACATTTCCACTTAACATATAAATCACTGCATATTGTGGATCTGAAAATGCTTCAAGCTGACTATGTTCTAACAGAAAGCAAAACAAAGACACAGCATGCCTTTTCAGGGAGTTATTATGAACCCGGTATAATGCTAGATGTTCCTAAAATTCATTTTTTTCAAATATTTATTGAGCTAGTCACCATGCCAGGCAAATATGTATACAGTGGAAGACAATTTTTTCTCCCCTTTAAAGAACTTATTTTTGGGGAGTTCTCTCGTGGTCTAGTGGTTAGAATTTGGCATTTTCACTGCCAGGGCCGGTCTTCAGTCCCTGGTCCAGGAACTGAGACCCTGGTTGGGGAACTGAGATCCCACAAGCCGCGTGGTGTGCCAAAAAAAAAAAAAGAACTTAGTTTTCTGGGGAAGAGATGCAAATAAATATGAAAATTCAATAGAACAAGATAAGCGCTTCAGTAAGGTAAACCCCAGGTCTGATGGGTACATACAGGAAGAATTAACTCGGTTTGTGAGGATGTGTGTTTGAGTACACAGGAGGAAGAAGTCCAAGGTGGAAGTGCTCTAGAAGTAGAAACAAGAGTACATGGCAGGCCAGAGAAAGAGAGTATAGTCTGTTTTATCCATGGCATCTCATTTATTCCCACAACTCTAGTAGGTATTTTGCAGATGAGAAACCAGAGGTTCAGAGATTAATTCATTTCTTCAAGAAGAAGAAGTTCCTGGTAGATTTCAGAGGGGGTCTCAAATCCAGCTATGTTTGACTCCACAATAATGATCTTTCCACTATTACCTAAGACTCTTAGCTGATATTTCGAAGTCAGATAAACTTTCAAACGTGTTTTAAAGGAGGTCGCTTCACTCTTGTGACAAGAACATTTAAAATATAATCAGAGAAGACAGGCATCAGATTCTTGCTATAGGCTACTTCACTCTTGGTACTCTTGAATCTTTATTTACAAGTAAGTCACATTCAGTGTGGTGGAAGCCCCATTCAGGCCTATTGGGACACATCACTTAATACACACCAAGGCTTTAAGGTGAACGTCAGCTTGTGTGTTTAACTTTTTGGGAAGTCCAGGCATTAATTATATACATATAAAAGAATAGCTAGGTCATATAGTCACTCAGGTTTTAAGCTTTTTGAGGAACTGCCAAACTGCTTTTCAGTATGGCTGCACATTCTCACCAGCAATTACGAGGGTGGTAAGTCCTCTATATCCTTATGAAAACTTATCCTTGTCTCTTTGATTATAGCCATCATCATGGATGTGAAGCAGTAAAAAAATTACTTTAGTCAAAAATGTATTAATTCAACAATTTACTGACATGATAATGCCCTGAACTCCCTGGGGTAAATTGTCTTATAAAATATAAATGCATAAACATACGAAATCCACACCTATTTGTATGCTAAACTATGGGGCACACTAGACCTACTAAGTCATTTGGAATGTGATATTTATCTTTAAAAGAGTTTGTTCTGAAAAAATTAAAATGAAAAGTTTGCCTTTTTACGATCCAGGGCATTGTGAGTAATTCTGAGGTCAATGCCAACTTCAAACAGGAAATGAAAGACTTAGCTTTTAGATTACACCTGCTCTTCTTATTCATTATGTGGCACTTGAAAGTTTCTTTCAGCACTATTAATCTTCTGATTTTACTACACAATTAAGTATAATAGTGATCACCTAAAAATTTGAGGATATTAAGTTTAATAAAATGACACTTACATGAACCAAATGATAATTCTAAAGGACTCATCTATTCTCATGTTGTTTACACAGTAAAGGAAAATCTGCCTCAAACCATTATGCCTTTGTAATAACAGTTATTATTTTAACTTAAGTTGAACTGTGAAAACGCTTTAGAAACATTAGTGCTGCAAAGGCAGTTTCAGTGTGAGGAAGAGATGGTGACCAGGGCACAGGCTGACAATTCAGGTAACTTCCTCCTATTTGTTTTGCTAAGATAACCTGTCACATTTTACGCGTTGACTCAGACTTCTCATCTTCTCCTCATAATGTGAAACTTTTATTTGAATGAAGGCAATATTATTCATATGTTCGCAAGTTTATGGTTGACATTCTAATTCAGCATAGTAACCTTAAGAGGTCACATTTCTTACAGAGTTTATCAGCAAGTCCAGCTACAGTCACCCCAGGTCCCTAGTTTGACTAGATTAGTCTTTATATTAGCTGGTTTTTTAGTTTGCATAAGACTTACTCATAAATCACATACTGCTTTAAAAATAGTACTATAAAGACCTAGAACGAACTGTTTGCTCTTAAGGAATAGTCACTGCAACAGATTTTGGGCTGGACAAACAAGGAAAATTTCACCTGTGAAAAGGTGAAAATGAGCAATTAGACAGGGAACAACAGAGTTAACCCATAAGAAATGCTCTCAGCTACAGTGAATAAACTCCAAGCACCATGGCATATTCTGCAATGCAGAGAAATAACTGCAGGAGAGACATCAACACAGAATTCTGTTCTCAGAAACAGGAGAGCTCATTTGAACAAAAGCACTAGATAAAACACCAAGTAACAACAGATCTGCATAACAACATTTACATCAGCAGTCTTTACACATATACTATGGTGAAAGTTTGCTCATTATACTCTGATGTATTAAGCCAAGCTATGTATGTTCACTCCCATCTCTATCAACAAGGTTATCTCGGGTAAGAAGGTCAAAAGTGAAAGTGTCAGTCACTCGGTCGTGTCCAACTCTGCCCTCTGTCCGTGGAATTCTCCAGGCAAGAATACTGAGTGGGTAGCCATTCCCTTCTCCAGGGTATCTTCCTGATCCAGGGATCAAACCCAGTCTTCCACATGGCAGGCAGATTCTTTACTGTCTGAGCCACCAGGGAGGCCCAAGAAAGTCAAAAGACTGCTATAATGATTAATCTAGTTTTTACCCCAATGAGCAACAGCAGCTGATCTTTGAATTTTTATCCACATAACATTCATGGCTTCCCAGATATTAAAAGTGGATGTGGGACTTCTCTGGCAGTCAGTGGTTAAGCCGTCATACTTCCATTGTGGACGCATTGGTTTGATCCCTGGTCAGGGAACTAAGATCTCACATATACAGTGGTAAGGTTCCTGTAGTTACCAGGACCAATAGGTGGTCCTTCCATTAAGAAATCCTGAGAGCTGGTCCAATTTAGAAGGCAGTGAAGTAGCTAAGGCAAGGCACATACAAGGAAGACTGGTAAAAGAAGCTAAGCAAAGTCACAGGATTTCCAGTTATAGGCAAGTGTTCAGGGAGGAAGTTTTGGTAGCTGGGCATCAGTTAGATCAAGTTTTGAGAGGAACTCTGGGTCAATAGAGAGAAAATACTTGTGGGGTTTATAAGAATACATGGGAGCAGGAAGTCATGGGTTGAACCACTAAATCCTCTGTGTGGGGAGGAGAAATTAATTCTAAACTCCACAAGCAAATGGAGTACAGGTTGCTGATGAACTTTCTACATGTAAAAAAACAAAAATAAAACAAACAAACAAAAAAGTGCTCAGAAACAGAGATGGGCCTGAAACTTCATATAGGGATTACACTGTGAACTGGATTAGACAGGGACAGAAGCTGTCATCTCCGATCAACTGAGAATCAATTTTGTTTACACGGGTGGGGCACCAATCCCATTTTACTCTGGTGTTTCAGGCCCCTCCTTCTTATTCTTTCAACAGGCTTCACTGAGTTGATGTTCAGTTTCCTTTGAAGTATTTATTTTGGTTGAGCTGATAACTAATCTGTACCTTTACTTTCTGTGCCTGCTATGGGGATAAAACTCATTTCCATTCTGTTTAGAGAGAATTTTGATTGTGCTTCTAGACCTGTTCCACTTGTATTACTAGCCCTGAACTACATGCTGAAAATGCTCTGGATGAGTCACTGACAGTTAACCAAACCCTCCAAATCATTCTGCTAATTAAGAACTGAGGAAAAACACACACACACAAACCTGTTCGTTTGGATTTTCTGCTTCTGTGGATTGAGAAAAAGCTAATTATCTTAGGTTAAAGATTCTAAACCACCGATTTTTCAATCACCCCTGAAGGTTTTCTTGCTCTCAATAGTATCTATCTGTATATCTATATTTATAGATCTGTATCTAATGTTGTATTAACTAGTATTATTTGTTGTTGGTGTTCAGTCACTAAGTATTGTCTGACTCTTTGTCACCCTGTGGACTGCAGCACGCCAAGCTTCCCTGTACTTCACTATCTGTCTGCAAACTCATGTCCATTGAGTCACTGATGCCACCCGACCATCTTGTCCTCTGACGTCCCCTTCTCCTCCTGCCCTCAATCTTTCCCAGAATCAGGGTCTTTTCCAATGAGTTGGCTCTTCATATCAGGTGAACAAAGTATTGGAGCTTCAGCATCAGTCCTTCCAATGATATACAATTAAATATGTAGTATTATATCAATTACATATTTAAAACATGAGTATGGAGTAAGCTTTTTATTTTCTCTTTCAAATAGGCTGTGTTATATAGGGTTAATTTTCTATTAACCAGAATATTTCCTTTTGTGTGTGTATGTGAGTGTGTGTGGGGGTGTGGACAGGCCACATGGCATGCAGGATCTTAGTTCCCTGACCAGGGATTGAACCTATGCCCCTGCAATGGAAGCATGGAGTTTTAACCACTGGACCACCAGGGAAGTCCCAACCAGAATATTTCATTCCACAACATCTAATTCATTTAAAAATATTTATTGTGTACATAAGTGTGCCAGGTTCTATTAGGACCAGAGAAGGACAAATTGCATTACTACTCTAAGGAACTCACATTATAATAATGTGAAGAAGGCAAACAAACATAAAGTGATACAGTAATAAATTATAATAATAATAGAGTAAGGGAATGATGGAGATGTCAGCGATGGTGTTATTTTAAAGGGGTTGGGCAGAGAAGGAATCTCTCTAATGATAAGGTGGTATTTGAGCAAAGACATGTGTACCAGAGTTTACCAAAACCCGTATTTCAGAACTAAAGTGATTAATTAAAAAATATACACTGGCTGTGCATCATATTCAAGACTTTAAAAGAATAAAGACTTTCTTTTTAAAGAAGAGATACAATGTCAAACATATGAAGACAATAGAAGTCCTTCACAATGATCTGAAACTTGGTATCTTAAACCAGTAGTTAAAATTACCTACTCAAACCATACTAATGGATTTACTAGACAGTCTCAGCTATACAAATTGTAAATAAAACAAACAGAACTAAATTTTTAACAAATGGACTGGTGACATCAGGATAAGTGCTACTACTTCATAGGGCTGGGAATAGAAACTTATGTGAATGATCAATTCGATCTCTGTTTAAGAAATACTTTGGATTTACTTTTATTCTGAGGTGATCTATAAGCCACATGAGAAATGTCTTCTCATCATTAAATCAAAATGGCTTTATAATTTTTGTGTTGATTATACAAATAATAGATTTATTATAGAATTTTAGCAAATATGGAAAACAGGAAAAAATGTCAATCACAAGCTTATAATGATAACTACTGCTTATATTTTCATATATCTCCTTCTCTGCACAAGTAAATATTTTCAAGGTTTTAATTTTTTTAATTTATTTTTTTTATTGAAGGATAATTGCTTTACAAAATTTTGTTGTTTGCTGTCAAACCTCAGCATGAATCAGCCATAGGTATACATATATCCCCTCCCTTTTGAACCTCCTTCCCATCTCCCTCCCCATCCCACCCCTCTAGGTTGATACAGAGCCCCTGTTTGAATTTCCTGAGCCATACAGCAAATTCCCATTGGCTATCTATTTTACATATGGTAATGTTAATTTCCTGTTAATTGGCTTCCCTGGTGGCTCAGAGGTTAAAGCGTCTGCCTCCAATGCGGGAGACCCGGGTTCGATCCCTGGGTCAGGAAGATCCCCTGGAGAAGGAAACGGTAACCCACTCCAGTACTCTTGCTTGGAGAATCCCATGGACGGAGAAGCCTGGTAGGCTACAGTCCATGGGGTCGCAAAGAGTCGGACACGACTGAGCGACGGAACGGAACGGATTGGAATGTTAATTTCCATGCTACTCTCCAAACATCTCACCCTCTCCTCCAATCTCCCCATGTCCGTAAGTCTATTCTCTATGTCTGTTTCTCCATGGCTGCCCTGTAAATGAGTTGTTCAGTACCATTCATCTAGGTTCTGTATTTTTGCGTTAGAATACGATATTTATCTTTCTCTTTCTAACTCACCTCACTCTGTATAACAGGCTCTAGGTTCATCCACCTCATCAGAACTGACTCAAATGTGTTCCTTTTTATGGCTGAGTAATATTCCATTGTGTATATGTACCACTACTTCTTTACCCATTCATCTGCCGATGGGTATCTAGGTTGTTTCCATGTTCTGCTGCTGCTGCTGTTCTAGCTATTGTAAATAGTGCTGCAACAAACAATGGGATACATGTATCTTTCAATTTTGGTTTCCTCAGGGTATATGCCTAGGAGTGGGATTGCTGAGTCATATGGTGGTTTTATTCCTAGTTTTGTTTTTTTTTTTTAAAGAATCTCCATAGTGTCTTCCATAGTGGCTATATCAATTTACATTCCCACCAACAGTGTAAGAGCAGTCCCTTTTCTCCACACTGTCTCCAGCATTTATTGTTTGCAGACTTTTTGATGATGCTATTATTTCTCCCATTCTGAGGGTTGTCTTTTCATCTTGCTTATAGTTTCCTTTGCTGGGCAAATGCTTTTAAGTTTAATCAGGTCCCACTTGCTTACTTTTGTTTTTATTTCTGTTACTCTAGGAGGTGGGTCATAGAGGATCTTGCTTTGATTTATGTCAGAGTGTTTTGCCTATGTTTTCCTCTGAAAGTTCTATAGTTTCTGGTGTTACATTTAGGTCTTTAATCCATCATGAGTTTATCTTTGTGTACAGTGTTAGGAAGTGTTCTAATTTCATTCTTTTGCATGTAGCTGTCCAGTTTTCCCAGCACCATTTATAGAAGAAGCTGTCTTTGCCCTATTGTATATTCTTGCCTCCTTTGTCAAAAATTAACGTATCCGTAAGTGCATGGGTTTATTTCTGGGCTTTCTATCTTGTTCCATTGGTCTATATTTCTGTTTTGGTGCCAGGACCATACTGTCTTGATGACTGTAGCTTTGTATAATCTGAAATCAGGAAGGTTGATTCCTCCAGATCCATTCTTTCTTAAGACTACTTTGGCTATTCGGGGTCTTTTTGTTTCCATATGAATTGTGAAATTTTTTGTTCTCGTCCTGTGAAAAATGCCATTGGTAACTTGTAGGGATTGCACTGAATCTGAATATTGTGTTTGGTAGTATTGTCATTTTCACAATATTGTTCAATTTCACTGCTTGTAACTGGGTTGTTCATAATTTCTATTTCTTCTTGGTTCAGCCTTGGAAGATTGAACTTTTCTAAGAATCTGTCCATTTCTTCAGGTTATCCACTTTATTTCCATATAATTGTTCATAAAAGTCTCTTAAATTCCTCTGCACTTCTGCATTGTCTTTTGTAACCTCTCTTTTATTTCTAATTTTGTTGATTTGATTCTTCTCTCTTTTTTTCTTGATGAATCTGGCTAAAGGTTTGTCAATTTTGCTTATCTTCTCAAAGAACCAGCTTTTAGTTTCTTTCCCACAGGTTTTAAGTTGCCGTGTTTTCATTGTCATTTGTTTCTAAAATTTTTTTTATTTCCCTTTTGATTTCTTCAGTAACTGGTTGGTTATTTAGAAACGTGTTGTTTAATCTCCATGTGTTTGTGTTTCTTACAGTTTTTTTCTTGCAATTAATATCTAGTCTCATGGTGTTGTGGTTTGAGAAGATGTTTGATACGATTTCAATTTTCTTAAATTTATTGAGGTTTGATATTTGACCCATGATGTGGTCTATTCTGGAGAATGTTCCATGTGCACTTGAGAAGAAGGTGTATTCTTCTGCATTTGGATGGAATGTCCTGAATATAACGATGAGATTCATCTCATCTAATGTATCATTTAAGATTTGTGTTTCCTTATTTATTTTCTGTTTTGATGGTCTGTCCATTGGTGTGAGTGGGGTGTTAAAGTTTCCTACTATTATTGTGTTACTGTCAATTTCTCCTTTTATGTCTGTGTTTGTCTTATGTGTTGAGGTGCTCCTATGCTGGTTGCATAGATATTTACAATCATTATGTCTTCCTCTTGAATCGATCCCTTGATCACTGTGTAGTGCTCTTCCTTATTGCTTGTAATCTTTATTTTAAGGTCTGCTGCTGCTACTGCTAAGTCACTTCAGTCATGTCCGACTCTGTGTGATCCCATAGATGGAAGCCCACCAGGCTCCCCCGTCCCTGGGATTCTCCAGGCAAGAACACTGGAGTGGGTTGCCATTTCCTTCTCCAATTTTAAGGTCTATTTTGTCTTATATGAGGATTGCTACTCCAGCTTTCTTTTGCTTCCCATTTGCATGGAATATATTTTTCCACCCTCTCACTTTCAGTCTATATGTGTATTGAGGTCTGAAGTGGGTTTCTTGTAGACAGCATATATATGGGTCTTGTTTTTGTATCCATTCAGCCAGTCTATCTTTTGGTTGAAGCATTTAATCCAGTTACATTTAAAGTAATTACTGATATATATGTTTCTATTGCCATTTTAGGGCTTCCCTGGTGGCTCAGAGGTTAGAGCGTCTGCCTCTAATATGGGAGACCTGGGTTCGATCCCTGGGTTGGGAAGGTCCCCTGGAGAAGGAAATGGTAACCCACTCCAGTATTCTTGCCTGGAGAATCCCATGGACAGAGAAGCCTGGTAGGCTACTGTCCACGGGGTCACAAAGAGTCGGACACGACTGAGTGACTTTACTTTACTTTATTGCCATTTTAAGTGTTTGGGATTGATTTGTAGATCATTTTTCTTCTCCTGTATTTCTTGACTACATAAGTCCCTTTAACATTTATTGTAAAGCTGGTTTGGTGGTACTGAATTCTCTTAACTTTTGCTTGTCTTAAACGCTTTTTATTTCTCCATCAATTTTGAATGAGATCCTTGCTGGGTACAGTAATCTTGATTGTAGGTTTTTCCCTTTCTGTACTTTAAATATATCCTGCCATTCCCTTCTGGCCTGCAGAGTTTCTGCTGAAAGATCAGCTGTTAAGCATATGGGGTTTCCCATATATGTTACTTTTTGCTCTTCCTTGCTGCTCTTAAGTCTTTCTCTGTGTTTAGTCTGTTAGTTTGATTAGTGTGTATCTTGGTGTGTTTCTCCTTGCGTTTAACCTTTATGGGACTCTTTGTGCCTCTTGGACTTGATTGACTATTTCCTTTTCCATGTTGGGGAAATTTTCAACTATAATCTCTTCAAAAACTTTCTCATACCCTTTCTTTTTCTCTTCTTCTTGGACTTCTTCAGATCTATAATTCGAATGTTGGTGTATTTGATATTGTCCCAGAGGTCTCTGAGACTATCCTCAGTTCTTTTCATTCTTTTTACTTTATTCTGCTCTTCATAAGCTATTTCCATCATTTTATCTTTCAGCTCACTGATTTGTTCTTCTGCTTTAGATATTATGCTATTGATTCCTTCTAGAGTATTTTTAATTCCAGTAATTGTGTTGGTTACCTCTGTATGTTTATTCTTTAATTCTTCTAGATCTTTGTTAATTGATTCCTGCATTTTCTCCATTTTGTTTTCAAGGTTTTTGATCATCTTTACTATCATTATTCTGAATTCTTTTCAGGTGGTTTGCCTATTTCCTCTTCATTTATTTGGACTTCTGTGTTTCTGGTTTGTTTCTTCACTTGTGTAGTATTTCTCTGCCTTTTCATTGTTTTTTTTAACTTATTGTGTTTGAGGTCTCCTTTTCCCAGGCTTCAAGGTTGAATTCTTTCTTCCTTTTGGTTTCTGTCCTCCTAAGGTTGGTCCAGTGGTTTGTGTAACCTTCGTACAGGGTGAGATTTGTGCTTTATTGTTTTTCCTCTGATGGGCAAGGCTGAGTGAGGTGGTAATACTGATTGCTGATGACTGGGTTTGTATTTTTGTTTTGTTTGTTGTTTAGATGAAGTGTCCTGCACGGGGTGCTACTGGTGGTTGGGTGATGCCGGATCTTGTATACAGGTGGTTTCCGTTGCATGAGTTCTCACTATTTGAAACTCCCTAGGGTTAGTTCTCTGGTAGTCTAGGGTCTTGGAGCCAGGCTCCCACTCCAAAGGATCAGGGCTTGAGCTCTGGTCAGGAATGAAGATTCCACAAGTGGTTTGTTATGGCGTTAAGTGAGATTAAAACAAATATCCAAAAATGAGAAACCAAAGATGAATCCCAGACAAATGGCAGTTACAAAATCAGTCAAATAATAATTAAAATAATGTAATATACACATATACATATACACCCATGAGCAAAGTCAAAACAGTCCAACAAAAATAAATTACAGTAGACTGACCTGGAGAAGAAAGGAAATAAAGAATTATATTTACCAGTTAAGAACAAAACTAAAACACAAACTGGAAGATTTTAATTTTAATTCTGTATCACATCCAGTCTTAGGGAAAAACTTAAAATATTAGAAGTAAACATTTGCTTGCTCAGTCGCTTCAGTCATGTCCAATTCTCGGTGACCCCATGGATTATAGCCACTAGGCTCCTCTGTCCATGTGATTTTCCAGGGAAGAATACTGGAGTGGGTTGCCATTTCCTTCTCCAAGGGATCTTCCTGATCCAGGGATCAAATCCACATCTCTTTATGTATCCTGCATTGGTAGGCGGGTTCTTTACCACTAGTGCCACCTGGGAAGTCCCAAGTAAAGATTAAAGACCTCCTATTTACCACTTTTCTGTGTATCTTCTTTGAGGTTTTCTTTTTTTTTTTAAACAATACATGTACACAGAAGGATATATCAATCTTTTTTTTTTAAATGGCAGCATGTCACATACACTCTGCAAACTATTTTTCATCTAAGAATATGGGGATCTTTCCACGTCTCTACCTCATTCTTCCCATTTTCTATGTAGCAGATCACAGTGTGGACATTATCATTTAATTAATTCCAAAATTCGTTTATTTTGTACTAAACTTATGACAATTTAGATTATTTCCAATTTTTTTTATTACACAGAGTGCTTCAAAGATGATCTTAAATAATGCCTCCAGTTCAAGAGTGAACGTTTCTCTAAGAAAGATCATGAAGTGGAACTGTTGAATCAAAGGATTTTAAATTTTAAGAGATACTGCCCTCCCAAGCAGCAATATTAACTAAAAATGATCCCACAGGTGTATGAAATATGGTTTCTCACCAAATTTTGATCTTATCATATATAAACATGCTTGTTACGTACATTCTATATGTAAATCACACCTTCATATAGAATTTGCTATCCTTTTCACCCTCAATAGAATGTAAAAATCTTCCTATGCTATTAAACCCTCTTTTTAAGTGTTATTTTTATTGGCCCCATAATTTTCCATTCTTAATTATTCCTTGATTGTCAAGATATTTAGCCCTTCCCCAATTTCTCAGTTCATTTTTTATACTAATAGCAGTGCCCAGTTTATTCACCCACCGAAAGCAATAAGTTTTACTTTAAGTGTGATTTTCCAAAAACAAATACATCTTTGAAGGAAGAAAGCTCTTACAATTAAAGGCTACTCTAAGAATTGTGCTAAAAAGTAACTATACTGAGCCATGACTGAACAGCTGGGAAAAGCATTGTATGAGCCCCAAAAGTGCCTACTTTGTGGAGGATATAATCATTCAGATCCATATATTCTATTGTGTTTGTTTAAAAAATACAAGCTTGATTCATTACTTACATACATATTTAGACATGTATTACAGATATATCCAAAATCACATAACAACATGAAAAGTGTGCATCCTGGCAAAATGGTATTACTGAAGGTAACGGTATCTGGGAGATGTGAAAGGTTGAAAACAAAGTTGTTTTTACATTATGTGGTTTGACTTAAAAGTAATTTTTAAAGGCAACTTAAAAATGTTTGTTAGGAGTAATTTAAAAAATGTAAACTTAAGCACCTTCCATTTAAATAATTAAGGCTGACATATATTTTACTTCTCAAAACTGAAGTTTATTTATTAGCCAAATAAGGGATGAAGTACGTTATATCAGCAATGTTTAGTAAAGTTAAGTCTTTGGTTGGTTTAGTTTTTTAATATCCTGAAAACACCTGAAAGATCTCTGAAGCCAGAAATAAGCACTCCTGCTCTACCAGACCAATCTCCAATTTCTAATTTGCTACTTTAAAAAAGCAAACAGAGGCTTCCCTGGCTGCTCAGTGTTAAAGAATCCCCCTGCCAATGCCAGAGACGAGGGTTTGATCCCTGGTCTGGGAAGATCCCACTTGCCATGGAGCAGCTAAGTCCGTGTGCCACAACTACTGAGCCTGTGCTCTGGGACCTGGGAACTACAGCTACTGAGGCCACACGCTGCAACTACTGAAGCCCTGGAGTCTGTGCTCTGCAACAGGAGAAGCCACTGCAGTAAGAGCCTGTGCGCTGCAACCAAGAGCAGCCCCTACTCGCTGCAACTAGAGAA
Organism: Moschus berezovskii; assembly: GCF_049115385.1. Taxonomy (NCBI): domain Eukaryota; kingdom Metazoa; phylum Chordata; class Mammalia; order Artiodactyla; family Moschidae; genus Moschus; species Moschus berezovskii. Next base: position 39,273,964 of record NC_142472.1, read on the forward strand.
AAGCCCGGGCAGCAACAAAGACCCAGCAGATCCAAAAATAAACAAACGAATAAAATTATTAAAAAAAAAGAAAAGCAAACGGGACTTCCCTGGTGGTACAGTGGATAAGAATCCACCTGCCAGTGTAGGGGACATGGGTTCGATCCTGGTCTGGGAAGATTCTACATGCCATTGAGCAACTAAGCCCGTGTGCCTCAACTCCTGAGCCCACATTCTACAGCCTGCGAGCCGCAACTACTGAGCCTGTGTGTGGCAACTACTGAAGCCTGTGTGCTTTGCACACCCCAGTGAAACCAAAAATAAATAAATTAAATATAATTAAAAAGCAAACAAAACCCAAAATTTTATGTAGTTTTATATATTTCAAATTAATGCACATTTATATACACATTCACATTTATACATATTGATATCACAACTTATAAGTGAATTTGCAAAGGAGGATTTGTCAAATATCTACAGGTTTTTCTCTATAAATAACATTATATCACTACATGTTTAATATTTAAATATATAGTTATACTCTTCAATTATATCAATATATATATATCAGTTGGAAGGGTGAGTATACCCAAATCTTGTGTTATTCAAACTACATACAAACTTGCTACCCTGTAATATACCGACCCAGAGGGAAGTGTATGTCTTCTAATTGAGAATTGCTGTTTGTAAGGAAAGAAATTTACTGATAGGACCATGTTGCCCACGTGAAAGTTCTAAAGGTCAAAAACATGTTTAGAACAATGAATATATATTAGAGAATATATTTGAAATTGCTTTCTTTTCATTGACATTAAAATGAAAAATGTAATTTTAGAGATTTTACTTTTATACATTATTGCTACCTATTGTTGTACTAACTGTTCTCTTTCATTTTTTTGTGTTCTCATAGTACAAAATTTTAAAATATATACTTAGATACTGAATCCAAACTATTTTCAGTGAAAATTAGAAGTGTAGTTTAAAGATACACATATTATGTTACAGAGAAACAGAATTCCAGTAACTCTGGTCATTTCAAGTGTGAAATTTTCTAAACTGAAAAGAAAAAAAAAAAAAAAGCAGGTAGTAAAAACTTACAAAACAACCATCAGTATTACAACAATGATTACTACAGGACATGAGAAAGGAATTTAAAAGGCGTTTGGGTATTTGTCCAAATGTTTCTGCCATTAAGATGGTTTTTTCAACAAGTCCACATCTCAGCTGTAATACTACATCTGTCATTTTTGGCTTACAAGCTAATTCTTCAATGAATGTGAGAGAGCTTCTTTTGCTGAGTTAAAAACGCTGAGTATGTTTAACAACTGTACCATGGATTTATAAGAATTTCAAGCATGCATTAAGAGTAATTCAATGCATCTATCATATCATGATCAAATAAAATATGTAATGTCATTAATAAACAATACGTAGTAATATTTGGCCATCTATAAAGGCAAAAAATTGGTACCAGGTATGTGAAGATAAAAGTAAGTACTTAAGTGAAACAAATATAACGAAAGGAATGCTGCCCTAAAATAACTCAAAGCATGCATGAGATAAAATTAGAGTAAAATATTTTATAACAGTATTTGAATATGTAGCTGTTGTCTCTTTTGTGGCAACATGACAACACTTAAAATTCAACTTCAATCATCCTGTGAACTAAGAGTATTTATTACATTAGTGCATCAGAGTACTCAAAACTATTTCACGCTGCTTTCAACATAGACTTTTTAATGTAGTGTGAAGCTGGATCATGGAGAAAGCAAGAGAGTTTCAGAAAAACATCTATTTCTGCTTCATTGACTATGCCAAAGCCTTTGACTGTGTGGATCACAATAAACTGTGGAACATTCTGAAAGAGATGGGAATCCCAGACCACCTGACCTGCCTCTTGAGAAACCTGTATGCAGGTCAGGAAGCAACAGTTAGAACCGGTCATGGAACAACAGACTGGTTCCAAATAGGAAAAGGTGTACGTCAAGGTTGTATATTGTCACCTTGCTTATTTAACTTATATGCAGAGTACATCATGAGGAACGCTGGGCTGGAAGAAGCACAAGCTGGAATCAAGATTGCTGGGAGAAATATCAATAACCTCAGATATGCAGATGACACTACCCTTATGGCAGAAAGTGAAGAGGAACTCAAAAGCCTCTTGATGAAAGTGAAAGAGGAGAGTGAAAAGGTTGGCTTGAAGCTCAACATTCAGAAAACAAAGATCATGGCATCTGGTCCCATCACTTCATGGGAAATAGATGGAAAAACAATGGAAACAGTGTCAGACTTTGTTTTTTTGGGCTCCAAAATCACTGCAGATGCTGATTGCAGCCATGAAATTAAAAGACGCTTGCTCCTTGGAAGGAAAGTTATGACCAACCTTGATAGTATATTAAAAAGCAGAGACATTACTTTGCCAAACAAGGTCCGTCTAGTCAAGGCAATGGTTTTTCCCGTGGTCATGTATGGATGTGAGAGTTGGACTGTGAAGAAAGCTGATCGCCGAAGAATCGATGCTTTTGAACTGTGGTGTTGGAGAAGACTCTTGAGAGTCCCTTATACTGCAAGGAGATCCAACCAGTCCATTCTAAAGGAGATCAATCCTGGATGTTCATTGGAGGGACTGATGCTAAGGCTGAAACTCCAATACTTTGGCCACCTCATGAGACGAGTTGACTCACTGGAAAAGACTCTGATGCTGGGAAAGGTTGGGGGCGGGAGGAGAAGGGGACGACGGAGAATGAGATGGCTGGATGGCATCACCGACTCTGTGGACATGAGTTTGAGTGTACTCCGGGAGTTGGTGATGGACAGGGAGGCCTGGCGTGCTGTGATTCATGGGGTCGCGGAGAGTCGGACACGACTGAGCGACTGAACTGAACTGAACTGAAGCTACATTAAAGAAAAATAATCAGAACATTAAAAAGTCAAATCTAAAAAGTTTAATATAGCTTGACTTATGTATTTTCCTCTCAATTTTGTTGTGAGCCTAAAACTCCTCTAAAAAAATGATGTCTTAAAAAAAAAGTCTTAAGAAAAAAACACTTCTGGGGCGAGCTTTTATGAACAGTGTCAGGTATGAACAGTAGCAGAATGTAGGCTAATCATGGTTTTGCCCCATTTTCCCCCAAGATATAGGACAAAGAATGGAATCAACTTGTTAGGGCTAACATACAAAGTACTGTATAAGGCAAAATGGAAAATAAAGGTCATTTATTTAGACAAACTTTCTATTAACAGGCAAAATCTACAACCTAACTTATATAAATGTGTTTTGAAAATAGGCTAAAGAATTCCATAAGAACTCTAGAAAAATTCCAGAACAGAAACCTAGAAACCAGAGTTCTGGGTCTTCGAAATTATATAGATTGATAGTACCGCTGGATCAGTAGGAACACATTTTTCGATTCTAAGGGTGAGCTTGATTCTATCTGTCCAACCAGAGATGACCATCAGCATTGCCTCTGGAACCTGTAAGAATTCAGATGCCATGGCTTCATCTCTGAGGACAGACTTGAGACTGTTGAGGTCAAGCTGACTAAATGAGCAAATATACGTGAAAAGCATATAACAAGTGCCTTGTACAATTAAAATACAAGTTATTCTAGTTATTCAAGTTTAATGTATCTCTGGATTCTTAGGATCTAGTGTATCAGCTGATACGTAATTAGCTCTTAATGACTCTTTACTGAATAAACACACTCATTAACCATTTTAGGTGTTACAAAACTGAAATTACTAAGTAGGTCCAAGCCAGGATAGAAAACACAAAAGTATCATAAATTAATCTGATGAGCGACAGTCTTTTCTGTAATATGACAAAACCAGTGAATTAAGATGACTATTTCCAGGTTTGGGTGTCAGTTTAAGATAAAAACAAATTACAGGAAGTGAAGGGAAGAAAAAAACCAAAATGATAGGATAGGTATGAATGCGCTACAAGAAAGATTAAAGTTTCTAAAAATGTAGTTTACCTAATGACTAAGGTGGTAGATGGAGACGTGACAACATTGAAAAAATATTTTAAAAACAGAAATGCAAACAGAGCAAAGTTTGTGTGATACGATAGCATATAGCATGATACATATGGGTTCTGTAATGAATTAAAATTGTTGCAAAATGTACACAAGGTTTAAAAATGTAAGTGCAACTCACTAGCCTACCCATAAGAATGTCTATCATGAGGGGATGTAAAACAGACATGAAGAAGAAAAACAAAACACAATAATGAGAAGAACTAAATCACTCTGTTATGTCTACTTTATCCTCTCTAAAGCTCTCTCCTTAGACTTAATGGACTAAATAACTGCTTACCAGTTTTCCTATACAATACTACCTCAGGATTTTCAAACAAGTGAATATACAATAAAATATCATGCCAGTTAGCATAGTTAACACATCATGCTATGATCATACTTTTTATTTTTCTATGGCTGTCTGTCAAATGCTTATAAAATTTCAGAAAATCTCTGCATACTGAGGTATTTATTTAAGTGTCTACTTATGGCTAATAAACACATCAGGATGAAAGTGCAATAATAAAGTATTTAATATAATCAAAGAAAATAAGTATTAATTGAATGAAAAAAACATTTTAAAATCTCACAGTAGTACTGTGAAGAAATGCTTTCTCTCCTTAAATATTTCTTGGGGCCCCACCTCTCTCCCTACACTTTTCCTGTACCCTTCCAGTCCAGGAAGTGTTTGTTGCTCCTTAAGCTCCTTCTCACTAGACGGGGGAAAAGTGTCAAAGTGTTAGTTGATCAGTTGTGTCCAACTCTTTGTGATCCCATGGACTATAGCCTGCCAGGCTCCTCTGTCCACGGATTCTCCAGGAAGGAATACTGGAGTGGGTAACCATTTCCTTCTCCAGAGGATCTTCCCAATCCAGGGATCGAACCCAGGTCTCCTATATTGCAGGCAGATTCTTTACTGTTTGAGCCACCAGGAAAGCCCCAGGCTGGGAAAAGGTTGGCACTTTTATTAGGGTCTGTTGCCTCTTCCTTTTTTCTTACTTGTTATTCTAACCAAGACCCAAGGCCGCCACTTTCTAATATTAAGCTAGAGGAAGGTTTGTGATCAAAAGTCAGAGATGAGAGACTTCCCTGGTAGTCCAGTGCCTATGACTCTGCGCTCCCAATGCAGGGGGCCCGGGTTCAATCCCTGATCAGGGAACTAGATCCTGCTCACCACAATTAACAGTTCACATGCCACAACTAAGACCTGACACAGGCAAATAAATACAGACAGACTTAACAAATCAGTCAGAGAGGAACTCGAAAGGATATTACTGTAAGAAAACTTGAACTGGCATGACTCCTGTCAGCATGTCTACGGACCACTACAAAGGAAAGAAGCTCAATAATTTAGGGCCTTATGTTTCTATTTGCTATCCCTGTATACATATTTTTTTCACTTAATCATCTCTAAAACTAACACAGAGTTGTGGATTGCTCTGCTAGAGATAAAGAATTTGCACCCAGATCTGCCTCAAATTTCTGGGCTCTTCTCCTAGAACATCTTGTGTCCAAGAGAGAAAAAAATTCAAATGAAAGTAAGTATGTACCAAAAAGACATACTCAATCTCCAGCAACATACTGTTGGCAGGTAAGTGTGGACAGACACGACTATAGAAGGTAGACCGCAGAGACAAAGGTGAAAGAGAAGATAAAACAGGCTAGGGTTGTTCATTATGGGGACAGAGGTGGGAGGGGGGTTCAAGATGGGGAACACATGTACACCCGGGGCAGATTCATGTCAATGTATGGCAAAATCAGTACAATAATGTAAAGTAATTAGCCTCCAATTAGAATAAATAAGTTAAAAAAAAAAGAATCAAACACACAATGGTTCCCCATGGGCAGAGAAAACCTGGGTTTAGGTGTGGAGTTTAAGGAGGCTCGGGTCATTAAAGGTATTATGGATGTTCCAGAAGAAAGTCTAGCGAGAAAAGTTACTTCTCTTGCTTTGGACAAAGTTGGCTCTCTGCCCACCAACACCCAGAGTATGGGTGTGAATGTAAGATGAGGTTTCCCCTCAAAAATCATCCTGAAGGCAAAAAGGGTCACTTTTTCTTTTAGTTTTTATAATATCCTTTCCATTGAGAATTCTCTCAATAACTTTACTTTGAAATGTAAAACACTGTGTAGGCTGGCTTGTAGAGACCATAATCAATGCAAATGTTGATGCTGATACTGTCTCTTGAAGAAATCAATAAATATGGAGGCAAAGACATTTAACACATTTAATAATTATTTCTGGGATGCTGCCTTATAACCAAAGCAGATGTCAAAGATTATCTTAAAAATGAAACATAATCAATCATGTGGAGAAGATCACAAAACACACCAAAAGAACAAATGGAAAAAAAACCTTTTGGAAAGGGTACTGTGGCAAAAGATGAAAATTTGGCAACAGTACCATCTAAGGATTCCAAAAATGAAAAAATACAAAAAGCAGTGCAGGTGATGTTTTGGAAAACCATTTTAATTGATTCAAAAAGTGTCTCAAGTGATACTGAAGGTTCATGTGATGAGACTAAAGTACTCTTTTATAAACTGCAATTTTAAATATTTACATATAATTAAATTAAGCAAGGATTCTAAAGCTAGACTGCAGTGGCTCCACAACTGCCCCTTACGACCTGTGTCTCAGTTTCCATAGTTATAAAATGTGAAGAATTATAGTTATTTCATCATGTTATGAGGATTAAGTGAGCAAAATGTTAAAAATTGTGGTGGCAGAGTAAACACTAAGTATTTGTTGAATGAAATTAAATACCCAAATACTTTTTCTAAAAACAACCCAAAAAAGGCCTGTCATGAATAAAATGATAGGTCACCTTACATGCTTTCCTGGCCAACAAATTTGAGTTTTCAATCTGGCCTACATGTTGTACTATGTTTCACATGAACAATAAAATATTCTAATTACTTGAAATATAGAAATTTTGCAAGCATAGAACTTGTTTTTTGGTTTCCAGTTAGTACAATGTGAATATCTTATCCTCATCAAGACACAGAACTATGTCTTCAAAGTCAAATAATTTTTCATTTGCCCAGCTAAAGAGAGGCATTGGGAAGAGCACCCTGATATCCATGAAGAAATCTACAAATGGTAACCCACCTACGCAGAACTGGGAATGGCTGCAGAGAAGATGGATAATGACCACAGCTACTTGTGGGAGCTACTGAAAAGCTGGCATAAATGCTTTAGATGAGGAATCGGCAAACTTCTTCTGTAAAGGTCTAGAAGCAAAAAACTTGGGCTTTGTGCAGCTGTAGCTTGAAAGAAGCCATAGATAATCCATAAGGAAATGACTGTAGCTGTGTTCCAATAACACTTTATTTATGGACACTAACATTTGAATTTCATATGTCATGACATATTCTTCTGATTTTTTTCTAATAATTAAAGAGTATAAAAATCCATGTTTAGCTTGCAGGCAGTACTAAAACAGATGGCAGGCTAGATTTGCTTTGGCTCTGATTTGAATTAAGAGTAGCTCTGGAACACTAGTGACAACATGCTAATTAAGTTTATGACCTAACTCTTACTGATGCTTGGAAAAAACGTATCCATATCTATTAGACTATTCTATTATCTATACTGAGTGTTCCAAAAAAATGCTGTCTTTTATTAAGACCTTGGGTCATTTAGAGCCTTCTTCACTCTCCTTTGATGACTTGTCCTTTGCTAAGATCAGTTACCTATCCAGCAAAGGTTTCTTTCAGTTCTCTCTACCCTAAACCTTTTATACCCTAATTTTCTTTCTTTTCTAATGCTTCTATCTCAGAAAATGTTCCTTTTCAGGTTCGAAGCATCATAGTTCTCCAACTGACCTCTTGATACCAAAACACTTCGACTTCTTCCAATTATCACTTGATTACATTTTCAAACTTTCTGTCATAGTGAGTCTTCTCTGCTCACAAATCTGCTAAGCTCTCCTGTGTCCTAAAAAATTTTAAAAAGCTCAACTTTTTTCTTAACTCTGTCAGCTCTTTAATGATCCATCTTTCCTATTTGTTTATAGTGCTGGTTTTGCATCATCACAATTTAGCCTCTTACTAGTTTTCACTTCTACAAGTCATCAGAAAATAGAGATCTTAAAATCTCTATTATTTTTTGTCTGATTCTTCCACCCCTGCCATAAAAGTAAAGAAGTAAATTTGAATACTGGCATACCACCCATCGGCTATACCTTTTTTAATCACCTTAAAAAAAAAAATCAGCTTGGGACTTTCCAGGTGGTCTACTGGCTAAGACTCCATGATCCCAATGCAGGGAACCTGGGTTCAATCCCTGGTCAGGTAACTATTAATAGATCCCACATGCCTGAAGATCCCCACGTGTCACATCTAAGACCCAGAGCAGCCAAATCAATTTTAAGTATAAAAGTCTATGAGTTTTGACAAATGTTTACAGTCATGCAACCATGACCACAATCAAACCACATTATCATCAAACCCCCAAATTCCCTGTGCCACTTTGAAGTCAGTTCCTTCAACCTACCTCTGGCTGTTGGTGACTGATTATCAGTCATTAGTTCTGCCTTTTCTAGAATATCACATATATGAAGTCAAACAGTATGCAGCCTTTTCTAACTGCCTTCTTTCATTCAGCATAATACGTTTTAAAAAGATTTACCAACGGAGTTGCGTGTTGAGTGGTTGGTTCCTTTTCTTGCTGGGTAGTTTTTCAGAGAATGAATATACCAAAATTTGCTCATTCATTCACTATCTGATGTGTATTTGGGCTGTTTTCAGTTTTGGACCATTATGAATAAAGCTGCTATAAACATTTACATTCAGGCCCTTTGTGGACACGTTTTTATTTCTCTTGGGTAAATAACCAGAAGTAGGATTGCTGAATCATACAGTAAGTTAATACTCAACTTTATAAGAAACTGACAAACTGTTCCCCAAAGTGATTGTACCACTCCACATTCGCACCAGCAATGTATAGACAGTCCAGCTAATCTACAGTCTTGCCAACATCTGGTAATATTTGTGTTTTAAAGTCTAGCAATTCTAGATTGTAGAATTCTGGTTGTTGTGGTATCTAATTGCGGTTTTAGTTTTCATTATCCCAATGAGTGATGATATTGAGCATCTTTTCTTTTGCTTATTGGTTATTTGCATTTCTCCTTTCCTGAAATGTCTATTCAAACCTTAGCCACTTTTTTTTTTTTAAGTGGAAAGTTTATCTTCTTAATTAAGTTGTAAGTATTCTGGATACAAGTTCTTTATTAGATACACTTGGGCAAATGTTTTCTCCAACTCCGTCATTTGTCTGCCTTTTCCTTTTTTAACAGAAGAGCAAAAATTTCCTTTTTCATGAAGTCCAGTTTAACAACTGTTTTCTTTATGGTTCACACTTTTTGTGTCCTACTTACATATTCTTGGACTAACCCAAGGTTAATAAGATTTTTCTGTATCTTTTTTTTGTGTGTGTTTGTCCTTATATTTATTTATTTTTGTCTTTTTTTTTTGTCCTTATATTTAGATCTATGAATGCTGCTGAACCATAAAGAAAACAGTTGTTAAACTACAATTCATGAAAAAGGAAATTTTTGCTCTTCTGATAAAAAAGGAAAAGGCAGACAAATCATGGAGTTGGAGAAAACATCTGCCCAAAACGTATCTAATACAAATTAATTTTTATATTTTGAGGTAAGGATTGTGGTTTAGTTTTTTGCACATATATATCAAAATGTTCTAGCACATTGCTGAAAAGATTATATAATTCTTTATTGAATTATACTGGCACTTTCATATTAAAAATTTATTTTGGATATTCTGGGTCCTGTAAATTTCCATGTAAATTTTAGGTTAGCTTCTCATTTCCAACAAATACCTGCTGAATTTTTCATCACAACTGCACTGAATCTATCAATCACTTTGATGACAACTGACACTTTAGCAATACTTAGCATTCCAATCTAGGAATGTGATGTATCTCTCTATTTATTTGGGTCTGCCTGATTTTTCTCAGCAATATTTACTAATTTTCAGCGTCATGTACTTGCTTCATATTTTGTTAATTTTATCCTTAGTATTTAGCATTTTTGACGCTATTACAAACAGTACTAAAAAACTTTTGATTTTCAAAAATTTCAACTACTTATCGCTAGTACACAGAAATATAATTGACTTATTTTCATCATGACCCTGTGTTCTGTAATCTTGCTAGATTAGTTTAATAGCTTGCTTGTAGATTTCAGCTATGATGCTTTAAGAAAACAATCTACTTCAGCGTTAATATCCTCACTTAAAAAATAGCCATTTGTGAGAAATAATAAAAATTGAGAAAAAAATCAAAGGAAAAAAAACTCTCAAAACATTTGACACAGTATATAATCCACAGAAAGTATTTAGTACTTATTAAATCTCTTCTCAAATTTCAGAGTTCTTACTACAAGATTCAGCAATGTTGACATGTCCCCAGTTTTTATCTTACAGTCCTAATCTTTCTCCCAGGCTTGAGATCCTTATTCCCATTTACCATATTTTTATTATGTCAATGATGTGTTAGAGCTTCAAGTACAAGTCCTAAATCAGTATCATAACCCGCATTCATCCGTGAATCACTTCTGCTTTCATAAAGTCTTATTTCTGATTATGAAATTATTGTCAACTTCACTACCCCAAATTTCGTAGAAATCACTGATAACTGCCCCCAAACACACAAACCGAGTTAGTTACCGAATCTTTACTAGTCACAGTAGCTATTGTTTAATGTTGATTATGTGGTAAACTCTATGCCAAACACTAATTTAGTCTTCACAACAATTCTATGATTCAGTTACTATTATTGTCATTTTATACATGAGGAAACTGAGGCACAGAGGTTAAACATCTTTCCTAAAGTCATGTACTCAGTAATGATGGAGCAAGTATCACAACCCGGGCTATCTACATCTGGAAATAGTAATCTGAAACATAAATTATATTGCATCTAATATGTGCAGACCATAGGAGCCACTTGTTTGTGGAGATAGTGGGGTTGGGTGCTGTTAAGATGACATTTGGGGAAATCCAAGAAATATTTAATGATCTATTAAAATAGGCACCCTCAGCATGATGAGCCTAAAAAAAAAAAAAAAAAAAAAAAAAACAGGTGCAAAGAGGCCAGGAGCAAATGGGAAACAAAATCATGACTGTGTTAGTCAGCTGGGCTCAATAATGAAAACCGCAATTTAGAAGTCTCTGGTAGATGGGAATGGAGAATGTGATCAGTTTAAGAGAGGTCATTAAGCCCCAGTCCCATCTTAACTCTGGATGGCTCCTGGAGATTAAATGCATCAGTGTGTGTGTATACATTGCCGAAGACTAAAAAGAAGTGCAAGTGATCTCCAACCCTGTTTTTCTAGTCACAGGAAAAGAGGAAATGGAAGCGCAACCTGTCCTCATGTTTGTGGCAGATTAGAGACCAGAAACTAGAAACATGACCAGAACAATCTTGGAATAGGAGCCAAACATATTAGGAATTTCTTTTCTGAGGGAAAGGAAGTGTGGTAAGTAGAGAACAGGGGAGAGAAATCTCCACAAGCCACCAGCCCCTAGCTATATTTCTAAAACCGATTTTCCCATCTATTCCCTGGGCTATCACACGAATTGAGGCCATGATTACCTATCACTTGAGTGTCAGGTGCTCCCATTCATGGTATCTTGAATTACTCTGAAAAAATATATATGTCTCTGAATATATATTCAGTTCAGTTCAGTAGCTGTCGTGTCTGACTCTGCGACCCCATGAAACACAGCACGCCAGGCCTCCCTGTCCATCACCAACTCCCGGAGTTCACTCAAACTCATGTCCACAGAGTCAGTGATGCCATCCAGCCATCTCATTCTCTGTCGTCCCCTTCTCCTCCCGCCCCCAACCTTTCCCAGCATCAGAGTCTTTTCCCGTGAGTCAACTCATCGCATGAGGTGGCCAAAGTATTAGCATCAGTCCTTCCAATGAACACCCAGGATTGATCTCCTTTAGAATGGACTGGTTGGATCTCCTTGCAGTACAAGGGACTCTCAAGAGTCTTCTCCAACACCACAGTTCAAAAGCATCAATTCTTTAGCAATCAGCTTTCTTCACAGTCCAACTTTCACATCCATACATGACCACGGGAAAAACCATAGCCTTGACTACAGTTATTATTTTAGCTCTTTGGAAACAGAAATCATATCTTAAGAAATTTTTTCATCTACAGTGTAAAAGGTTCAATGACTATTGAGTTGAACACTGTCTAGTCCATTAAGAAAAATTTAGAGAGAGATTTTATCTATTGCTCTTGTCATAGTCCACACTTCTCCAAAGAGAAATCTGAGTACAACATACATATTTTTCTCTACATTCTCCTCTGAAAGCATAGGGAGAGAGAGATTTCTCTTCTGCTTCCTGAGGTTCACAGAAAAGTACAGGGTTCATAATGTTGGCTCACATTGAAAATAAAAAGAAATAAGGTAAGCAATGTTACACATTTGAAATTGACAGGAAGGAGGCCTGAGATTCATTCAGGTATTAAAGAATTGAGGGAAGCAGAAAACACTTCATAAAATTGTGCAGTGGATACTCAGTTCTCACAGATAAGAGACAGTCATGACAATATCCAGTATATTCTCCCCTGGTGGGTCAATGGGAAAAAAATCCGCCTGCCAGAAAATCCCATGGATGGAGGAGCCTGGTGGGCTGCAGTCCGTGGGGTCGCTAAGGGTCAGACACGACTGAGCGACTTCACTTTCACTTTTCACTTTCACACATTGGAGAAGGAAATGGCAACCCACTCCAGTGTTCTTGCCTGGAGAATCCCGGGGAAGGGGGAGCCTTGTGGGCTTCCGTCTATGGGGTCACACAGAGTTGGACACGACTGAAGTGAGTTAGCAGCAGCAGCACAGCCAATGTAGGAGACGCAGGTTCGATCCCTGGATCGGGAACATCCCTGGAGGAGGAAATGGCAGCCGACTCCCGTATTCTTGCCTGGAGAATCCCATGGACAGAGGAGCCTGCCAGGCTATAGTCCAAGAGGTCGCAAAGAGTCAGACACAGCTTAGCGACTAAACAACAATATTCCATTATACAAATGATACAGGAAAATGAGGTTAGCTGTATGGAGTTTCAGTTCGGGGACACAATTATGTATGTACAAATTTATAATCTTTATCAGATAGTATCAGCAATTAAAACTTCTTAGAAGTGTTTATAAATTGTATCATTTTTATAAATAAAATTCATAAAAAGAAAAACTACACCTTTTTCATAGTCTATTCAAATGAACCCCAAGAATTACAATTGCTAAACTTTTTATTGAAAGCTTATAAAAAGTGTGAGTCATTAATTCAGCACTGCTCTAGTGCTCTCTACCATCAAAGACATATGTACAGTTTAAGAAGGTATAATCTTCAGCTGTATCTTGCTGTTGTTCAGTCTCTCAGTCATGTCCAATTCTTTGTGACCCTATGGACTGCAGCATGACAGATTTCCCTGTCCTTCACTATCTCCCAGAGTTTGTTCAAACTCAGGTCCACTGAATCGGTGATGCCATCCAATCATCTCATCCTCTGTCGCACCCTTGTTCTCTTGCTCTCAATCTTTCTCAGCTTCAAGGTCTTTTCTAATGAGTCAGCTCTTCACATCAAGTGGTCAAAGTATTGGAGTTTCAGCTTCAGCATCAGTTCTTTCAATAAATATTCAGGGTTGATTTCCATTATAATTGACTGGTTGGATCTCCCTGGTGTCCAAGGGACTCTCAAGAGTCTTCTCTAGCACCACAGTTCAAAAGCATCAATTCTTCAATGCTCAACTTTCTTTACAGTCCAACTCTTACATTCGTGCATGGCTATTGGAAAAACCATAGCTTTGACTATATGGACCTTTGTTGGCAAAGTGATGTCTTTGCTTTTGAATACACTGTCTAGGTTGGTCACAGCTTTTCCTCCAAGGAGCAAGCATCCTTTAATTTCATGGCTACAGTCACTGATGAAGTGATTTTGGAGCCCAAGAAAATGAAGTCTGTCACTGTTTCCATTTTTTCCCCATCTATTTGCCCTGAAGTGATGGGACTGGATTCCATGATCTTTATTTTTTGAATGTTGAGTTTTCAGCCAGTTTTTCCCTCTCCTCTTTCACCTTCATCAACAGGTTCTTGAGTTCCTCTTTTCTTTCTGCCATGAGTGGTATCATTTGCATATCTGAGGTTATTAACATTTCTCCTGGAAATCTTGATTCCAGCTTATGATTCATCCAGCCCAGCATTTTGCATGATGTACCCTACATATAAATAAAATAATGTGTCACAGGGTGACTATACAGCCTTGACATACTCCTTTCCCAATTCTGAACCAGTCCGTTGTTCCATGTCTGATTCTAACTGTTGCTTCTTGACCTCCATACAGGTTCCACAGGAGGCAGGTAAGGTGGTCTGGTACTCCCATCTTTAAGAATTTTCCAGTTTGTTATGTATATTTTAATTTTTAAAGGTAGTTTTGCTTAAAATTTGTGGGATGAAGACTGGTACATAAGCCTACAGAAAGGCTACTAGAGCTTACAATTTCTTATAAGTATAATGCTTAATATTTAAGGGAGATAATAGAGCTGAGCTGCTGCTGCTGCTGCTGCTGCTAAGTCACTTCAGTCATGTCCGACTCTGTGTGACCCCACAGACGGAAGCCCACCAGGCTCCTCCGTCCCTGGGATTCTCCAGACAAGAACACTGGAGTGGGTTGCCATTTCCTTCTCTAAGAGCTGAGCAAGAGATGGTTTTTATCATGATAAGAGGCATTATTTGCTACTGGATAACACATAATTGTACAGTAGCTAGTAACATGGAAAACTGGCTAAAAAATTGTTATCTTTTAGAAGCGTTCAGTTCATGGTTTTAATTTTCAAAAATTAGAGACCAGCATTTTAGTTAAAGAACTTGATTTATATTTTACAAGTGCTATTACTTTGAGGTCCAAAAAAAAAAAAAATCTATGTTTACTATACACAAATGATTGGATTTCATAACACATTTAAACATCTGTTGACTTATTTCTGGATCAATTGCACAGTTTAACTAATGGCAAAAGATGAGAAATGAATAAGAATAGACATGTCTTGTGGTACCAACATACAGAACATTCCATTCTCATAAATGACAGGCTATTAACCATATTGTGATTTTCCTCTAAACTACTTTAAAAAACTATTTCAAAGCTAACATTTCATTGTCATTTACAGGAATATGAGTTCCTCTACAGGTTTACATGTGGGCAGTCTATCTGACCTGAATGATCTGGGTGCACCCTTGCCTGGAGGCTGGGAGATGTATTCTTTTGGTCATTTTCCATCTCTGTGATTTTGGACAAAAAGTATGTTAGAAATGATAGGCATCATTACATTTGGAGTATCTATGAATATTCTCGCTAACAGAAATTCATATTTGGGGTTCCAGTGAATTAAAGGAAAACATCTGAATTCTAATAATAGATATGTGGATGTCAGTTAAGTTTCGCTGTTTGAAGATCTATTAACTCATTTCCTACTTTTGACAAATGTACAGATTAGACTTCTAACTTGTAAAATAAAAACATATTGCCTTTAAGTTTAAAAAATCCATTAAAGAAACACATGGATATATTACTGGGCTAGCTAAAGTTCTTTGTAAGATGTTATGGCAAAATCCAAACAAACTTTTTGGCCAACACAACGTTTTGAAACTCTCAAATAATGCAAGGGAAATCCCAATAGTATGAATTACTAATGATTAAAATAAATGGGAAGTTGAGGAAAGGGACCTCCTTCATCCAAGAGTTTTGTAACAGTCAAGGTTATCCATCTGCATGAAACAGTTTTACCAGATCTAGTCAGAGACTGCTCCAACCCTTTGTCTTTATTGTGCTGAATAGAGAACACACAATTAAAGTTTAAAAGTCAACTAACTGGATGATGAGAATAAATAATAATAGTTAACATTTATTGAGAATTTAAACTGTAAAATAAATATCATTTAATTCTATGATGCACAGAATTATATAATGTATAGTTATGTTTCTTCCTTCATTTACAGTAAAACCCTTTAATGGACAAAAGAAATTGAGAATATCTTCACATCTGGTAACAATGATTTCTGGAATTTCTTCATACTAGTAACAATG
The DNA here is from genome assembly GCF_049115385.1 of Moschus berezovskii. Taxonomy (NCBI): domain Eukaryota; kingdom Metazoa; phylum Chordata; class Mammalia; order Artiodactyla; family Moschidae; genus Moschus; species Moschus berezovskii. Next base: position 39,290,082 of record NC_142472.1, read on the forward strand.
ATTTCTACAGAAGGAGAAACTAAATGATCACGTATCCAGCATATGACATAGAAATAAACAGGTTACACATACATTTATTAAAACCAGGAAGGGCTAAAAGTTTGCTGAATGAAAAAAGTGAGTATAACAAAAATAAAACATGGAAGTCATTATATTATTAAAAGATCTTACTTATTGAATCTTAAGTATAATAAAGCAAAAAGTACTCGCTATATAGGAGAAAGCAATTATATGGTCTAAATGAAGTTAATATAGCTTAGCTTAAAGCTGTATTTTCACATTCTGTTAAAAACATCCAATTCTGTTTCTTTAAATCAGAGTGTAACTGCCATGATGTTCTTAAAAAAATATTATTAGAAGTGGATGTCTTTTAATTCAGAATAAATACATGTCACACATCATACGGTACAGAGGCCAGAATTTATAAGGTGTCATTTAAGATTGAGAAATTTGCTAAATATCACATTAGTAGGTTGAAAAGATAATCCAACTTTATACTAATTCAGATGACTTAAAAGGCATATGGAATGGGTTGAATGGTGGGCTGTCCCCAAAATGCATGTCCATGTTCCAATATTACCTTACATGGAAAAAGGGTTTTTGCACACGTGATTAAGCAAATATCCTGAGAGGAAGAGTCTGCCTTGGGTTATTTGGGTGGGCCCTAAATGCAATCACTCATATCCTTATAAAACACATACGGAGGAAAAGGTGATATGAAGACTGGTAGAGACTAGAGAAGATGTGGCCATAAGCCAAGGAAAGCAAGGAATGCCTGGAGCCCCAGAAGATGGAAGAAGCAAGGAATGGAGTGTCCCTGGAGCTTGTGGAGAGAGCATGGCCTTACAGACACCTTGGTTTCAGACTTCTAGCCTCCAGACTGAGAGAATAAACTTCTGCTGTTTTAAGTCACAAAGTTTGGGGTAATTTATTATGGTCACCACAGGAAATTAATACAGTATCACTGTGAATTTTGTTACTGTTTTTAATATGCATACTGGAGAGCAAAAATGTACATATTGATGCTGTTTAACATCACACATGCTGTGCCTCATATTCTGCTTCCTGATGGAATGACACAATTCTGTGGCAGAATGAACACGGATATGGAGTCAGGAACAAAGAGAACACGTATCTACTTCAGATGATGTTCCTAGTAACAGTGTAACTCAGGACGAGTCATATAACCTACTCAGGATTCTTTCCTCATCTGCTAAACGAGTAGGATGTTTTCAATAACTAACTTTTCCCCAGCTCTAAACCTTAGGGAACCTTTAAAGTTCCCAAAAGGAATAAAAGCAGAGTGTAAACCTTTTTATGATAAAAATAAAGATATTAAAATTGTAACACTGGACAGTTTGGTCAACTGAAATCTGCCAGAAGACTGTAAGATTCACAGGATTGCACATATTTACAAACAGGAATTATTAAATACTCATCATATGTAAAATTCTCCATAAAATATTAACTTTTACAAACATTCATGTAACACTAGTTATATGTCCAGAAATGTGTCAGGCTCCATGTAATATAACAGAAAAAAAGTCTAAATGGTTTATAGAAACTGAACTACTACCTATTATATGGCCATTAAAAAGTTAATACACTTAAAACCCTTGAACAGTGCTAGGTATAGTAAGAGATCAATAAATATTAACTTTATTACCTAGAATAAACCTCATTTTTTCTTGAGTGCCTTCTAACAATAAGAAGAACCTTATAGTGCTTTAAGATAATATTAGGAGGGTTATGCAGTAAAAAAATTTTTAAAAGCTTAACTATCTGATTTTTTTCATGACAACCATTTTTTATTCCTTCAAAACATAACACTGCCAATCAATTCTGTTTCCTTTTTACTGAAAGAACTTTTCATAATGACTGCAGTACTGAAGTATAATTTAGAAGCAGTCTCTAAAACTGGAAGTAATGTTCATCTAAATATGCCTGCCAAGTTTAAAAATGTATTAGGAGTTAAATTGAAACATGTTGAAAATGACTCATTGTGGACCAGAATATACACTGTAGGAAATAAGAGCTCATTTACAAGTGGGAGAAATACACTCACACTTCATCTGTGGTAATTCTCTGGACTTTCCTTCCAGTAAACATCATATTTTAAAATAATCGTGGAAAATATCTTACTTTTAACTGAAGTTTTTATGAGTTGATTTAGTCAGCTGGCATTCCAACTTTTTACACATATCTTTTTTTGGATGTGGATATATTTACCAAATGTAAATCTATGAAAATTTCCCCCCAAGCAACAGAGCAGCAGCCTATAAAGAAAGCTATATAAACGCAAGCATGTGCGCACACACACACCCACCCACCCACACATATTCCTCTCTCTGATTCAATTCATATACATAATGACTGACCAACTACGACTCTGGATTTCTAAGAAAGCATCTTGAAAAATGTGCAGATATATGATGATGTGTTTTCTTTCATTTACAAACACACGTTATTGATAAGTCACCAGAAGAGCATGTGCTTGAGTTCTTTTTCTAGTAACACTTACATATTTGTACTGATTCTATCTACTCTCTCCACTTGGGACCAAAAATTACAATTTGTGAAGCAGCTGGTTAGATTTAGAAAAGATGATAGAACCCTCTCATCCTCCTCCACTCACTTCCACAAAAAAATAAAATAAAAGGTCTGCAAGATGAATGGACCTGAAACCTTGATCTTACTATCACCATATCCTCACTAAGCTAATTAATGAGCTACATACTGAACTGTATCTTTGATCATAACTTAATGTGGCCTTAAGCTAGATTCAGTGAAAAAGTACGCACTTTCTCTGTGGCAAACATGATGCCTAAATATTCTGGAGCATCTCTTCATTGTGTATATATTGTCATGACAGAGGGATTCTCAAGGCCCTGAATTATTATTTTAAAATAATTTAAATAAATGAATTATTCCAGAATAGTTTTAGATCCTGTGTTATTTTTCACTTAAAAAAAAAAATCTTTTGCATCTCTTTTGTTTTGGCTGTGCTGGATCCTCCTGACAGCACCAGGGCTTTCTTTAATTGCAGCGCATAGGCCTCTCCTGTTTCAGCACATAGGCTCTGTAGCCTGCAGACAGTAGCCAGGCACACAGGCTCTAGAGCACACAGGATTGGCTGCCCCACACCATATGGTATCTTCGTTTCCCCACCAGGGAACGAATCTGTGTCCCCTGCCTTGTAAGGTGGATTCTTAACCACTGGATCACAATCACAGTCCCTCTTTTTCCTCTTTAAATATCCGGAGTTACTTATTGTGAAAAGAATATAGTTTAATTTTTGACCCAAACTGTATTATCTTTCCTATATAATAGGGGGTCCATCACACTTAAAATTGCCAGAAAAGACACATTCAGTTGTCTGTCATCTTAAGAATTTATATTCTCCATTTTATGCTTCTTTGATGTATGCTTTGTTATCTATCTTTTGCTATAAAGTCTATGCTTTCTTTTTCTTTTCCCTCGTCCTCTGGCAATATGCAAGTATACTGTCTGTTTTCAGTTTAATTAATGTTTTCTTTCATAACTAATATGCTTAAATATATATTTGTTGATAAAGCTATTGATTCTTATGAAGTTTGAGGAAATTATAATTATACAATATTATATATATTATATACACACTATTTTCCTCTCACCATCAATTCTCTAATTTTAGTTGCAAGTCACTATTTTTGCCTTTACTTATGTTAAATTATTATTTTTATGCTGTAGTTTCCCCGTAACTATTATGATTACAATGTGTTTTGAAAACAGAATGACAACAGTTATTATGATTTAATTTTACATTAAGTGTTCACTGCCAGTTCATTTACACCTTAACAACTCAATTCATGTGTTCTTTGATTCTTTGGCTGTGGTGACATGCTTTTCAAGTGGCTTCAGTCATGTCCGACTTTTTTGTGACCCCATGGACTGTAGCCCACCAGGTTCCTCTGTCCATGGGATTTTCCGACAAGAATACTGGAGTGGGTTGCCATTTCCTTCTCCAGGGGATCTTCCTGACTCAGGGATCGAACCTGAGTCTCCCATGTTTCCTGCACTGCAGGCAGATCCTTTATGCTCTGAGCCATTGGGGAAGCGCAGGTTAAAATTTTAAGTAGGTTTTTTAAGACGGGCCACATGGGTAACAGGTTTCCAGAGTCCTCACAGGACTAGTGACTTTTCATCACTCAGGATGCAAAAATGTCACCCTTCACATAGTTTCACTTCCTTGAATCACACTCTCATTTTATCCCTCTCAAATGATTGCTACTTTCTAAAAATTACTTTCTTTATTGCTTATTTACATGCATTCTGATTTATACCACAAGAACGTAAATTCCACTGAGACAGAGACCTTTTGTTAAATCTCCAATTCCACTGTCAAGAAGTGCTTGCTTAAAACAGATGGTTAATAAATATTGTCAGGAACTTCCCTGGTGGTCCAGTAGCTAAGACTCCGACCTCCAATGAAGGGGACTGGGGTTTGACCCTTGGTAATGGAGCTGGATCCCACAATGCCACCACTAGGGCTCTGCATGCTGCAACTGAGGATCCCATATGCTGCAACTAAGACCTGGGGTTGCCAAAGCAATCAACTAATCAATCAATATATTTTTTAAAAAATAATACTGCTGTTAGTATAAAATTATAGAAAGAGAAAATTAAGCTCAACCAGTATTTTGTTCCTTAGCAAATGACTTACTTATCCAATCCAGATACTTCTAATAATGTTTCTTAAAGTTATATTTAACAACTTCACTTGGATTTACTGCACTGTTGTTCCTGTTCTCTCCACATCACCCAAAATGTGGTGAGTTCTGCTAAACTGCAGATCCTTATCTCAGAAAGAATTTTCTTCTACTATATCACTAAATATTTTTCCTCTTCCATTTTCTTTTATCCTGACACACTAAATTTCTCCTTTATTTTTAAATTCTTCTTGATACACTAATTCTCTGAACGTGGATATATTTTGTCTGTTCTCTATGTCTAATATCATTTCACTAAATGTTTGCATGACATCTTTCTCTTTCTGTTTTGGTCTGTTTCTGCTTTAGAAACCTTCCTTTTCAAATAATCAATTCAATGTTCTGGATCACCCTCCCTCCTTTTCCTATCCTTTTTCCTTTAATTTCTTTTTAAGTTTTGCGCATCTTCAGTTCAGTAGAGATCAGTCGTTCAGTTGTGTCCAACTCTTTGTGACCCCACGAACTGCAGCACACCAGGCTACCCTGTCAATTACGAACTCCCAGAGCTTACTCAAACTCATGTCCATCGAGTTGGTGATGCCATCCAACCATCTCATTCTCTGTTATCCCCTTCTCCTCTTGCCTTCAATCTTTCCCAGCACCAGGGTCTTTTCAAAAGTCAGTTCTTCGCATCAGGTGGCCAAAGTATTGGAGTTTCAGCTTCAACATCAGTCCTTTCAATGAATATTCACAACTGATTTCCTTTAGGATGGACAGGTTGGATATTCTTACAGTCCAAGGAACTCTCAAGAATCTTCTCCAGCACCAGAGTTCAAAAGCATCAATTCTTTAGTGCTCAGTTTTCTTTACAGTCCAACTCTCACATCGATACACGACTATTGGAAAAACCATAGGCTTGACTAGACGGATCATTGTTGGCAAAGTAATGTCTCTGCTTTTTAATATGCTGTCTAATCTGGTCATAACTTTCCTTCCAAGGAGCAAAGGACTTTTAATCTCATGGTTGCAGGCACCATCTGCAGTGATTTTGGAGGCCCCCAAAATAAAGTTTCTCACTGTTTTCATTGTTTCCCCATCTATTTGCCATGAAGTGATGGGACCGGATGACATGATCTTTGTTTTCTGAATGCTGAGTTTTAAGCCAACTTTTGCACTCTCCTCTTTCACTTTCATCAAGAGGCTCTTTAGTTCTTCTTCACTTTCTGCCATAAGGGTGGTGTTATCTGCATATCTGAGGTTATTGGTATTTCTCCTGGTAATCTTGATTCCAGTTTGCGCTTCATCCACCCAAGCATTTCTCATGATGCACTCTGCATATAAGTTAAATAAGCAGGGTGACAATATACAGCCTTGACATACTCCTTTTCTGATTTGGAACCAGTCTGTTGTTCCATGTCCAGTTCTAACTGTTGCTTCCTGACTTGCAAACAGATTTCTCAGGAGGTAGGAAAGGTGGTCTGGTAATCCCATCTCTTTAAGAATCTTCCAGTTTATTGTGATCCACACAGTCAAAGGCTTTAGCATAGTCAATAAAGCAGAAATAGATGTTTTTTCTGGAACTCTCTTGCTTTCTTGATGATCCAATGGATGTCGGCAATTTGATCTCTGGTTCCTCTGCCTTTTCTACAACCAGCTTGAACATCTGGAAGTTCACAGTTCACGTAGTCTTGAAGCCTGGCTTGGAGAATTTTGATCATTACTTTGCTAGTGTGTGAGATGAGTGCAATTGTGCAGTAGTTTGAACATTCTTTAGCATTGCCTTTCTTTGGGATTGGAATGAAAACTGACCTTTTCCAGTCCTGTGGCCACTGCTGAGTCTTCCAAATTTGCTGGCATATTGAGTGCAGCACTTTAGCAGCAGCATCTTTTAGGATTTGAAATAGCTCAACTCGAATTCCACTGCCTTCACTAGCTTTGTTTGTAGTGATACTTCCTAAGGCCCACTTGACTTCACATTCCAGGATGTCTGGCTCTAGGTGAGTGATCATACCATCGTGGTTATCTGGGTCATGAACATCTTTTTAGTATAGTTCTGATGTACTCTTACCACCTCAATATTTTTTGCTTTTGTCAGGTCCATACGATTTCTGTCCTTTATTGAGCCCATCTTTGCATGAAATGTTCCCTTGGTATCTCTAATTTTCTTGAAGAGATCTCTATTCTTTCCCATTCTATTGTCTTCCTCTATTTCTGTTCATTGATCACTGAGGAAGGCTTTCTTATCTCTCCTTGCTATTCTTTGGAATTCTGCATTCAAATGGGTTTATCTTTCCTTTTCTCCTTTGCTTTTCACGTCTTTTCTTTTCTCAGCTATTTGTAAGGCCTCCTTGGGCAACCATTTGCATTTTTGCATTTCCTTTTCTTGGGCATAGTCTTGATCACTGCCTCCTGTACAATGGCATGAACCTCTGTTAGTAGTTCTTCAGGCACTCTATCAGTCCTGTTTTTGCTGACTGTATAGAGCTTCTCCATCTCTGGCTGAAAAGAATATAATCAGTCTGATTTTGGTATCGACCATCTAGTTATGTCCATGTGTAGAGTCTTCTCTTGTGTTGTTGGAAGAGGGTTTTGCTATGCCCAGGGCATTCTCTTGGCAAAACTCGGTTAGCCTTTGACCTGCTTCATTTTGTACTCCAAGGCCAAATTTGCTTGTTATTTCAGGTATCTCTTGACTTCCTACTTTTGCATTCCAGTCACCTATAATGAAAAGGACATCTTTTTTGTGTGTCAGTTCTAGAAGGTCTTGTAGGTCTTCATAGAACCATTCAACTTCAGCTTCTTCAGTATTACTGTTCAGGGTACAGACTTGGATTACTATGATATTGAATGGTTTGCCTTGGAAACAATCAGAGATCATTCTGTCATTTTTGAGATTGCATCCAAGTTAAAAAAAAAAAAAAAGCTTATATTTTCTTTGAGATTACTGGTTATTAAGGCACCAAGAAGGACACAGTGATAGATACTGTTGTAGTGTTTCCCAAACACGTATCTGAGGAATGAATAGCTCAGGATTATTTGGGGAGCTGTGTAGGAAGTCCAAATTCCTGGGGACCCTCTACCAAGCAGAGGGAGGCAAAAAAAAAGTCTTCCAAAAAAAAAAAAAACAACAAAAAAAAATCTCTCCAGGTAACTGAAATTCATCTAGATTTGGGAACCACTGATACAGTAAAATCAAATCTGGGGCACTCTTTTCAGCATTCAAACTGCCTTCATGATGGAAAGAGTCAAAATGAACATGGTAAGCTCTGATCAATTGAAATTGATAAATATTTGTTGAGAATTACTTATATCAAAGACACTGAATAGAGGCTGTATCTTACTAGAGAGGCAAAGATATGGATGAGAAAAATCTCTGACCTAAAAAAAAAAAACCCAACACTTCAGAGGGAAAGATTTGCAAATTAAACACAAAATTATAATGCTAGGAAATAGAGAGAAGAGATGTCAATATTTCTGACAGACACTTAAGGCATGCACGGAAGACAAGATCAGTGGCTTCAGTCTCACCTCATGAATGTGCACCTACCTGACAGGTGAAAGGTAAGATACATGAGAAAGGGGAAAGAAAAGGTCATTCTTAGCAAAGAATACATATAAAAGGGTGAGCGAGGAAGCACCACACTCTCGCAGAACTTGAAAAGATTAACTAGTCCTGAGTATAAGGGGAGAAACAGAAGAAAGATCTGCAACTGGGAAGACAGGCAGGAAGTCTGTGAATGACTTTAAATGCTAAGTTGTGTGCAGTCTGGATGCCATTCTTCCGAATGACATGATTAGAGCTCTCAGTTTTAGAACATTATCCTCGAAGAATAAGTGATGAAAATAGGACTAAACTGAAAGCAGCAAGATGGTTCAGAGGCTATTATAAACAGTTTGGGCAAGAGAAAAGAAAGATTTGACTAAAGCAGCGGCACCTGGGTTTAAGAGGAGGGACATGATTAGATATATTTAGAAATTAGAAAGAACATGACATTTGTTTGGTTTACGTGTTCAGAGAGGCCCTTCTGGACTATCCTATCATGATATACCCTGCCTGAGCCATTATTCCTCCTCCCATCTAGTTCAGAGCGATCATCAAAACACATAAGTATAATAATTATGAATCTGTTTGATTATTTTCCGTCTCCCTCAATTGACTCTCAGTAGGGGCATTCTCCCTTTACTGATTTATTTATGTACATCAACATCTAGCACAGCAAATGGCACATGGTAGCTGTCAATAAACACTTCTTGGTTGACTAAAGGGAAGAGGAGTGAGGGAAAAAAAAGTAGATGTAAACCACCAGCTCTCTTGTTCAAGTGCCTGGGCAAATAATGACATTAGTCAGAATGCAGAACTACGGGAGGAGAAACAGGTCTGGGCAAGAGGACTGACTGAGGGGGAAAGGTGGAGCAATCAATTAAGAGGCTACTGTACACAATTACAACATAACACCAGTCAAGAACAACTAGAAGCTGACCCAGGACGATGGCAGCAGGAATGCAGAGGATTTTTCAGATATGACAGGGGTTAGAAGCTATGAAATTTAGCAAGATTACACAGAGGAACAAGGGGAAAGGATTATTATTCTGGAAGGTCAAACAGAAATAAATGACTTAAGAATGGTGGTATAGTTTATTGACGTGAGGTCAGCTAAAGCCACTTTTTGTTTTGGGAAGGGTGAATGTGGGCGGAAGCTGAGTTTGTTTCAGAAATACCGAGTTTAAAGTCCCAGAAAAACATCGAGGTAAAAATGTCAATCAAGTAGCTGGAAATACAGTTTACAAAATGTAAGAAACGATACGGTTTCAGTTTAAACACGCTTTTGGTCATTCCCCAAAGTGACAGCTAAAAGCTGAGCAAAAGAGATTCCAGAAAGAAGGGACATATATATTGTATATGATCCAACATATCAATAAAAATAATCAAAAGTTATGAAAACAAAATAGAAAAGGAAAAAAATGAACTGTTTCAGATTAAAGGAGACTGAAGAGGCATGCTAACTAAAAGTAGAGCATAATTTTGGATAGGATCTTGGGCCAAAAGAAAAACTGTTATAAAAGGCCATTATTGGGACAATGACAAAAATGGATAAAAGTGTTATTATCAATGTTATCCTGAATTTGACAAGTGTCCTGTGGTTGTATAAGAGAATATTCTTATTCCTAGAAAATAAACTAAGAAGATGTAAAAGTACATGATGCATTAAACTATGCAGAAAAAAAAATGTGTGGGGGAAGATGGGAGAGAAAGAGGAGAGAGAGAAAGAGAGAATAAGAATAATAGAACAAATGTAGGTAAATGCTAGAAAGGGGCGGATCTAGATAAAAGACCTAAAGGAGTTCTTTGCATCATTCCTGTAGCATGTGTGCACAAATGAAATTTGAAATAATCAGTTAAAAAAGAATAAGGACTAAGATAGAATGTTAAAGCCCAGTTTTGATTTGATAACATCAACAGTGAATTGATCCTCTGAGAGTGATATCCATTGAAAGTTATTCTGGCTTGAGGAGAGAAGAGGTTTATGTTGCCAGGAATGGAAACTGTTTTCTCTATATCAATTGTTCCATTTACACAACAAGATATGCTGATAACTCTAGTCTATTACTGTATAAAGATGTTCTGTCCCACGGACTAACAATACTGGCATCCATCATTAATTTTCCTGATGCAGTTTTTTTTGCTTTTTGGCTACAGAAGCCACCCAGTACTTCTTTGAGAAAAAACAGCCTGACAGAAAACAATATCTAATTGTTTTGTGCATGTGTGTGTTTTGACTCGCTGCACGAAAATACTCAAGATGTATTCTTTTGAGGAGGAGAACAGGTATATCACTGTAGTACCTGTAGTACCCTTTAAGCCCAATTATAAGCAACAAACTATCCATGAGTGCCTACAGGACACCCTGGGCCATTGTTTCTGGTGGGACAAGGAATTTCAGATCAGATCAATACCTTATAAAGAAAAAGAAAGATAGATGAGAGGTGGATAAAACAAAATCCATACAGTGTGATCCAAATATGGGTGTTTCTTATCAGTTCTTTTCAAAGCCTTGTGTCTAGACCAAGAAGGAAGAAATAATTTTCATCTCAGCAATAAATTTCTTAATGCTTTCATGTACATGATATTATATACTACTAATTCCAAAGCCTTTACTAGGAAAGAAACAGAGTCACTTGTGGTAACTTAGGATGTAATGAAACCAGTCTAGAATATCCTATACAAGTGGCCAAATATATGTCAGATGGAACAGCAGCTTAAAAACCGAAAGAAAATTTGAGAACATGGAGCCTGACTGTTTCAATATAAATGAAACAAACCAATGAACAAACAGAACATTTTAAAAAATAAGAGAAATCAAGTAACAAAACATAATTTTATAAACTCTGAAAAATCATCAGAGTAGCTTACAATTAAAGAGAGCACTTTGCAAATTTTCAAAGAAAAAATAAAATACTAAAAATTATTTAAGAAGCATGAATTTATTGTATATTCTTCCTTTCATAGAGAAGTATGTCAAAAGAGTAACTTAATATGGGATTGAGAATCAAGAAATTCTGCATTCAAATAACAACAATGATGTGAATTACATTATGTAACCATGAAAACTAAGGATAATATGAATAAAATTACCACAAAATTTATTAAATAAATAAAGTTTAAACACAGTATAAATAATTTTTATTTCAACATCCTTTATCCCATCTCAAACGACACAAACACTTATGCACCTACAGAAGGAGCAAGGCAAGATTAAAAAACAAATAAACAAAGATAAAACAATACAAGAATATGACAAAAGGTAGAATAAAGGCATGTCAAAACTGTTCTACTCTTGGGAATAAAGCATTGAATGGAAATTCAGGACTGCTGGCTGCTAATATCAAGCTTTAAATTAGCCCAATATAACACATGACTCTCTTAATCTACTCACTAGATCTCCGATTCCCTCTTATCTTCTGTCTTCTATAAGTAAAAAATAAGGACAAAATTCTACTATCACCAGAGAAGTTGTAGGGATTGAAATCATAATGTCAAGTAATATTCATTTAACTACAAACTGAAAAAAAAAATCCAAATACATCAAACCATAGCTAAAAGAAAATTAAAATAACTAAAACTGAAAGACTATTAAAATTAACTCTGGAGAAGGTAATGGTAACCCACTCTGACACGACTGAGCGACTTCACTTTCACTTTTCACTTTCATGCATTGGAGAAGGAAATGGCAACCCACTCCAGTGTTCTTGCCTGGAGAATCCCAGGGACGGGGGAGCCTGGTGGGCTGCCGTCTATGGGGTCACACAGAGTCGGACACAACCGAAGTGACTTGGTGGCAGCAGCTGGATCATAAACTTAAGCTAAGATTCAAACACAGGCCTCTCCTGTAGGATCCCACAGATTTAACAGTGTATTTAAATTTATTCTGTTCACACTGATTGAGTTTAAAAATTTCCCCTTGGGGCAGAAAGAGTCCTCAGAGTGCTTATAGAGATTCAAAGCAACAGAAGGAGAGGTAATAACTATTCCTGCTCATGAAAGCTGGGCATTTGTTACTTACTATTAAATAAATAATTGAATTGGGACATATACAGGTCTTTTCTATGCCTGAGAAAAGTCCGATTTGTTTTTGTAGAAAATTAAACTCTTGAGCAAAAAGCCTTTTTCATTCATGTTTGAAAGTGGCATACCACTTCCTTACATTTCTCAGGTTGTTTAATCATTAAATGAAGCATTTGATAAAACTTTCAACAAAATGAAGAAGTTGCGATTAGTTATACTTGACTAGAAAATTGTGTATAGACATGTCTCAGGCTTTACTTAAGCACGATTCAGGGAAATCACAGTGCATGTTAAGAATGAAACACATTTGTTTACTCTGATTTTGACACAAAGGAAGCCAGAGTAAAAACTCAACCTCTGAAAAATAAAACAAATATTTTCACTGGGGTTTCAATATATATAAAACATATACATGATATTCCCAAAATATTTCTAGGCCAACTATACTCAAAAGAATTTCAGTGGATATTTAAATATACATAGAGAGAGTATATTTTTTAAATATTATGTTAAACACTACGTTTTTATTTAAAAAAAAACAGGAGAAGTGAACTACAGAGATTTTAAGATACAAAAATATCTTGAGTTCACCATTCCTCTTACATGGTAACTTAATCAGTGTATTAACTCTTTTGAACTGTTGTTACAGATAATTTCAGGATTAAAACGGACTTCAGGGGCTTTCCTGGTGGTCCAGTGTTTAAGAATCCGCCCTGCAATGCAGGGGACATGGGTTTGATCCCTGGTCGATAAACTAAGATCCCACATGTTTCTAAACAACTAAGCCTGCATGCTGCAACTAAGAGTCCATGTGCCTCAGTGAAAAATCCTGCTTGTGCCAAAACCAAGACCTGATTCAGCCAAATAAATAAATACTTTAAAAAGGAGAGATAGACAGACTTTAAACTCATCAAGCTACCCACTTGATACTTCAATCCTTATAAACACAATCTGACCGAATGCTTAGCCAGCTGATGCCTGTACATTTCTGCTGATGGAGAACACACTCGATGCCAAGGCATTTTGAAAAGCCCTATCAGAAACCTTGGGCTTCCCTGGTAGCTCAGTTGGTAAAGAATCCGCCTGCAATGCAGGAGACCCCGGTTCGATTCCAGGGTCAGGAAAATTCGCTCGAGAAGGGATAGGCTGCCCATTCCAGTATTCCTGGGCTTCTGTGGTGGGTCAGCTGGTAAAGAATCCACCTGCATTGCGGGAGACCTGGGTTCGATCCCTGGGTTGGGACGGTCCCCCGGAGAAGGGAAAGGTTACCCAGTCCGGTATTCTGGCCTGGAGAATTCCAGGACTGTATAGTCTATGGGGTCACAAAGAGTCGGACATGACTGAGAGACTTTCATCAGAAAGCTTATCTTTACTCTTTTTTGTAATGTCTACTCAGTTGTTCCATTTCTACTACTTTACCAAGTGAGAAAAGTAGCCTTCAACTATTTGCAGCCAGTTATAATCTAGAAACTAATAGGATGCTTTCTAATCTTTTGAGTAGGTTTGGTCAATTTCCTCTTAAGACCTTTGGTTTAGAGCTTGGGTGCCCAGACCCAGTATGATTCTATAAACAAGATAATTCCTGATCACATTCTAGATATAACTTCTATTACCATAAAACAGTATCTCCATATGAAAATCTTCTAAGTTGTCTTTGTATTTTAATTCTAAGCTGATACAGAAATATTAATATCTCCTTTTTTTTATTTTTTAAATTATGAAAGTATAATAACACATTCACAGGAGACCTGGAAAATTATGAACAAGGTTCATACAGTTCATACAGAAGGAGGTTACATACAGTCCCACTATTTAATATCTCCTTTTAATGCACTTGCATTTTATTCAGCTTTGCACATGCTGAAATTTTTTTTTTCCTCTTACAAACTGAAGGTTTGTGGCACCAACCAAGTTCACCAGTGCCATTTTTCCAGTATCTGCTCACTTTCATATTTGTGTCACATTTTGGAAATTTCTCATAATATTTTAAACTTATTATATTTATTATAGTGATCTGGGATCAGTGATTTTTGATGTTACTACTGTAATTGTTTGGGAGCTCCAGATATCTTGCCTATATAAGCTAACAAACTATTTATAATATTCTCTGAACTATCTTCCTGTTATTAGCTTAGTACTACTTTCATCACTCATTCTTCCAGGGTAATTATTGTAGAACTGGGAACTCTGATCATGTTATTCAACAGAACGGCATACAGACTGCACAGTTTAGTACTTAAAGTCATTCACAGACTCTCTATCTTCTCAGGCTCTCTCCCTCTCCTTGGGCCACCCTATTCCCTGAGACACAATGATACTGAAATTACCCCTACAATGGCCTCCAAAGTGTTCGAGTGAAAGGAAGAGGCACACATTTCTCATTTTAAATCAAAAGCTAGAAATGATTAAACTTAGAGGCACACTGAAAGTTGATATAGGCTGAAAGTTAGGCCTCTGGTGCTGAAGAATTAGCCAAGTTGTGGATGTAAAGGAAAAGTTCTTAGAAGGAAATTAAAAGTGTCTCCAGTGAACATAAAAATTATAAGAAAGCTAAACAACATTACTGCTGATATGAAACAAGGTTTAGTAATCCAGACAGATGATCAAACCAGCCACCATGTTCCCTTAAGCCAAAGCCTAATACAGAGCAAGGCCTTAAGTCTCTTCGATTTTTGGAAAGCTAAGAGAGGTAAGGAAGCTGCAGAAGAAAAGTCTGAAGCTTGAAGAGGGTGGTTCATGGGATCATGAAATTTAAGGAAAGAAATCATCTCCATAACATAAAAGTGTAAGGCAAACCAGCAAGTGATGATGTAAAAGCTGTAGCAAGTTATCCAGATGATCTATCTAAGATAATGAAAGTGGCTACACTAAACACAGATTATCAATGTAGATGGAATAACTTTCTATTGGAAGAAGATGCCACCTATGACTTTCATAGATAGAGAGGAGAAGTCAATGCTTAGTTTCAAAGTTTCAAAGAACAATCTGACTCTCTTGTTAGGGGCTAATGAAGCTGGCGACTTTAAGGTGATGCCAATGCTCATTTACTGTTCTGAAAATCTGAAGTGGCCTAAGAATTGTGCTAAATCTAGTCTACTTGTGCTCTATAAGTGAAACAGCAGAGTCTGGATGACCCTGATCTGTTTAACATGGCTCACTGAATATTTTAAGCCCACTGCTGAGACTGCTCAAAAAAAAAAAAAAACCCTTTCAAAATATTACTACTCAATGACAACGTATTTAGTTAACCAACAGTTCTAAGGATGGATGAACAATGACATGAATGCTGTTTTCATGTCTGCTAACACATAACATAACTGATTCCATAGTCCATGAGTCAAGGAGTTATTTCAACTTCCAAGTCATTCATGGCAAAAATAATCATCTACTGATGATTAGCAATTTCACTCTTAGGTATTTATATGAGACAAACAGAAACATATACCCACAAAAAGACTTGCATACAAACATTCATAGCAGCTTTATTCATAGTAGCACCAAACTGGGAAAATAAACAAACGTCCACTGAGAGGTGAATGAATAAACAAACTGTGTATATTCATGCCCAGGAATTTAAGAAATGAATTACTGGTATAACATAAAATGGATAAAAACATACAATGTTGAGTGAATGAACTTAGACACAAAAGGGTACACACTGCACAATTCCATTTCTTTTTAATCCATGAAGAACAAAACTAAACTATGGTGAAAGAAATCACAAAGTGTTCGCCTCTTGATAGGTGGTGGCTGAGACTGACCAAAGGGACATAAAGAAACTCCTTAGGGTGACTACACTGTTCTCTATCTTGTTTCAATATCTACAATTATCACATATGTAAATTATTACATGTACATAATACTTAAATGAAAATTAAACTTCTATTAAAAAGATATATTCTAAAAGAAAGAGTAAAGGGAACAAAAATCAAAGTTTCAACGTCTCTGTTTTCAGGATGCTTACCTGTCTAAGAGCTGATCATGTTTTTCTAGAGCATTCTTTTCAGCCATCATTGCTCGGTCCTTTTCAGCCACAGCATTGTCCCTTGCTTCTCGAAGGTTTCTAAAATTTAAATATATATTTCAGTTATTCCAAACACACAGTATCCAACTTTTAAAGACTCATAAATGAGTTTGCTTGGAGTCGGACTAACTGATAATCTTAGGGATGCCCTAGGGGTTGGATGATCCACAGTGCATATAATATGAATACGCCTGCCTTGGTGACTTTCTCCAGCAGCACACAGCGGCATAGGTACAAACATGCTCTAATCTTTAAGTGTCATGCTACCTTTCGCCACAATTTTTCTCAACATGGTTGAAGGCAGGCTGGCTGGTTTGTATATATAGCAATTCATTTAACCCTGCCACAATGTAATGAGGTCGGTATAACTACCAAGATATTATCCACAAGAAAGCTGAGGTTTTGAGAAGTTAATAAATATAAAATACAATTTCATAGTGAGAGATATATAGAAATATGATATAGAGATAAAAAAAATCTGAATGGAAATGAAGTTTGGGATATGAGCAAGAGAACTGATGAACTGATGGATCCTGGGTCTCACTTGGAGAGGAAAGGAAGAGAACACAGAAGGACTGAGATTAGAAGGCAAGGGACAAAGGACTTGAAGTCCTGATAAGATAACCCACATTTTACCTGGAAGTGGTTGTGCAGGCAGGATGGAAGACCAGAGACTGCTGTCAAAGAATGGTGATTCAGAGGTAGAGTAGTGCCTTCAGCCTTGGAATTTTAGTTCATAAAATGGAGGGTGTGACATGAGAATAGCTAAATGAAGCAGAGCTGAGATGAAGGTCAATGCTCATGCAGGGCTCAAGGAAGTATGAGGCCACAGTATTAGTCATTCACTTACAGTGCTGACGACAGCAGGAAGTGAAATTGACAGAAAGATACACTGAGTGGCAGTTAAGGGGAATGTCCAAAAGGTGGAAGATAACAACAGTGAGAAATTCGGAGTGATACAGTCAGATCAGTTCAGTCACTGCAGCTGCTCAGTCGTGTCTGCCTCTGTGACCCCATCGACTGCAGCACGCCAGGCTTCCCTGTCTATCACCAACTACTGGCGCCTACTCACACTCAAGTCCATCGAGTCGGTGATGCCATCCAACCATCTCATCCTCTGTCGTCCCCTTCTCCTCCCACCTTCAATTTTTCCCAGCTTCAGGGTCTTTTCAAATGAGTCACTTCTTCGCATCAGGTAGCCAAAGTATGGGAGTTTCAGCTTCAACATAAGTCCTTCCAATGAGTAGTCAGGACTGATTTCCTTCAGGATGGACTGGTTGGATCTCCTTGCAGTCCATAGGACTCTCAAGAGTCTTCTCCAACACCACAGTTCAAGAGCATCAATTCTTCGGCGCTCAGTTTTCTTTATAGTCCAACTCTCACATCTATACAAGATTACTGGAAAAACCATAGCCTTCACTAGATGGACCTTTGCTGACAAAGTAATGTCTCTGCTTTTTAATATGCTGTCTAGGTTGGTCTTAACTGTTCTTCCAAGGAGTAAGCGTCTTTTAATTTCATGGGTGCAGTCACCATCTGCAGTGGTTTTGGAGCTCAAAAAAATAAAGTCAGCTACTGTTTCCACTGTTTCCCCATCTATTTGCCATGAAGTGATGGGACCGGATGGCATGATTTTTGTTTTCTGAATTCTGAGCTTCAAGCCAACTTTTTCACTCTCCTCTTTCACTTTCATCAAGAGGCTCTTTAGTTCTTCTTCACTTACTGCCATAAGGGTGGTGTCATCTGCATATCTGAGGTCATTGATATTTCTCCCTGCAAACTTGATTCCAGCTTGTGCTTCATCCAGCCCAGTGTTTCTCATGATGTACTCTGCATATAAGTTAAATAAGCAGGGTGACAATATACAGCCTTGATGTACTCCTTTTCCGACTTGGAACCAGTCTGTTGTTCCATGTCCAGTTCTAACTGTTGCTTCCTGACCTGCATATAGATTTCTCTGGAGGCAGGTCAGGTGGTCTGGTATTCCCATCTCTTGAAGAATGTTCCACAGTTTGTTGTGATCCACACAGTCAAAGGTTTTGGCATAGTCACTGAAGCAGAAAGAGATGTTTTTCTGGAACTCTCTTGCTTTTTTGATGATCAAGCGGATGTTGGCAATTTGATCTCTGGTTCCTCTGCCTTTTCTAAAACCAGCTTGAACATCTAGAAGTTCACGTACATGTATTGCTGAAGCCTGGCTTGGAGAATTTTGAGCATTACTTTCCTTGTGGGTGAGATGAATGCAATTGTGCGGTAGTCTGAGCATTCTTTGGCATTCCCTTTCTTTGGGATTGGAATGAAAACTGACCTTTTCCAGTCCTGTGGCCACTGCTGAGGTTTCCAAATTTGTTGTTCCAAATTGAGTGCAACACTTTCACAGCATTATATTTTAGGATCTGAAATAGTTCAATTGGAATTTCATCACCTCCACTAGCTTTGTTCTTAGTGATGCTTCCTAAGGCTCACTTGACTTTGTATTCCAGGATGTCTGGCTCTAGTTGAGTGATCATACCATCGTGATTATCTGGGACATAAAGATCTTTTTTGTAGAGTTCTTCTGTGTATTCTTGCCACATCTTCTGTTTCTGTTAGGTCCATAGCATTTCTGTCCTTTATTGAGCCCATCTTTGTATGAAATGTTCCCTTAGCATATCTAATTTTCTTGAAGAGACCTCTAGTCTTTCCCATTCTATTGTTTTCCTCTATTTCTTTGCACTGATCACTGAGGAAAGCTTTCTTATCTCTCCTTGCTATTTTTGGAACTCTGCATTCAAATGGGTATATCTTTCCTTTTCTCCTTTGCATTTCACTTCCCTTCTTTTCACAGCTATTTGTAAGGCCTCCTCAGACAGCCATTTTGCTTTTTTGCATTTCTTTTTCATGGGGATGGTCTTGAGTCCTATCTCCTGTTCAATGTCCTGAACCTCCATCTATAGTTCAACAGACACTCTATCAGATATAGTCCCTTAAATCTATTTCTCACTTCTTCCACTGTATAATCGTTACAGATTTGATTTAGGTCATACCTGAATGGTCTGGTCGTTTTGCCTACTATCTTCAATTTAAATCTGAATTTGGCAATAAGGAGTGCATGATCCGAGCCACAATCAGCTCCCGGTCTTTTTTTTGCTGACTGTATAGAGCTTCTCCATCTTTGGCTGCAAAGAATATAATCAGTCTGATTTCAGTGTTGACTATCTGGTGATTCCATGTGTAGAGTCTTCTCTTGTGTTGTTAGAAGAGGGTGTTTGCTATGACTAATGCGTTCTCTTGGCAAAACTCTATCAGCCTTTGCCCTGCTTCATTCTGTACTCCAAGGCCAAATTTGCCTGTTATTCCAGGTGTTTCCTGACTTCCTACTTTTGCATTCCAGTTCTCTATAATGAAAAGGACATCTTTTTTGGGTGTTAGGTCTTGTAGGTCTTCATAGAACCATTCAACTTCAGCTTCTTCAGCCTTACTGTTTGGGGCATAGACTTGGATTACCGTGATACTG
Organism: Moschus berezovskii; assembly: GCF_049115385.1. NCBI lineage: Eukaryota > Metazoa > Chordata > Mammalia > Artiodactyla > Moschidae > Moschus > Moschus berezovskii. Next base: position 39,309,854 of record NC_142472.1, read on the forward strand.
AATGGTTTGTCTTGGAAACGAACAGAGATCATTCTGTTGTTTTCGATACTGCATCCATATACTGCATTTTGGACTCTCTTGTTGACTATGATGGCTACTCCATTTCTTCTAAGGGATTCTTGCCCACAGTAGTAGATATAATAATCATCTGAGTCAAATTCACCCATTCCAGTCCATTTTAGTTCGCTGATTCCTAAAATGTCCACGTTCACTCTTGTCATCTCCTGTTTGACCACTTCCAATTTGCTTTGATTCATGAACCTAACATTGCAGGTTCCTATGCAATATTGCTCTTTACAGCATCGGATCTTGCTTCCATCACCAGTCACATCTACAACTGGGTGTTGTTTTTGCTTTGGCTCTGTCTCTTCATTCTTTCTGGAGTTCTTTCTCCACTGATCTCCAGTAGCATATTGGGCACCTACTGACATGGGGAGTTCATCTTTCAGATGAAAAAAAAGATAGGAATCTTTTTGCCTTTTCATACTGTTCATGAGCAATGTGAACAGTATACAGCCAGACAGGGGCCTTCAAAAATCAAATCCTATTTGGTTTTTTATCACAGCAGAAGTTTGGATCCAGAAAAATACCAACAGTAAGTTTGTTTCAGTGTCATTGAATGTTTTTTTTTAAATCCTCTTCTCTAACAGAGCTATAACATTAATAAATTTGGAGTATAATGTAAATGATTGTGTTCACTTAATCCCTACAAATCCTTGATGCTATATTTTCTAATCTACTTTACGGCTGAGTAAATTGTTTAGAGGGCTGAAATCCCTGGGTCCAAGTAACGGAGTTTTAGTGTTAAAACCACAATTTGAGCTCAGCTGTGATTTACTCCAAAGTGAGTATTTTTTACATTATATCAACCTATCTCCCATAAAGAACAGGACTGGATATTAGAATTTGGTTTTTATTACTGATGGACAGTGTCAGTAGGGAGCCATGAAAACCCACACAATTTGAATAAATCTAATAACTTAGACAGAAATGTTTAGCGGTCATACTTGGCGTGCCTGTGGCTTGATGTCATCTTTTGCACAGTGATGCTAACAAGAAATTCAAAATTTCAAAAGTGTCAACCAATAGAGATTCATCAGTAAAATAGCTTATGAGCCAGAAATAAAATAATTAAAAAAAAACCCTGGAGTACAGACAACTCTTACTAAACAGAAAATAACTTCTGCATACAGTTATCTAAGTGGAGGTACCTTTTAAAATATACATCACAAAATGGCATGTCATTATTTTCTGGTATCATCCTGATTGCAAAGACCTTCAAAAACATTCTATTATTATCAAATTAACGGAGATATGAAATTTTTAATTTTATAGATAGAATGATATCCTCAGAATATATTAAACACATATTTTTCATCACTAAATCATCTACATATTTTAGTTATTCTGTCATTATGAGATTTATCTTATATGATTATCTCAATGCAAATAGATGTTAAATCAAAAACAACTGGTATTGTGTGAATTTTGAGGCACTTTCGACATGTTGGAGGAGTGATGTGGACTTTTTTGAGTTTTACACATTCATAAGTGAATGGTCTGTGTCTCGTGCCTTTGTTGGTTTTCTGTGAGCTGTAGTTTCTGGGAAGTGAGCAGCTCTCATTCCTGTAACTCTTATAACCCCGTCATTCGTGTGCCTCCTTTATGAGGATTCAGTGCGGCTGTGGTGCTATTATCCCTCTGATAGGAACTCTAACTCAGTGTAAAGCCCCAAAGATCTGTTACTTATTTTTATTTTATATTGTGCTATGTTTTATTTATGGTGTTGTGTTTGTTTCGGGTGTGTAGCAGGGTGATACAGTCATATATATATATGTATATATATATATATATATATGAATTAACAAGGGCAGTTCCTGTCTTTTGATGGGGAGTTCGTGGTTTGTGATATAAATGGCATTATTTTGAGAGAGGGATGACTTAGGTAGGGCACTGGGTTTTTTTTTTCTTTTTGCAGCTTGAGGCAGTTGTAAAATAACTTAATGTAGCTTTTTGCAACTGTGTATTATAGTATTTTTTTCATTTGGTGATATTTTAACTGTTGATGTTTATGGCATTGTGCTTTGTACCATTTATTAAATTTTATAAATAAAAAACAAAAACAATTCTTAGAAAAGTTGTAAATATATTAAATACTTGTTTTTATGACCCACGTTCTTTCAAACTCCAGCTGGTCTGACAAAACACCAGAAGGATTGATCCCTGCTACCATAATCCAAAACTGGTTGCAATTTTCATTTCTCAAATACTACATAGTTTTTTTTACCCTAGAAGTTATTTCAGTTGCAAAATTCCAAGTAGGTACATTTACAGTACTAATTAATCATAAAAGCTTAGTTGGTAGGTGGAAAAGCTCCAGTCTCTATTAGAAATAAAAGCAAATATAACAGTTAGATTTACCATAGTGATCACTTGAAATATATAGAAATATGGAATCACTATGGGCTTCCCTGGTGGCTTAGACCATAAAGAATTCACCTGCAATGCAGGAGACTGAGGGTCGATCTCTGGGTCAGGAAGATCTCCTGGAGAAAGGAATGGCAATCCCACTCCAGTATTCTTGTCTGGAGAATCCCATGGATAGAGGAGCCTGGCAAGCTACAGTACACAGGGTGGCAAAGAGTTGGATACAACTGAGCAACTAGGCACGCAAGCATGCAGGGAATCCCTATGCTGTGTAACAGGAACTAACATAGTATTGTAGGTCATTATACCGCAGAAACAAACAAGCAAACGAACTTATAGGAAAAAAAGATCAGGCTACATGAATTGGGGCAGGGAGAGTGGTAGGAGGAGGGGGAATTGGATGAAAGTGGCCAAAAGGTACAAATTTCCAGTTATAAGGTAAATAAGTACTAGTAATGGACTGTGAAGAAAGCTGATTGCTGAAGAATTGATGCTTTTGAACTGTGGTGTTGGAGAAGACTCTTGAGAGTCCCTTGGACTGCAAGGAGATCCAACCAGTCCATTCTAAGGGAGATCAGTCCTGGGTGTTCATTGGGAGGAGTGGTGCTAAAGCTGAAACTCCAATACTTTGGCCACCTCATGCGAAGAGTTGACTCACTGGAAAAGACTCTGATGCTGGGAGGGATTGGGGGCGGGAGGAGAAGGGGATGACAGAGGATGAGATGGCTGGATGGCATCACCGACTCGATGCAGGTGAGTTTGAGTGAACTCTGGGAGTTGGTGATGGACAGGGAGGCGTGGCGTGCTGTGATTCATGGGGTCGCAAAGAGTCGGACACGACTGAGCGACTGAACTGAACTGAATGTGCCTGCATGCTAAGTTGCTTCAGTCATGTCTGACTCTTTGAGATCCCATGGACTATAATCTGCCAGGCTCCTCTGTCCATGGGATTCTCCAGGCAAGAACACTGGAGTGGCCATGCCCTTCTCTAGGGGATCTTCTCAACCCAGGGATCAACCTTGCGTCTCTGTAATGTACAACATGATAAATATAATTAGCACTGTTGTACGTTATATATGAAAGTTAAGAGAATAAATCCTAAGAGTTCTCGTTAGTTCAGTTCAGTTCAGTTGTTCAGTTGTGTCTGACTCTTTGCGACCCCATGGACTGCAGTACATCAGGATTTCCTGTCCATCACCAACTCCTGGAGCTTACTCAAACTCATGTGTCCGTGACGCCATTTCTTTAATTTTGTATCTATGTGAAATGATGGGTGTTCACTTAACTTCATGTGGTCATCTCTTCATGATATATAAAAGTCAAATCATTATGCTGTATACCTTAACCTTATGCAGTGCTGTGTCGATTATATCTCAATAAAACTGGAAGAGAAAGAAAGAGAGAAAGGAGGGAGGGAGAGGAGGGAGGAAGAAAGAGAAAGAAGTAAAACCGAAAATAAACTAACATTAGGGCTTATGAGAGTAAGTGTGATTAGAAGGTACCAGTGCATTCACTATGCCACAGTCTGTATCATCCAGCTAACCATCATTAAAGTGAAGTGAAGTGAAAGTCGCTCAGTTGTGGACGACTCTTTGTGACCCCATAGACTATGCGGTCCATGGAATTCTCCAGGCCAGAATACTGGAGTGGGTAGCTGTTCCCTTCTCCAGGGGATCTTCCCAACCTGGGGATTAAACCCAGCTTTCTCTCATTGCAAGAGGATTCTTTACCAGCTGAGCCACCAGGGAAACTAACTAGATTAGTGCTATATTAATGCATAAACAAGTTCTATGGCCACAAAGAAGAGGAGTTGTTTATTTTTAACCAGAGGAACAGATGAGTGAAGGAAAGACACGTAAGTTGGCCCTTGATAAATAAAGTTAACTCAAGAAAAGAAAAATGAAACGAATGGGAGACAGTGCTGGAAACTCAAGTTTCTACCAACAAGTCTTCCCACAGGTGTCTGCTGGTAAGACTTCTGTGTAAACCGGTCTTATCAGGTACCACGCCTTCCATATCCTGCCACAACCTGTATGCTTCAGTAAAAAATAGCACAATTCCTTTTAACATAAAGATTAGAGATACTTCCTTTAATATTATGAATTGACATTTAATGTTTCAGTCTGAGAGAGAAACTGTGCAATTCTTCCACTGACAATAACAGTAACATTAAACAGGGAGTGCTCATGCTGTGCTAGAAACTTTGTCAGGCACTGTACATATACTAATAATAACTTATCTAACCTTCAAAAAAACCCCACAAAGTATAGGTTTTATCATTATCTCCATAATACAAAAGACAAGCCTGAAACACAGAGAAGTTACGTATTTGCCTACAGCAGTCACACGGTAAATAAATAAACTCTGGAGCCCAAAGTCGAACCTAAACCATATGGTGCTTGGGTCCACGCTCTTCATCACATGAGGCCGCCTCTCTGAAGAGTACCCTTGTCTCACAGAGATCTTCTCTTTAGGAAATTTTGTCATTGTGTGATTTATATGATTATCTCCCAATGCAAATAGATGTTTTGTTGTTTTTTTTTTATTAATTTATTTTATTGGAGGCAAATTACCTTACATTAATATATTGGTTGGTTTTGCCATACATTGACATGAATCCGCCCCGGGTGTACATGTGCTCTCCCTCCCAAACCCCCCTCCCACCTCCCTCCTCCCCATATCCTCCCTCCATGTCATTCCCGTGCACCAGCCCCAGGCATCCTGCATCATGCATCGAACCTGGACTGGTCACATATGATAATATACATGCTACAATGCCATTCTCCCCAATCATCCCACCTTCACCCTCTCCCACAGAGTCCCAAAGACTGTTCTATATGTCTATGTCTCTTTTGCAGTCTCGTACACAGGTTTCAGGTTTCCATCTTTCTAAATTCCATATATATGCGTCAGTATACTGTATTGATGTTTTTCTTTCTGGCTTACTTCACTCTGTATAATTGGCTCCAATTTCATCCACCTCGTTAGAACTGATTCAAATGCATTCTTCTTGATGGCTGAAAAATACTCCATTGTGTATATGTACCAAAGCTTTCTTATCCATTCATCTGCAGATGGACATCTAGGTTGCTTCCATGTCCTGGCTATTATAAACAGTGCTGCAATGAACATTGGCGTACATGTGTTGTCTCTTTCAATTCTGGTTTCCTCGGTGTGTATGCCCAGGAGTGCAATTGCTGGATCATATGGCAGTTCTATTTCCAGTTTTTTGAGGAATCTCCACACTGTTCTCCAAAGTGGCTGTACTAGTTTGCATTCCCACCAACAGTGTAAGAGGGTTCCTTTCTCTCCACACCCTCTCCAGCATTTATTGCATGTAGACTTTTGGATAGCAGCCATTCTGACTGGTGTGAAATGGTATCTCATTGTGGTTTTGATTTGCATTTCTCTGATTATGAGGGATGTTGAGCATTTTTTCATGTGTTTGTTAGCCATCTTTATGTCTTCTTTGGAGAAATGTCTGTTTAGTTCTTTGGCCCATTTTTTGATGCAAATAGATGTTAAGTCAAAAATGATTCTTAGAAGAATTGTGACTACATTATACATTTGTGTTTATGGTCCACGTTCTTGCAAACTCAAGCTGGTCTGATAAAACACCAGATGGATTGATTCCTGTCACAGCTAAGACCGTAACTACCATGCAACTAATAAACTATCCACTTGAAAATGTTAAATGTATTAGAAAATGTAAAAGAAATATAATTACAGAACAAATAGCAGGAACTCAAATGTTCTTCAAAAGACAAACTTGAAAAATTAAGAGCACGAACAAGCTAATGGAGTTAAAATTTTCAAAGTTCAAACTGAGTATATATAATCAAATATAATAACAGAGAAAGATGTTGGAAGGTGGCCAACATTATAGCAAGTGTTTTAAATTATACAAATTCAAATATTTCCTCCTTAGAAATGCTTTTTAGAAAGCTAGCATTTGATTCCTAAACTGTTTTTCATAATTCTTTCATGTTGCTTCCTACTAACTCCATCTTCCATACACATATGCTTATCTCTTCCCATCATTCTATATTTGCATGTGGGAGGTCGATTAAGAGCAAAGGTAGTAGAAAAGGGAAAAGAAATCTTACCAATTCCATGTAAAATGCAAAAAAAAGTGAGCATCCTAGTATTATCATTAGTGTCCAAATAATATATATTTCAACTTAGGTGCTTTTTGAGTGAAAGAGGGTGCTGTTAATAATTATGCCAGGGACTTCCCTGATGGTCCAGTGGTTCGGAATCTGCCTGCCAATGCACGGGATGTGGGTTCGAGTCCTGGCTAAGGAACTAAGATCCCATATGCTACGGAGCAACTACATCTGTGTGCCACAACAACTGTCTGCATGCTCTGGAGTCTGAGCGCTGCAACAAGAGAAGCCTGGGCACCACAGCAAAGACCCAGCATAGCCAAAAAATATATATATACACACATATATGATTATGCCAGAGAAATAGGCATAAACCAGGACTTCTATGGGAAAACAACTGGAAGATATCACTTAAATTATAACATTCAAACAATAAACTTGAAGAGTTAAGTTCTTAACTATTTCTCCAACAAAAGAATCTGTTACAACAAAACAGACATATTTCATATGCAACCTAGTGTATTTGTGCAGAGATGACTTCAAATATATAAGTTCATCCAAAAGTATGGGCTTTTGTGGCTTCTATGGTTCAGTGGTAAAGAGCCGTCCTGCCAGTGCAAGAGACATGGGTTTGATCGCTGGTCTGGGAAGATTTCCTGGAGAAGGAAATGGCAACCTGCTTCAGGGTTCTTTTTTTAAAATTATTATTTTTAATTGGAAGATAATTGCCTTACAATACTGTGTTGGCTTCTGCCACACATCAACATGAATCAGCCATAGGCATACATATGTCCCCTCCCTCTTGAATCTCTCTCCCACTCCCAACCCCATCCTACCCTTCACTTGGGGAGCATTCCAGCAGTCGTGCTGGGAAAACCCAGCAGTCTTGCTGGGAAATCCCATGGACAAAGGAGCCTGGCAGGCTACAGACCATGAGGTTGGAAAAGAGTTGGAGATGACTTAATGACTGAACAACAGTAATAATCTCACAACTGAAACCTGCAAACCTCAGTACAAAACATACAATAATACTAGAGTTCTGTACAGGAAGGAATATATTGTCTTACTTTTCTCAGCAGCAAGATACATTTGATACAACTGCATGGTATCAATAGGCCAAACTGAAATACATACTAGGAAAGTAGTAAGAAGAATGTGACAGGAAACAGAAAAACTTTAGGAACTTTAAAAATTCTAATAGGAAAAACTTAGAATTTGACAATGCCAAGAACATGCGTTAGTCTGAATAAACATCGCAAATGCCTCAGAACTTGAAACTGACCAAGGATACATAGTAAAAGAAACATGGTCATCAGAAGAGTTCAGCAAGCACGACTAAGCAACCCATTCTCCTCCTTCTGTCTCCATATAAAAATATTTTTGTTTAATAAAAATGAACATATTTTTTCTAGTTGGAACAAAAAAGGGACTGAAACTGGCTGTTTATAAGACAAGTTTACTTATTAGAAAAGCATCTGAATTAATCTCCCCTATCTTCAGATTGCTTTCTTGGAGCAGTTGTGAAGAGATATCCCACGCCCAAGGTAAGAGAAACCCAAATAAGACGGTAGGTATTGCGAGGGGGCATCAGAGGGCAGACACACTGAAATCATAATCACAGGAAACTAGTCGATTTGATCACATGGACCACAGCCGAATGTGGTCCACTGGAGAAGGGAATGGCAAACCACTTCAGTATACTTGCCTTGAGAACCCCATGAACAGTAACAAAGGGCAAAATGATAGGATACTGAATGAGGAATTCCACAGGTCAGTAGGTGCCCAGTATGCTACTGGAGATCAGTGGAGAAGTAACTCTAGAAGGAATGAAGGGATGGAGCAAAACCAAAACCAATACCCAGTTGTGGATGTGACTGGTGATAGAAACAAGGTCCGGTGCTGTAAAGACAATATTGCATAGGAACCTGGAATGTTAGGTCCATGAATCAAGGCAAATTGGAAGTGGTCAAACAGGAGATGGCAAGAGTGAACATAGACATTCTAGGAATCAGTGAACTAAAATGGACTGGAATGGGTGAATTTAACTCAGATGACCATTATATCTACTACTGTGGGCAGGAATCCCTTAGAAGAAATGGAGTAGCCATCATGGGCAACAAAAGAGTCCGAAATGCAGGACTTGGATGCAATCTTAAAAACAACAGAATGATTTCTGTTCATTTCCAAGGCAAAAGATTCAATATTACAGTAATCCAGGCCTATGCCCCAACCAGTAACACTGAAGAAACCAAAGTTGAACGGTTCTATGAAGACCTACAAGACCTTTTAGAACTAACACCCAAAAAAGATGTCCTTTTCATTCTAGGGGACTGGAATGCAAAAGTAGGAAGTCAAGAAACACCTGGAGTAACAGGCAAATTTGGCCTTGGAGAACAGAATGAAGCAGGGCAAAGGCTAATAGAGTTTTGCCAAGAGAGCGCACTGGTCATAGCAAACACCCTCTTCCAACAACACAAGAGAAGACTCTACACATCGACATCACCAGATGGTCAACACCGAAATCAGATTGATTATATTCTTTGCAGCCAAAGATGGAGAAGCTCTATACAGTTAGCAAAAACAAGACCAGGAGCTGACTGTGGCTCAGATCATGAACTCCTTATTGCCAAATTCAGACTTGAATTGAAGAAAGTAGGGAAAACCACTAGACCATTCAGATATGACCTAAATCATATCCCTTATGATTGATTATACAGTGGAAGTGAGAAATAGATTTAAGGGACTAGATCTGATAGATAGAGTGCCTGATGAACTCTGGACGGAGGTTCATGACATTGTACAGGAGACAGGGACCAAGACCATCCCCATGGAAAAGAAATGCAGAAAAGCAAAATGGCTGTCTGAGGAGGCCTTACAAATAGCTGTGAAAAGAAGAGAAGCAGAAAGTAAAGGAGAAAAGGAAAGATATAAGCATCTGAATGCAGAGTTCCAAAGAATAGCTAGGAGAGATAAGAAAACCTTCCTCAGAGATCAATGCAAAGAAATAGAGGAAAACAACAGAAAAGGAAAAACAAGAGATCTTTTCAAGAAAATTAGAGATTCCAAGGGAACATTTCATGCAAAGATGGACTTGATAAAGGACAGAAATGGTATGGACCTAACAGAAGCAGAAGATATTTTGAAGAGGTGGCAAGAATACACAGAAGAACTGTACAAAAAAGATCTTCAAGACCAAGATAGTCACGATAACGTGATCACTGACCTAGAGCCAGACATCTTGGAATGTGAAGTCAAGTGGGCCTTAGAAAGCATCACTACAAACAAAGCTAGTGGAGGTGATGGAATTCCAGTTGAGCTATTTCAAATCTTGAAAGGTGATGCTGTGAAAGTGCTGCACTCAATATGCCAGCAAATTTGGAAAACTCAGCAGCGGCCATAGGACTGGAAAAGGTCAGTCTTCATTCCAATCCCAAAGAAAGGCAATGCCAAAGAATGCTCAAACTACTGCACAATTGCACTCATCTCACACGCTAGTAAAGTCATGCTCAAAATTCTCCAAGCCAGGCTTCAGCAATATGGGAACCGTGAACTCCCAGATGTTCAAGCAGGTTTTAGAAAAGGCAGAGGCACCAGAGATCAAATAGCCAACATCCGCTGGATCATGGAGAAAGCAAGAGAGTTCCAGAAAAACATCTATGTCTGCTTCATTGACTATGCCAAAGCCTTTGACTGTGTGGATCAAAATAAACTGTGGAAAATTCTGAAAGAGATGGGAATCCCAGACCACCTGACCTGCCTCTTGAGAAACCTGTATGCAGATCTGGAAGCAACAGTCAGAACTGTACATGGAACAACAGACTGGTTCCAAATAGAAAAAGGAGTACGTCAAGGCTGTATATTGTCACCTTGCTTATTTAACTTATATGCAGAGTACATCACGAGGAACGCTGGGCTGGAAGAAGCACAAGCTGGAATCAAGATTGCTGGGAGAAATATCAATAACCTCAGATATGCAGAGGACACTACCTTTATGGCAGAAAGTGAAGAGGAACTCAAAAGCCTCTTGATGAAAGTGAAAGAGGAGAGTGAAAAGGTTGGCTTGAAGCTCAATATATATTCAGAAAACAAGGATCATGGTATCTTGTCCCATCACTTCATGGGAAATAGATGGGAAAACAGTGCAAACAGTGTCAGACTTTATTTTTTGGGGCTCCAAAATCACTGCAGATGCTGATTGCAGCCATGAAATTAAAAGACGCTTACTCCTTGGAAGGAAAGTTATGACCAACCTTGATAGTATACTTTGCCAACCAAGGTCCGTCTAGTCAAGGCTATGGTTTTACCTGTGGTCATGTATGGATGTGAGAGTTGGACTGTGAAGAAAGTTGATCGCCAAAGAATTGATGTTTTTGAACTGTGGTGTTGGAGAAGTCTCTTGAGAGTCCCTTGTACTGCAAGGAGATCCAACCAGTCCATTCTAAAGGAGATCGATCCTGGGTGTTCATTGGAAGGATTGATGCTAAAGCTGAAACTGCAATACTTTGGCCACCTCATGCAACGAGTTGACTCACTGGAAAAGACTCTGATGCTGGGAAAGGTTGGGGGCGGGAGGAAAAGGGGACAACGCAGAATGAGATGGCTGGATGGCATCACCGACTCTGTGGACATGAGTTTGAGTGAACTCCGGGAGTTGGTGATGGACAGGGAGGCCTGGCGTGCTGTGATTCATGGGGTCGCGGAGAGTCGGACACAACTGAGCGACTGAACTGAACTGAACTGAACCTTCAGATTCTTCCTTCAGGGCAAAACATACAATTGCTCATTTGTATTTGTTTTTAAGATGGCATGAAATAAAAGAATTCTAAGTGGATTATCTGCTATCATACAATCAATGACTTGACAAGTGAATCAACAGGACATGAAAGAAAAGAGCAAAGAAGAAATTTTATGTAACAAACTTTCTCGGGAGATGTTAGGCATTCTAAGAGTGGAAACTTACTGAGATTACTGTAAATGAACAAGCTAGACTTTTCCTCCCTTTATGTTAGCTGGTTCCCAGGTAGATTTTTTTCATTTTATAGATGTGGAAAATTCAGCCAAAAGTAGATAAATGATCTTTTAAAATTATAAAAAAGGTAAGTACCAAAATGCAAAACACTTGCTCCATTAATGTGTTGAGGTTTAAGAAGTAGCTGATGGAATAAAATGGAATATATTAAAATGAAACTAGGTGACTCTGGTGGACGGTTAACTGAGTGACTATAAATGTCAATTCCCAAGCCAGGTCCTGATTAAATCCATCTTATTACAAATCTGGTACAGGTTTTCACTTCATCTAAACCCATAGTCTGATTTCTCTAAAGTAGGAATAAATCATTCTTTTGCTAAACAAGTGTTTATTGAGCACTTACTATAAATCAGACATTGGCACAGGGGAGTGTAACACTGAACAGATGAAAGTCCTTACTCATGTGGAGACTGCATTGCAGTAGGGAAGAAACCAAACATATGCCAGTAGGTCCTAAGTTCTTGGAGAAAAATAAAGCAGAGAAGGGGCTAACGAGTGCGGGGGAGCAAGTACAGGAGAAGAGGGGGCTTTCAGAGTTTTAAACAGACTCATCAGGAAAAACAGAGAGAGCAAGTGACATCTGAAGGTGTGGAAAAAGTGAGGAGATAGGGCTCCAGGACATCCAGGAGTGGTGGTTAAGCAGTGGGAACAGTAAATAAAAAGGAGGTGGGAAACATGCCTAACAGTCAGGGGAAGAGGAGGCAAGTGTCTAGAACAGAGGCTGTGAAAGAAAGGTGGGGATACTAGGCATAGATCATGTAGTTATCACAGGCCATATTAATCACTTATAACTTCGTTTTTAATCATTTAAACTTTGATGGAGTAAGATGGAATGCCTTTTTACCTGAGCAGAGGAGTGATCCAGTTTGACCTACTGTTTAACAGGAACACAGAAGGAAGATGGGGGACCACTTAAGGGGCTCTTGCAGTAATCAGAGCAAGAGACAATGGTAGCTTGAACCGAGACTATATCTGTGAGATGATAAAAGATCAATAAATTCTGAAGACACAATCAAAAGTATCTTAGAATGAATAAAACATGGAAAATAAGAAAGAGATTTTGAAAAGGACCTCAGGTTTTTGTTCTGAGTGAGAAGACTACAGCTGTCTTTAATTGCACTGGGTCAGACTGGAGCAGGGAGAAGGAAATGGCAACCCACTCTAGTACTCTCGTCTGGAAAATCCCATGGATGGAGGAGCCTGGTAGGCTGCAGTCCATGGGGTTGCTAAGAGTTGGACACTACTGAGCGACCTCACTTTCACTTTTCCTTTCGTGCATTGGAGAAGGAAATGGCAACCCACTCCAGTATTCTTGCCTGGAGAATCCCAGGGACGGGGGAGCCTGGTGGGCTGCCGTCTATGGGGTTGCACAGAGTCGGACACGACTGAAGTGACTTAGTCTGCAGCAGCAGACTGAGGCAGATCTAGGTTGAAGGGACAGAAGTTTGCTTCTAGACACGTTAAATTAAAGATGCTTATTAGATAACCAAGTGGAAACGCCATGGAGGCAGCTGCAAAAGATGTCAAGGAGACAGGGAGGACCAGTAAAGAAAATGAGGAGGGACAGCCAGTGAGGAAGGGCAAAAGCCATGGCGCAGGATCTTGGAAGGCAGTTAGACTATGTTTCCAGGAAGAGGGAGTGATCAACTGTACTCAATATTGCTGTGGTCAAGTAAGATGAGAACTAAGAACCCAACCACTACACTTTGGGCAACATGGTCTCTGGGGGCTTTGGTAAGAGTAGCTTTGTTAGATTGGTATGGGGGAGGGGACAAAGCTTGGTAGTGGAATTTTAAAATGGGGTAAAGAATGAGTAGTCATGTACGGATGTGAGAGTTGGACAATGAAAAAGGCTGAGTGTCAAAAAATTGATGCTTTTGAACTGTGGTGCTGGAAAAGAGTCTGGAGAGCTCATTGGAGAGAAGAGAGATCCAACGAGTCCATCCTAAAGAAAATCAACCCTGAATATTCACTGGAAGTACTGATGCTTAAGCTGAAGCTCCAATTCTTTGGCCACTTGAGGCAAAGCGCCAACTCACTGGAAAACCCTGATGCTGGGAAAGACTGAAGGCGGGAGGAGAAGGGGACGACAGAGGATGAGATGGTTGGCATTACTGACATGAATTTGAACAAACTCTGGGAGTTGGTGAAGGACAGGGAAGCTTGGCATGCTGCAGGCCATGGGGTTGCAAAGAGTCGGACACGACTGACTGACAACAATAACAAAGAATGAGCATATAAACTCTTTGCAGGAATCTGGCCACAAAGCAGAGCAACGAAATGGGGGCAGTGGTTAGAAATTGGCGGTTAGAGTGGGAAGTGGAGATACAGAGGTTTTTTAAAGCTAGGAGAAACAACATGCTTATACATGGGAAAAGGGGGAAACTGCCAGTATAGGAGACAGAAGGGAGAGCTAGTGGAGAGTGCCGTTGTGCAGCAGAGAGGGGACGGGCTCAAGTTACAGGTGCAGAGCCTGGGACTCAGGAGAGGAGTCTCAGAGAGGCAGGCCCTGTCAAAAATGCCATTTTATAGAAAAATAAAGGTCCCTTCTCTAATTTTCAAAATTACAAATGCTTTTATACAGTTCTCATAATTCACACTCAGCCTTCAAGTGTGAAGTAGGGTTTGTGTGCATATGTGTGTGCTAAGTTGCTTTAGTCATGTGCAACTCTTTGAGACCGGGTAGACTGTAGCCCACCAGGCTCCTCTGTCCATGGCTCTTCTGTCCACGGGGATTCTCTAGGCGAGAATACTGGAGTGAATTGCCATGCCCTCCTCCAGGGGATCTTCCTGAACCATGGATCAAACCCCCATCTCTTACGTCTCCTGCGTTGGCAGGCAGATTCTTTATCACTAGTGCCACCTGCGAAGCCTTCAAGATTTGCAAATTCTCTGTAAAGGCTGAGATTCTTTTCCAAAAACGTTACCACTAAAATTAGTCTCAGTAAGAAATTTTTTGTCAATTTTCATAGCCTTGGCCAGTAAGATGGGAATCTTCATTACATTATAAAGTCAGAGGTATCTAGTTTCACCAGTTAAAACGTCTACAATTACAGAAAAATCACAACCTCTCAGTGTCTCAGTTTCTACATTTGTAAAATGGAGATACTAATACCTACAATCTCATAAAATGCCCCATTTAATTCTCTCCACAATGTATGTGATACATCTATTTATATATATATATACATTTATGCATATATATGCTACTATAAATAGTAGCTATAGTTAGTGTGTAATCTAAACATGAAAATCTAGGGGAGGGGAGAGATAGGTGTATGAGATTAGAAGACACAAACTATTATGTATAAAATAAATAAGCCTAAGAATATATTGTACAGCACAGGGAACTACAGCCATGATTTTGTAATCAGTTTGCATTGAGTGTGATAAAAAGGCTGAATTACTATGCTGGACACCAGAAGCTAATATAATACTACAAGTCAATTACACTTAATAAAAAATTTAAAAAATATAAAGGTATTCATTTAGAGAATGACAATTAAGGCAATGCTTCCCAATATTTTTTATTGTATAAAAATAAAACGATAATATTTGTAAGTGTACCCTGGGGAAAACAGAGTAAACTCCTACAGAAGCTTCAGCAGCCTAAGATCCCTTCTTGCCTCAGGGTCTTTCCTGAGGGCTGAGGGGAGTTATATCTGGGGCACAGTAGAGAAAATTCCTAGTTATAAACTATGTGATCTTATTGTTGAAAGACATTGAAAAAGACACAAACAAGTGGAGAGATGTTCTGTGCTCATGGACTCAAGAATTAACATTGTTGAAATGTCCTTATTACCTATAGTGGTCTAAAGTTCAAGGTAATCCCTATCAAAACCCCAAGGATATTTTTTTATAGAAACAGAAAAAAGTTTTCTAAAAATCACATAGACCCACAAAAGATCTCAAATAGCCAAAGCAATCCCGGGAAAAAGGAACACAACTGTAGGTATCACACATCCTGCCTTCAACCTATACTACAAAGCCACGGTAATCAAAACAGAATGGTACTGGCAGAAAAAGAGATACATGGATCAGTGTTACAATATAGAGAGCCCAGAAATAAACTGATACATGTGGAATGACAAAGGAGCAAAGAACATACAGTAGAGAAAAGACTGCCTCCTCAATAATTGGTGTTGTGAAAACTGGACAGCCACATGCAAAAATACTATTTCACATCATATACAAAATTTACTCAAAATGGATTAAAAATCTGAATGTAAGACCTGAAAAACGTAAAACTCTTCAAAGAAAACATAACCAGTATGCTCTCTGACATCAACTTTAGCAATATTTTTCTAGACATGTCTTTTCAGGCAAGGGAAACAAAGGCAAAAATGAACAAATAGATACTATTAAATTAATAACCTGCATAGTGAAGAAAATCATCAATAATACAACAATGATCCTACTGAATGGGAGAAGAAGCTTATAAATGATATATACAACAAGGGATTAATATACAAAATATATAAAGAGCTCATACAACTCAATAACAAAAAACAACCTAACTAAAAATGGGCAGAAGAGCTTAACAGACATTTTTCAAAGGAAGACATACAGGTGCTCAATAGGTACATGAAAAGATGTTCAAAATCACCAATTATTAGAGAAATGCAAATCGAAACCACAATGAGCTATTGCCTTACACCTGACAAGAACAACTATTATCAAAAAGACAAGAAATAACAAGTGTTGAAGAGGATGTGGAGAAAAGGGACTCCTTAATCACTGCTGGTGGGAATGTAAATTGGTGCAGCAACTATGGAAGACAGTATGAAGATTCCTCAAAAAACTAAGAACAGAACTCCCATATGATCCCGTTTATCTCACTTTTGGATATATAGTCTAAGAACAAGAAAACACTAATTTGAAGACACACACACACACACAATGGAATAGTGCTCAGAATGAAAAAGGGATGAAATCTTGCCATTTGCAATAACATGGATGGACCTTGAGGTTATTATGCCAAATGAAGTACGTCAGATGGAGAAAGACAAATATTGTATGATCTAACTAGGTGGACTATAAAAAACTAGTAAATAAATAAAAACAAAGTAAATGAACAAACCAAACCAAACAGAAACAAACAATCATACAGAGAACAGTGTGGTGGTTACTAGAGGAGAAAGGGAAGGGAAGGGAAAAATGGGTAAAAGTGACCAACTGTATGATGACAGATGGAAAACAAAGTTTTGCTGGTGAGTATGTTGCAGGGTATCCGTATACACTGCTGTACACAAGCAGATATACACAACTGTATACACGAAACTTCATATAATGTCAAAAATCAAATGCAACCCCAATAATAACAAAATAAATAATAAAATTAAAATTGTTTTAATGAACAACAGACAATATGATCTTAGAGAAGGTACTTTGGAGCTTGATCAGAGTTGTCATATCTGTAAAACGTCAGGAATTAATTATTATCTTCCTTTCTCAATTTTGTCTATAACCTTGAGTTAATGGCCATGTCTAACTATTCACCTCTCTGAGACTAGGCAAGCAGAAGAGCTGAATCATTCTTGTTCACTTCCTGCCAATCACCAGGTCTTGTCAATTCCACTATAAATATTCTTTCAACTTTTATTTTCTCTTTCCATTTTTCATATTCACTTAAATTTCGCAACTGTCTCCTTACCAGTCTTCCTGCCTTCATGTCCTTTACAATCATAATCCACCTCACACTGCAACCGTGGTTACAAAAAATGAATATGTCATCTCATTCTTTTACTATAAAATCTCCCAAAATAACCTGACAATAGAACATTTAAAAATCTGACCCTACTCTTCAACCAGCCTCCCTCACCATCCTATGAACTAAACAGTGCAGGCAAATCTAAGTTTTTGCATAACCAAACTCTCACTGCTTCACACCTGGAACACCCTAAACACCTTGAAAATTCTTAAATATTATCAATTAAGACCCTAAACACCTTGAAAATTCTTAAATATTATTAATTAAGCAGTGAACGCCTGTGGTAATCACCTACAGGGCATAAAGAAAATAATTTATAATAAAAAATAGCTAATAATAAAACTTCATTTACAATTATTTGAGAAGTTATCTGTAAAGCCACATACTTTCAGAATAGTCTAACTGCAAAGACAATATAAATATGGTTAAGTTTTTTCATAAAAGAACTTTAAAAATATACAGGGCATCCCTGGCAGTCCAGTGGTTTAAAAAGACCCTGTGCTCAAGACTCCATGTTCCCATTTCAGGGAGCATGAGTTCAATCCCTGGTGGGAAGATCCCCCTGTCATGTGGCATGCTCCTCCCCTCCACCCTGTATACAGATATCTGTTAAGATATGAGTGAAAGAAGTAGGCTTGTTTAAGCGCTAATGAGGGCATATACTTCACAAATCATGAATGGAATCCCTGTACACTAGTTGCAATTCACCTATTGTAATGGGTTATGTATACTCAACTAACTTTTGTAAATAAACAGGTTCAAGATTCAAAGGTACTTAATATCACTCTGAGATTCTATGCAAAACTTAAGTTTTTCATTTCTTTAAATTTCTTTTTGAGTATTTTGAAAGATGATAAATTGTGGTCAAGATGGTTTTCAGTGATATGGTGGGAAAATAAAATCACTAAAGCAATACTAATGGTTACACTTAAAAGCATAATTTTGATCTCCTTTCCCTACTGCCTTCCCCCTTTTAAATAACCATAGAGCAATTTACATTCTCATATTTTTCAGTGCAGAAAAAAGAGTATAACGAGCATCTCTCACAAACTCTTCTTTACTCAATTCTTTTTACAGTATTACTATGCATATAGCTCTTTCTGTGGTTATAATGAGACTATAATAATGAATCAGTTTTACGTTCTGGAAAAACTTAATCAGCTGAATTTATCTCCTCTTATTTCACCATCTCACAATATTAATCAACATTAAGTCATTCATTTAATGCAGAAATTTACACTGAAACAAATGGCATGCAGACCCTCCATGCTTATAGTCTTATTTTAATGAAAATGGTTCAAAGCCATGGAAATCAATACTTCAGAATAATTATGTATTTTATAATACTGCCTTTTAGTGATGATAAACAATTCCAGGGCTTCCCTGGTGGCTCAGATGGTGAAGAACTTGCTGGCCATGCAGGAGACTTGGGTTTGACCCCCGGGTCAGGAAGATCCCCTAAAGAAAGGAATGGCTACCTACTCCAGTATTCTTGCTTAGAGAATCTCATGGACAGAGGAGTCTGGTGGGCTACAGACCATGGGGTTGCAAACAGTCGAACACGATTTGGCAACTGAACACACAGGCATGCAAACAATTCCATAATGTTACCAGTTTTCTTTTATATAATGCTTATTTTACTTAAATTGTCAACATAATGGATAAAAGAAATTTTTAAAGCATTTCTCATAAATAAAAGGTACCTAATACACTCAATATGCCTGCAAATTTGGAAAACTCAGCAGTGGCCATAGGACTAGAAAAGGTCAGTCTTCATTCCAATCGCAAAGAAAGGCAATGCCAAAGAATGCTCAAACTACCGCACAATTGCACTCATCTCACACGCTAGTAAAGTCATGCTCAAAATTCTCCAAGCCAGGCTTCAGCAATACGTGAACTGTGAACTTCCAGATGTTCAAAAAGGTTTTAGAAAAGGCAGAGGCACCAGAGATCAAATTGTCAACATCTGCTGGACCATGGAGAAGGCAAGAGAGTTCCAGAAAAACATCTATGTCTGCTTCATTGACTATGCCAAAGCCTTTGACTGTGTGGATCACAATAAACTGTCTGAAAGAGATGGGAATCCCAGACCACCTGACCTGCCTCTTGAGAAACCTGTATGCAGGTCAGGAAGCAACAGTTAGAACTGGACATGGAACAACAGACTGGTTCCAAATAGGAAAAGGAGTACGTCAAGGTTGTATATTGTCACCCTGCTTATTTAACTTAAATGCAGAGTACATCATGAGGAACGCTGGGCTGGAAGAAGCACAAGCTGGAATCAAGATTGCCGGGAGAAATATCAATAACTTCAGATATGCAGATGACACCACCCTTATGGCAGAAAGTGAAGAGGACTTCAAAAGTTTCTTGATGAAAGTGAAAGAGAAGAGTGCAAAGGTTGGCTTGAAGCTCAACATTCAGAAAACAAAGATCATGGCATCTGGTCCCATCACTTCATGGGAAATAGATAGGGAAACAGTGGAAACAGTGTCAGACTTTATTTCTTTGGGCTCCAAAATCACTGCAGATGCTGATTGCAGCCATGAAATTAAAAGACGCTTACTCCTTGGAAGGAAAGTTATGACCAACCTTGATAGCATATTAAAAAGCAGAGACATTACTTTGCCAACCAAGGTCCGTCTAGTCAAGGCTATGGTTTTTCCAGGGGTCATGTATGGATGTGAGAGTTGGACTATGAAGAAGGCTGATCGCCGAAGAATGGATGCTTTTGAACTGTGGTGTTGGAGAAGACTCTTGAGAGTCCCTTGTACTGCAAGGAGATCCAACCAGTCCATTCTAAAGGAGATCAGTCCTGGATGTTCATTGGAAGGACTGATGCTAAAGCTGAAACTCCAATACTTTGGCCACCTCATGCGACGAGTTGACTCACTGGAAAAGATTCTGATGCTGTGAGGGATTGGGGGTGGGAGGAGAAGGGGACAACAGAGAATGAGATGGCTGGATGGCATCACCGACTCGATGGACATGAGTTTGAGTGAACTCCGGGAGTTGGTGATGGACAGGGAGGCCTGGCGTGCTGTGATTCATGGAGTCGCGGAGAGTCGGACACGACTGAGTGACTGAACTGAAATACCATTTATATACACCTTTACATACACCTGTACTTTTTACATATTTTATCTCTTTTAGAACTTACAGATCACCCTGTGAAATATAGTAGCTCATTTTATAAAACAAAAAATTAAACTTCAGTTATATTAAGTGACATGTTCACTCAGCTAATACAGTCGTACAGCCAGAATTTGTCTCATTCCAAATCTCTCTCACACTATACTCCCTGTTTAGGGAATAATGCTTTTCTTCCAAATGTACAAGAGGGTCCAACTAAGTAAGAAGTCTTTTATATAATAAATCTCACTACCAGAGTGAGTTTCACTCATTATTTCACACAGCTCCCAAGTATCAAAGAAGAAAAAAGTCCAGAAAAAGACAAGAAACCTACCTCTTAGACTGAGCCATTGCATGCATACACATTATAATTCCAAATAAAGTATTTTCAGTTTAGTTCAGTCGCTCAGTCGTGTCCAACTCTTTACGAGCCCATGAATCGCACAAAGCCAGGCCTCCCTGTCCATCACCAACTCCTGGAGTTTACCCAAACCCATGTCCATTGAGTTGGTGATGCCATCCAACCATCTTATCCTCTGTCATCCCCTTCTCCTCCTGCCCTCAATCTTTCCCGGCATCAGGGTCTTTTCAAATGAGTCAGCTCTTCGCATCAGGTGGCCAAAGTACTGGAATTTTAGATGTACCCAAATACATAAGTTCTCTTTTTGCTTATCTCAGCCATTTCTTAAGTCTTTATCCCTTATTTTCTCTTCCTCTTGCCTCTCAACCCCTTAACTTCACAAACTACTGGTATGACTGACTGCAGAGGCAGATCAAGATTGGATGGAATGAGTTCCATCTTTCTTTTACATCTAAGAAGAGAAAATAAAAGGCACTCTTTCTCTTCTTTAAAGGAGGAATATTACTTCATTAAATCTCAACCCTTCAATACCTATTTTTTTTCTCCCATTATGGTTCATTGTTGTTGCTGTTTAGTCACTCAGTTGTGTCCAAATCTTTCATGACTCCATGGACTGCAGCCTGCCAGGCTCCTCTCTCCATGGAATTTTTCAGGCAAGAATACTAGAGTGGGTTATCATTTCCTTCTCCAGGCGATCTTCCCAACTCAGGAATCAAACTCACATTTCCTGCATTGGCAGGTTGATTCTTCACCAGTGAACCATCAGGGAAGCCCATTATGGTTTATTACAGGATACTGAATATAGTACCCTGTAATATACAGTACAATCTTGTTTCTTTTACAGAGTAGTTTGTATCTGTTAATCCTAAATTCCTAATTTTTCCCTGCCCTCCCTTTGGTAACCCTAAGTTTATTTTCTATGTCTGTGAGAATGTTTCTGTATTGTAAATAAGTTCATTTGTATTATATTTTAGATTCTACATATACCTGAAGTCATACAGTATTCATCTTTGTCTGTCTGCCTTACTTCACTTAATATGATAATCTTTAGGTCCATCCATGGTGCTGCAATATGGGGGCAATGTTTCATTCTTTTTCATGGCTGAGTACTATTTCATTAGAACTGCTATGAACATGTGCATGCACCTATCTTTTTCAGTTATAGAGCTTTCTCCAGATACATGCCCAGGAGTAGGAATGCTGAATCATATAGCAATTATTTTTAGATTTTAAAGGAATCTCCATTGTTTTCCATGGTGGGTACAACCAATTTATATTCCCACCGACAATGTAGGAGGTTCCCTTTTCTCCACACCCTCTCTAACATTTTTGTTAATTTTAGACTTTTTAATGATGGCCATTCTGACTGGTGTGAAGTGACACTTCACTGTAGTTTTGAATTGCATTTCTCTAATAATTAGACATGTTGAGCATCTTTTCATGTGTCTATTGGCCATCTGTGTGTCTTCTTTGGATGTCTATTTAGGTCTTTTGCTCATTATTCGATTGGGTTGTTTGCTTTTTTCTTATTGGGTTATATGAATTATTTGTATATTTTAGAAATGAAGCCTCTGTTGTACTGTATGCAAATATTTTCTCCCATTATATATGCCATTTTTTTCATTTTGTTTATGGTTTCCTTTGTTATGCACAAGTTTATATGTTTGATTAGGTACATTTGTTTATTTTTGCTTTTACGTCTATTGACTTAAGAGACTGATTGCTACGACTTATGTCAGAGAATATTTTGCGTATTTCTCTTCTAGGGGGTTTACGGTGTCATGACTTATATTTAAGTCTTTGAAAAGGCACTCTTTTATAATATCCCCCATTGCATAGAAAACAAACCAAAAGCAAAACATATTTCTCTAATCTTATTTAACTTTCTCCTAAAAATGCTTATTGCCCAAGAGGCAAGGAGACTAAGTACATACATGCAAATGTAAGTACTTTTCCCATTTTAATTCATATTGTAATAGCATATTTTGATGAAGTAAAAGTAATCAACATAAACATCTAAGTCCAGAGCAAGTGATCAATTTGCTCAGACACAAAAACACCTAAATGAGTACTCTTGTGTTTTCTGGATCTCATGTTTCATAATAAGGAACACTAAAACCCTTTCCTTAATTATTTTAAGTTTCAAAGGAAATAATTTACAATTTATTTTTACCTTGTGAAAGACAAGTGGGATGTAAGCTCTAACTACAGTTAAATCCTCCAGGAATGAGGAAACTGGGATTCAAAAGAATTCAGCCACATAAAACACAGGGTTAGATTATTGTGAGGTTAATAAAATGATACAGGTGAGCCTGTATCACAGCTGGCTGGGGGCCCTGGCTGCAGTCTGGCTCCACCTGGTGGCAACCACCCACCCTAGATTCACTATCATGCAGTCATCCTGGTGGCTGACTGGGGTAGGAACTCCCTGACTAGGTGGCATCCACTTTGACGTGCCTATGGAGTCAGAACATAGGGGAAAAGGAAACCTGCTCAATTTCCCTGCCTCCAGAAATGGTTCCATCATGTGTTCCCCAACCCACTGCTACCAATCATTTTAGAGAAGAGCGGCTAGTTTACATCAATGTGTTCCGTTCCGTTCCGTTCTGTCGCTAGTCGTGTCCGACTCTTTGCGACCCCGTGGACTGTAGCCTACCAGGCTTCTCCGTCCATGGGATTCTCCAGGCAAGAATACTGGAGTAGGTTACCGTTTCCTTCTCCAGGGGATCTTCCCGACCCAGGGATCGAACCCGGGTCTCCCGCATTGGAGGCAGACGCTTTAACCTCTGAGCCACCAGGGAAGCCCACATCAATGTGTAAATACATGTAAATTTGTAAATACAATTTGTAAATTGCATTTGTTATTTGTAAATACAAACTGCAAATACATGAGCTGTATTTTAAAGGGCTTGAGAAAAAACAAAAACACCATCACCACCAATAACAACAACAAAAACTAAAATATCAGTACGTTCTCAAAATGACTACATACTAAGGTTTATGTGGCTATGTGCACTATTTGGAAGTAATCATGCATGTTATCAAAGAAACAATCCCATAAATTTTTAAGATTTTTAAGTTGACCAATAAAAGCCTTTATTACAAAATCCATAACTGAACTGAGTCACAGGACTAAGAGTACTTATTTGTAAAAGAGAACAGTAGCATTGCCTATGCCACAGGTTTAGCGCATGTCTGGATCTGTCTTCTAAGATTCGGACCTTATACAGTCAATTTTTCTATTTACACATGTCACAGACACTTAATGAAACCAAACTAAATTTGTCATATTTCTCAGGTAAAGCAATGCATTTTTCTGATGCTTTAAAGACTGCATCACTGTCCAAGGCTGCCCAATCAAGAACCTAGTGACATCCTTCTCACTCCCCGGTCCAATCTAGTCACCGAATCCTCCTACCTATCCAGTTTGCTTAGTTCTACCTCCTGAGCATTTTTCCCAGTCTGGCCCAATCCTCCCCGTCTCTGCTGCTACTATTGTAGTTCCATCATTACTTCCCACCTTGGTAAGGGAAGCAATCTCTAAAAGAGGCCTCCTTGTCTACAGCTTTATACACCCCCCATCTTCCTCCACATCACAGAATGGACTTTTTATATAAAGTCAGATCATATTACGCATAGTCTCAACATCTTTAACTGTTTACGATGTTAGACAATGGCTCAAATGCACAATTAGGACCCATTTCCCTCTTCTGCTTCATTTCTTACAACTCACTGCTTCTCAGTCTATGGGCTAACCATACTGAATTATTTGCAGTTTGTTCAAAAAAACTTCATTTGACTTGTCTCCAGGGTATGCATTAGTGCCCCTAATTTCCTTTCCTTCCATAACTGACAGTCATACTCTTAGTCACCATGGAGATGTTAGCATACGCATTTCTCCCTCCATGCTTCCCCAATTCCTCCCAGGGCTCAGTTAGATACACCTTGAGTCTATGTGGTCTCATTCTGAGTATCCTGCCGTTTGCTCTATTATCATCATACTTTTGCGCATTGTTCCTTTATTTTTCCATTAGACTGCCAGCTTTGTGAAGGCAAAGGTCACCACTGTATCTATGGCTCATGACATGTATCAGTACATGGTTGGTAAATATTTGCTAAATAAATTTATTGTTCTGAGAGTTCAAGTGTAAACTTCTCTAATACCAACCACAGTCTGATTTAAAGTCTTGCTTATTGGCAAAGATCAAACACACTCAAGTCAATGTTAATAAACTAGTATGACAATTAATTTCCAAATAAATTTCCCTCTAAATGTCAACTTTGAAAAGCCATATGAATCATAATGATGGTATATTAAAAAAACTGCTATTGAAATAAGTAGCATTTATTTTTCCCTTAATACTGCTAATCACTAAGGAAACCAGATATATGCTGATCTAAAAGTAACTGCATGGAAAAACCTATTCTTCTTTAAGGATTATCTAAAAATATGATTTCTTTTAGGTCCAGCAGCTAAACGAGGCATAAGCAATATTTCTTCTTATTATTCCAGTCTTTGAAATTTCCTGGAGAAATTACTGGCATGTTATATAGGAAGAACTAGTATCTCTTAGTTCTCATTTCCTTTTCATTTCTGTCCTTAATCTGGAACTAATATAAAGGCAAAAGGACAAGTTAACAGGGTAATAAAAACATAATAGGAATAACAGAATAAACAGGCAAACTCTGTTGTAAGCTAGTTATCAAAGACCTGAGAACTTTAATATTCCATTATACTTAGATTTAGATTTATGACAAACTTTATTTAACATATTAAAAAAAATTACATCATGAACTAAAGTTTAATTTCAATAAAACTATAAGCTTTAAACACCAATAAAATATCACAGAAATGCCGTACTTTTCATTTTTTTTTACCTGTTTTCCCGTTCATACATTTCCCTAGAGGCACTTCGGAGTTGATCGATTTCTTGATTAGTTTTCAATTTGATCTGTTCCAGTTCATCACGTAGTTTATTTTCATATTCTGTTTTATAATGGTCTCTGAAAGGAGTCAAAAGGAATATCCATTACTCTTTTTTTTTTTTTTTTTGGTAAAAGAAATAGGTCTTAGACCTTCATGTAAGATTTTAATACCTTACATCAAATATGCTCTACATACAATGTTCCTTAAAAAACAGTATTAGATACAAAGTTTTATAATTCCTAAAAACACTGTTTCAAAGTAGTTCCATCTAAGATTGCCTTTTAAACATATTGCCCCAAAGGCTTAATTACTATAAAAAATGTTAGTTCATGTTGGATAATTATTCATCTTCAAAAATATTTTACTAATAGTTTTTAATGCATATGGCCAAAGACTTTAAAACCAAAGCATTGTGGAATGCACTTCATTTAGAAATAATAATCTGATGTGGTGCATATTAGGGGACAATCTTAAAAAAAATAAAAAGACCCTCGTGGACTCTTTACAAAAACTTTCCTTCTAAGCACAACCACCACAGCCACTATGATCTCTTAGCAAAGTCACAAAGCATTAAATAGGGTATTAGCAGAAGCACCAGAGAAGGCAATGGCAAACCACTCCAGTACTCTTGCCTGGAAAATCCCATGGACGGAGGAGCCTGGAAGGCTGCAGTTCATGGAGTCGGACATTACTGAGCGACTTCATTTTCACTTTTCACTTTCATGCACTGGAGAAGGAAATGGCAACCCACTCCAGTGTTCTTGCCTGGAGAATCCCAGGGACGGGGGAGCCTGGTGGGCTGCCGTCTATGGGGTCGCACAGAGTCGGACACGACTGAAGTGACTTAGCAGCAGCAGCACAAACTGATGAAAAATACCACAAGCTGAGAAAAATGTTATGAATATATGAAGACTTAAAGGATAAAATTTAGAATTTTAGTTTTTGAAATGCTCACAAAAATGCTGATAAAATAAAAACCTTCTGAAGAGATATATATGGGGCATATAAATATATGGTGCCTCAGATGGTAAAGAATCTATCTGCAATGCAGGAGTCCTGGGTTCTATCTCTGTGTCAGGAAGATCCCCTGGAGTAGGAAATGGCAACCTACTCCAGGATTCTTGCTGGGAAATCCCATGGACAGAGGAGCCTGGCAGTCACAGTCCATGGGGCTGCAAAGAGTTGGACATGACTGAGCAACTAACACTAAATATATGAAGGTATATAAATACTTTCTAAAAACACTTAAATAGAGATCTTAGTCATTGGGAGCTAAAAAGATTATATCATAAGAAAAAATAAATAAAAACAGTAACAGTGTATATATCCCTACCTAAAAGAAACAGGCTTTTGGAAAAAAACAAAATGTCTTAAGAAAAAAATTCAGTTGGAATATGAGTATCTTGTGAAGAAACAAAAACAATTATCTTAACATTATCCTATAAACCTTACCAACAAATCACTATTTGTCCCCAAAGCCAGGGGTTCCCCCAAAGAAGATGGTTTGATTTATATCTATCTATATAGAAAATAATGTAAATCTTGCCTGGATGTTACGTATTTTTCATACATCTCTTCTCTAGCCTTTTTGGTTTCTTCAAGTTGAGCTTGAAGTCTTTCAAGACGATCCTCTTCATGGGCACAGCGAACACTAAGCTCCATGTTTTGGCGGTTGAGATATTCTTTATCCTTTTGCAGTAAAGTAACAGTCTGCTGTAAGGTAGCTACCTATACAGAGGCAGGGACAGAGTGTCCAGAGCAATGTCATCTTACTTTTCAAGGCTGACTGAATTATTTATTTCATTTGTGCTTGTGCTCCACACATCAAGAGACTAATTCTTACCATGAAATTTTCCATCCAAACAGAGCTACTAAAAAGTCCCTTCTTTCCAACAACTACATCAAAAAAGAAACAATTTCCCTCTCACAATTCTTGCCCTGGGCTATGTCCACAATCACTGTACAATAAAAAACAAGTGATTCGGGACTTCCCTGGTGGTCCAGTGGTTAAAGAATCCACCCTGCAATGCGGGGATGTAAGGTCAATCCCTGGTCAGGGAATTAAGACTCCACATGCGACGCAACAAAGATCTCACATGACCATGACACAATAAAGATCCTGCGTGCCTCAATGAAGCCAAATAAATAAATATTAAAAACAAACAAACAAACAAGTGACTCTATAAGCTTACCTCTTTTGATAATTCACTTCTTTCTTTAGCTTGAGTTATGTGAGAGGCTTCAAGTATTTCATATTTTCTCCTTAAGTCAGTTGCTTCCTGTTCAAGTGCATCACGCTCACTATAAAATTCAAACACATTTATTTTTATTAAACTAGAACTCAAGTACATATGTAAATTCTACTCTTTTTATAACAAGCATTTTAAAAGGGTTGATTATATTTCAGGAAACTGAACAGAGATACTTCCGTGGTATTTTGTGAACAATAAAGTATCTGCTTTTCAAATTTAGGAGACTCTCTGTTTGATATCTTGCTCAGATAAATATAAACTTATTATCTGCAAAAAATAAATATATAAGGTACACTGACAAAAGTAAACAATAAAACTTTTAAAGGTATACTCTGATGTCTTTTCACTAATCATCTTCAATCTAATCTGGAAGTCAAAACTTCTAAAGAATTTAAACATGGCTCTAGGCTTTCAGTTGTCAGGCTCAAAAGCCCTTCACTCATTACTCAGATTGTGTTGCTGATACATAGGCAGGCATTCTTGCGACTGCTTCATTCACAACTTGTTCATGATTACCCAGAGATTCTAATTTCCATTCTCAGATGAGCTCTTTTCCAACACAGCAAAACTAATAATTGGACCAAACCTACAAACAGGTGTCTTAAAAAATGAGCAGAGAAACAGACTTACTATTTCTTAACTCGTCCTCTATAGTCAGAATCAGTTCCTTTGCCCTTGATTTCAGCCTATCTCCTGGTGTTTCCATAGGGAGAGCTATTAAAAATTGTTTCTCTTTTCATTAGATTTTCAATAACCCATTTAGAAAGATAACTTCTAAGATTTTTTCTGCTTAACCAAATAGTGTATTTATATTCGAGTAAAGCACAAGTAAAAAAATAACAATCACCCATAAACCCACTAACTAAAGATGACTCTCAGTATTAACATTCTGGTTCATGTTAAGTATTTTATGTCTTTACATACAAATGTTTTTATTCTCACAAGGTAATGACTTTCGCTATGATTTTTTAGTGTAAAAACGAAAGAAGGGCATATGCATTTTGCTTCTTAAAATTAAATGTGTTTAACTTATCCATGTATACATTAGGGGCTTCCCAGGTGGCACTAGTGGTAAAGAACCCGCCTGCCAATGCAGGAGACATAAAGAGACGTGGGTTTGATCCCGGGGTCGGGAAGATCTCCTGGAGAAGGAATTGGCAACCCACTCCAGTGTTCTTGCCTGGAGAATCCCATGGACAGAGGAGCCTAGTGGGCTACTGTTCATGGGATTACAGAGAGTTGGACACAACTGAAGTGATTGAGCGAGCAAATATATACATTCAGATCTAATTTAATTATTTTAATTGTTACACAGAATTATATTATAGAAATAAATTATAACCTTTTTTTTTTAATAATCTATTTCCCATGCTGCTGTCAAAAAGCATTTGAATTCTTTCCAATAATGATGCAGCTAATCTCCATATACCTGTTCTCTTTTGTGCATTTGTGAGAATTTATCATGGACATTAAAGTGATTTTTTTCTCCCAGTTTATTTTGTGATCAGACCAATTTTTAAAAATCCATTCTTTCTATTGAGTGAACCAAAGGATTCTCAGCTTAAGCCACCCTTGCTTGGTTGTTTTCCTGTTCCATTTCCAGCACATGATGATGTTATTATATTTTTATTTCTTAGATTCTCATTATAGAAAAAAAATATATATATATATATATAAAGATGATAAAATGAGACACCTCCCCACCCCACTCCCTGCTTTCATCACTCACCATAAAGAATTATCAACTCATGGCTCAGCTACCCATCCTTTCATGGCCACTCTGGATTATTTTGATGTCTATGCTTTTTAGTTTTCCCCTTTCATATTTTACCTATTGTTGCTACAGATTTATAGTGGCAGAAAGTGAAAGTTGCTCAGTCGTGTCTGACTCTTTGTAGCCCCTCAGACAGTACAATCCATGAAATTTTCCAGGCCTGAATACTGGAGTGGGTAGCCTTTCTCTTCTCCAGGAGATCTTTCCAACCCATGGATCAAACCCTGGTCTCCCACATTGCAGGTGGATTTTTCACCAGCTAAGCCACAAGGGAAGCCCTGAGAGATCATCAAAACACCAACTCAAAGTATCATCTTATCATCACAATCTATTTCATTTTGAAATGATTCATTTGAAATCTAGCTTTATTTGAGAACCCAATCATATAGCTGTTATGGATTTCAAGCTCTAATAATCACTACATTTTGATATAACAATACATACAGAGTAACACACACTGCATGTCAGTCGTGCTGGGAGTAGGAGTACCAACATTATAATCTCAAATCCTTGCAAATTTACTTATGGTGTTTTACAGTTTATAAAGCATTCATTCATTTAACAAACACTCACTGAGTGACTACAATGGTTCAAGAATTATTTTAGGTACAAGTAGACACACCAGACCACCTGTCCTGCCTCTTGAGAAACCTGTATGCAGGTCAGGAAGCAACAGTTAGAACTGGACATGGAACAACAGACTGGCTCCAAATAGGAAAAGGAGTACATCAAGGTTGTATATTGTCACCCTGCTTATTTAACTTATATGTAGAGTACATTATGAGGAACACTGGGCTGGAAGAAGCACAAGCTGGAATCAAGATTGCCGGGAGAAATATCAATAACCTCAGATATGCAGATGATACCACCCTTCTGGCAGAGAAGAGGAACTAAAAAGCCTCTTGATGAAAGTGAAAGAGGAGAGTGAAAAGGCTGCCTTGAAGCTCAACGTTAAGAAAACAAAGATCATGGCATCTGGTCCCATCACTTCATGGGAAATAGATGGGGAAACAGTGGAAACAGTGTCAGACTTTATTTTTTGGGGCTCCAAAATCACTGCAGATGCTGATTGCAGCCAGGAAATTAAAAGACACTTACTCCTTGGAAGGAAAGTTATGACCAACCTAGATAGCATATTAAAAAGCAGAGACATTACTTTGCCAACAAAGGTACGTCTAGTCAAGGCTATGGTTTTTCTAGTGGTCATGTATGGATATGAGAGTTGGACTGTGAAGAAAACTGATCACCGAAGAATTGATGCTTTTGAACTGTGGTGCTGGAAAAGACTCTTGAGTCCCTTGGACTGCAAGGAGATGCAACCAGTCCATTCTAAAGGAGATCAGTCCTGGGTGTTCATTGGAGGGACTGATGCTAAAGCTGAAACTGCAATACTTTGGCCACCTCATGCAACGAGTTGACTCACTAGAAAAGACTCTGATGCTGGGAAGGATTGGGGGCGGGAGGAGAAGGGGACGACAGAGAATGAGATGGCTGGATGGCATCACTGACTCGACGGACATGAGTGAGTGAACTCCGGGAGTTGGTGATGGACAGGGAGGCCTGGCGTGCTGTGATTCATGGGATCACAAAGAATCGGACACGACTGAGCAACTGAACTGAACTGAGACACAGCATTGAACAATTAGAATAATCTCTCTATATATATGTGTATATATGCACATGTATACACTTTCATAAAAATTATTCAATCTTCTAAATTTATACAGTGTAGTTATTGTATTAGCACCACCTCACAAATGACAAAACTTCAGCTTAGAATAATTAGAGATTTCCTAAGGGCATATAGCTAAGTAGTGGTACATTAGTCTATTGCAGCAAAAGGAAAATTATATGATTTAGCTATTTAGCATCAACACAATGGGAAACATATCCTCAGAAAGTATCATTTTTTTGAAAGTGTATGTGCCTTTTGTTGAAAAGAAATGGTGGAAAAAACTTTAGATAAAACTACCAAGTACTGAAATTCACTTCACAAAATAAAAATAATCAAGTAAGAGTTCAAAAATATTTATACACATAGGATTTCCCTGGGTTTCTATCACATTTAAAAAGGCAAAAACAACTTCTAAATAAAATAAAAACAACTTATATAAAAATACAATCTAAACTCACCAAGCTGCCAAAATGACACGCTTTTATACAATAAAGAATAAGGTATATGTCAAGAGAATAAGAAGACGTGGCACAGACTGGGAGAAAATATTTGCCAAAGATGTATCTGATAAAGGACTATTATCCAAAATATACAAAGAACTCTTAAAACTCACAGTAAGAAAACAAACAACCCAATTAAAATATAAGCCAAAGACTTTAACAGACACCTCACCAAAATAGATATACAGATGGTGACCAAGTACATGAAAAGATGTTCCATATCACGTGTCATTAGAGAAATGCAAATTAAAGCAATGAGATATGACTACACACCTATTAGAATGTAAAATTCAGAACACTGATAACGAATACTGGCAAGGGTGTAGAGCAACAGGAACTCTTGTTCATTGCTGGTGAAAAAGCAAAATGGTACAGATACTTTGGGGCAGACACTTGGCTGGTTTTCTTACAAAATTAAACATACTCTTGCCATACGAGTATGTTCACACTCTGGTATTTACCCAGGAGTTGAAAATTTATGTCCATATAAAAACTGGCACATGAATTTTTATAGCAGCCTTATTCCTAAGTGCCAAAACTTGGAAGCAACTAAGATGTTCTTCAGCCGGTGAATGGATAAGCAAACTGCGGTATATCTTGACAGTGGAATATTATTCATCATTCGTTGGAATAGTATTATTCAATGAGTTAAATGATCTATCAAACCATGAAGAGATATGGAAGAAACTTAAATATAGTCAAAGAAGCCAATCTGAAAAGGTTCCGTATGGTATAGTTCCAACTATACGACATTTTAGAAAAGAAAAAAATGTGGAAACAGGAAAAAAACAAAGAGATATAAAGCAGCATTAATGATGTTGATGGTAAGAATTCAAGTGACTCTGATGCATGCTAAAAAAGAGAACAAGTAATGGAGACATCTTAACTACTTACCTCTTAACTTTATCATAGTTCTCTTGACGGTAGTCACCTTGCTGTATTAACTGTTTTGTGTCTGCTAATTCTAAGGCCAAACGTTGACATCTAACTTGAAGCTCAGAGTAGTTTCTGCGATCTTCGTCATAAGTCTATAGATCAAAAACAGTAACAAACCATTCAAACTGAACATACTTGACCAAATTCCGTATTGAATTCTTTCATTGAACTGTATCTTTGTAATTTTAAAAATTCCTCAGTTTTTCTATTTAGTAGGCAGAGGCACCAGAGATCAAATTGCCAACATCCGCTGGATCATGGAGAAAGCAAGAGAGTTCCAGAAAAACATCTATTTCTGCTTCATTGACTATGCCAAAGCCTTTGACTGTGTGGATCACAATAAACTGTGGAACATTCTGAAAGAGATGGGAATCCCAGACCACCTGACCTGCCTCTTGAGAAACCTGTATGCAGGTCAGGAAGCAACAGTTAGAACTGGACATGGAACAACAGACCGGTTCCAAGTAGGAAAAGGTGTACGTCAAGGTTGTATATTGTCACCTTGCTTATTTAACTTATATGTAGAGTACATCATGAGGAACGCTGGGCTGGAAGAAGCACAAGCTGGAATCAAGATTGCTGGGAGAAATATCAATAACCTCAGATATGCAGATGACACTACCCTTATGGCAGAAAGTGAAGAGGAACTCAAAAGCCTCTTGAGGAAAGTGAAAGAGGAGAGTGAAAAGGTTGGCTTGAAGCTCAACATTCAGAAAACAAAGATCATGGCATCTGGTCCCATCACTTCATGGGAAATAGATGGAAAAACAGTGGAAACAGTGTCAGACTTTATTTTTTTGGGCTCCAAAATCACTGCAGATGCTGATTGCAGCCATGAAATTAAGAGACGCTTGCTCCTTGGAAGGAAAGTTATGACCAACCTTGATAGTATATTGAAAAGCAGAGACATTACTTTGCCAACCAAGGTCCGTCTAGTCAAGGCTATGGTTTTTCCAGTGGTCATGTATGGATGTGACAGTTGGACTGTGAAGAAAGTTGATCGCCGAAGAATCGATGCTTTTGAACTGTGGTGTTGGAGAAGCCTCTTGAGAGTCCCTTATACTGCAAGGAGATCCAACCTGTCCATTCTAAAGGAGATCAATCCTGGGTGTTCATTGGAGGGACTGATGCTAAAGCTGAAACTGCAATACTTTGGCCACCTCATGCGACGAGTTGACTCACTGGAAAAGACTCTGATGCTGGGAAAGGTTGGGGGCGGGAGGAGAAGGGGACGACGGAGAATGAGATGGCTGGATGCCATCACCGACTCTGTGGACATGAGTTTGAGTGTACTCCGGGAGTTGGTGATGGACAGGGAGGCCTGGCGTGCTGTGATTCATGGGGTCGCGGAGAGTTGGACACGACTGAGCGACTGAACTGAACTGAACTGAATTTTTCCTTACTCAAAGACAGGTAATCTTAAACTCACTGAGTAGTCTATAAGTCCATTTGTTTAAAACTTGAACTCTGTTTTTCATAGAAAAATAGGACAATTATGCTTTGGTGAATAGCATAACACATAAAATGACTACAAATGCTAATGACATTTTCAGCATTTATTGAGTTACTATTAGATGCTAAAGACACAGAAATGAATGAAACACTGCCCCTGTTCTTGAAGAGTTCACAATGACAGGCAAAGAGTCACATGAATATCAAACATTCACAGTGAAAAATAGTTACTGAAAAGATTAACTGCACAGTTTCAGTTGTGGTATTCAGCGAGTTTTGTGGCGCGTGGAACACATTTCTACATTGAGCTTCCTTGTACTCATCACACTAGTAGAAAGGGATTGCAGAGATGTGGAAGAGGAGCAGAAGTACAAACCTTAAGTGCACACTTGGCCCTGCTTCCTACGAGCCTCATTTCTCACCATTTCTCACATTCACACTTCACCTCCAACCCTAATAACGATCTGAGGTTCTCTGAACACACTGCTTCCTCTAACCCGTTCTAACTGCTGAAGAGCCGAATACTATCAATACTCCCTTTAGAGTACTGATCTTAGTGTATTATCAAATTAGTTTTTTCACACCAGAGTGTAAACATCTTAAGGGCAGGGACTTTATCTTGTTCGCCATTGGATCTCCATTACTTTATACAGGAATTGGTATACAGGTCTTGGTATATAAGAATAAAATAAATACAATAAATTAATGAAGAAAAACATGAATATGGAAATGGGGAGGAGAAGCAGGACACAGGGATGGAGTTCCTACTTCTTCTGACCCTTTGAACTCAGCAGATCTTGCAAGCGATCATCAGCTCTACCCCCAGAACCGGTCACGTGAAATACATCCTGTCCCAAGTCATTCTTTTTTAAGGAGCTGACGAGCTCAGTGCGGTCACATGCAGGTCACAGACTGACTCAACAATTTCTAAGTAATTGGTCCTGGGCTAGATACTCTAGATACAAAGATGACTAAGAGAGTGTTTATGTCCCTTTTAAACTATTAGGCCTGACTGTGAAATGTTAGCTCCAAATTTCTATCAGATAGCTATTTGAAAAATGTAATGGTGGAAAAACGATACTGGGTGTGGTCTGCATTGGTAATATACTATACTATTCTGCACTGACGTTCTCCATGAGAATGAAATGTTACTAAGAGGTATCTATTAGCAGTCACAGCTGAGGAAACTTTCTCACCGCCCCCAAAGAATCACCACACACACTATTTCAGATCTATGTCCCAGAAGATGCTGTAGTTTCCTGTTTTTACCTTTCTAAACATTACTAGTCATCTGTTTGGGGGAGAATGTATAGAGTTATGGTTAGGACAGAGATCTCCAGAATTCACCTGCCTAGAACTGAATTAACTACAGCAGCATTTGGAGCGGGTTTACCTCTCAGTACTTCATTGCTCTTATCTACCTCATTGACCCCATGGAGTTGCACTCCACTGACCCCACGGAGTGCAGATTATATCAAGTGACACATGTAAAGCACTTATAAAAATGCCTAACACACAGTAAATGATCATGAACTATACATTAATATCATCGCAATGCTCTTTCTTTGCTTTGGCTACCAGAGAGATTCTAGTCAAATTGATAGCTCAACTGCACAAAGACTGAGACAGAAAGCTTAGGAAGTTAAACATTTGAAGGGTGAGGAAAGGACAGAGTCGAAGGAACCCGAGGGAGTACTCAAAGAAGCAGAGCGTGA
Organism: Moschus berezovskii; assembly: GCF_049115385.1. Lineage (NCBI taxonomy): Eukaryota > Metazoa > Chordata > Mammalia > Artiodactyla > Moschidae > Moschus > Moschus berezovskii. Next base: position 39,345,850 of record NC_142472.1, read on the forward strand.
GCCTGGGGTGTGTGGCAGGGACAGCCAAAGAAGAAGTGCTTTCAAGAGGCAAGGCTGTCAGGGGTACCAATGACTACTGGGGACAAAACCCACAAACAACAACATTAGGGCTTCAGAAGGCAGACTGCCAGGGGCTGAAGCAAATGTATGTAAGCAAAGGACTCAATATGACCTTTTTGGTGCTATTAATAGTATACCTACATTCTTTCATTTAATACTTAACTCTATGACTGGGCATATTATTAATATTACCCTCATTTCATTTTCATGGTTGAAGAAAGTAGGCTTGGAGGAGATAAGAACCTCAGAGCTCACGAACAGTATGGTGAAGACTCCAACTGAAATCTGTCAAACACCAGCTGCTGCTGCTAAGTCACTTCAGTCGTGTCCAACTCCGTGCGACTCCATAGACTGCAGCTCACCAGGCTCCCCCGTCCCTGGGATTCTCCAGGCAAGAACACTGGAGTGGGTTGCCATTTCCTCCAATGCATGAAAGTGAAAAGTGAAAATGAAGTCGCTCAGTTATGTCCGACTCTTAGTGACCCCATGGACTGCAGCCTTCCAGGCTCCTCCGTCCATGGGATTTTCCAGGCAAGAATACTGGAGTGGGGTGCCATTGCCTTCGGTCAAACACCAGAGCAGTAGGCAATTCTCTCTTCAGTTTAAAAGTAGAGAAAGTAGTTAGACAAGAAAACAGGGATAAATTAAAGGTCCCAAAAATGGGATAAGCTTGAGAATGTCTAAATATGGAGTTGAATGAATAGAAAAAGAGGTACTGATACTGGAGAAAATAGGCATGGTGAGGGTTGGGGGTAAAGCCCCTGAGAAGGCTCCATTTTCTCTGTGAAGACTAGTCTTAGCCCAGCAGGCATGCTCATCAAGGCAGGCTTTGCTCCAGCTGACAAAAGAGTATTAAAAACTTGCATTTGGATGTCTTCGGAGTAGCTCCTATGAATTCCCAGCAAGCCACAGAACCACTTCCTACACTACTGCTTCACAGATTTTATATTCTCTCTTGGTTTCTGGAGGCATATGATTTCCTACTCTTTGAAAGGAAGCCTCTTGCCACCACAAACAAAGAACAAACAAAAAAGAAACAGTACAGATGTAAATAGGTTTGTGGCAAGAAACTGTGGCAGTTCTCATCTGAAGATTTCCATTTTCTCTGTGGGATGAAACACCAACTCATTTTCTGAGAAAGAGAGAGAAGGAAAGCTGAAAGATAGAAATATGAAGTGTTGAATGCCTAAAATAACTGCTGTGAGAAATGAGAAAACTAGAAAAAAAACATGAATTACAGCACAATTGTGTGGGCCCATTCAAAGTCGGTAACAATAAACTTACAGCTGTGTTACTGCCTCTGTGATTTTCTTCAGTAGCGCTCAGGTAGAAGAATCAGGAGTTGAGATTCTGTCAGGCAGTTTCAATAAAAAGACAGGGAGGAAGCAGAGAACACTGACAAGAGAAAGAAAATTTTAAGGCTAAGGCTAAAGATAGTCAAAGCTATGATTTTTCCGGTAGTCACGTACAGATGTGAAAGCTGGACCATAAAGAAGGTTGAGCACCGAAGAATTGATGCTTTTGAACTGCGGTGTTGGAGAAGACTTTTGAGAGTCCCTTGGACTGCAAGGAGATCAAATCAGTCAATCCTAAAAGAAATCAGTCCTGAATATTCATTGGAAGAACCAATGCTGAAGCTTCAACACTTTGGCCACCTGATGTGAAGAGCTGACTCGTTGGAAAAGACCCTGATGCTGGGAAAGATAGAAGGCAGGAGGAGAAGGGGATGACAGAGGAAAAGATGGTTGGATGGCATCACCAACACAATGGACATGGGTCTGAGCAAGTTCCAGGAGATGGTGAAGGACAGGGAAGCCTGGCATGCTGCAGTCCATGCGGTCACAAAGAGATGGACAGGACTGAGCAACTGAATGACAACAATAACAATTGGAAAAGAAGGAGCAAAACAGGATGTTAAACTGACTAAATTCAAAGAAGTAAAAAACGTAATTTTTTCAAACGTAAAAAAGAAAACGAAATTTCCAATCACCAACTCTGTCTAACAGAAAATGTCTAAATAAAAAGTAAACAGGTTTGGTTAATAGCAAGTCTCAGTGTCCTCTTTCAATAAGAAGAAAAAAAAAAAAACTGCACAGGGATATCAAGGACAATCCAAGTCACTGAGAAGATTTCACTGTTTGCAGGTTTTTTTCATATCTAGAATGGAACTGATTTTGATTGCTGAGCTTAATGTCATTTTTTCCATCTCCTAAATTATTCATAATAGGAAATAATACAAGGCTACCACTAGCCTGATTAAAGTAAGTCTGGTATTGTAGCTGCATGTTTCCTGTCTTGTCTATAACCCTCAGTTTTCTGCACATCCACTCTGAAGCTCCTTGAAGCCCTGTCAGATCTCTGGTTACACCCAGGAACCTCACACAGTAGTTACACTGGAAATGCTTGCAGAGTCAACTAATATTGATACATAAAGGGACTATGCAGCACTAGCATTTAAGACAACAAGCTAAAAACGTAGAAAAAGTGACTTTAACAATTAAGGATTAATAAATTGGTTTTCCAACTGAAATGAAAGATTATTATCATCTGCAAAAAACAAAAAAACCTCAGTTGAAACAATGATATCCATGCAATGTATATGAACCCATATTTTCTCAAAGATTTTGAGAAAAGCTGCATGAAAGGAGCTTCCATTTCTTAGTCTGGATGGTGGTTAAATATGTATTCTCTGTGTAAAAAGTCAGTCACAATTTCTTTATTAATTTATTAAAGAAAAATTTTAAAAAGCTTTAAAAAAGTAAAGCAAGAGACTTCAACCAAAAAAACATTAACTGGGGAGAAGTTCTGCAGGGATGCTGGTCTTAGGAAGGGAAAGGGAGACACGCATGTGAGAGTCCCAGGAGAAGGGAAGAGGGCAGAGCCCGATGGAAGAAACATTGTTTTTCACTATTTCTCTGCTGTTCGATATAAAAACAAAAAAAAATTATGTTACACAATGTTTTGGCAAAGTTATCAACTATTAGACCTTTTATATTTAAAATGAGGTCTCTCCTCCACCCAGACTCTTTATTTCCAAACAGCAGCTGAGCAGGACACAATTATAGAATTTCAGAGATGAAAGAAACACAAGATAATCTGTTACTATCTTCTTATTTCCAAGATAAGAACACTAAGGCCTGGAGGGGTTAAGTGTTTTTGTCCTGGATTCCAGATTGAGCAGAGATAGCGCTAGAATTCAGGTTCTTGAATTCATAAATAGTTCATTCCTTTCTTAACTTCAAGTTCCTGATGTTTACAGATTCTATCCGTGGAACCTATAAAACCATTGACTGGAAGTTACTATTATCTACTGCCCAAATCCAGGCTGTTAAAAAAAAAACAATTTTAACTGCAAATTTTGCAGGTTAAAATATGGCACATGCATAATTCATAGTTAATTTTAGACTTCCTTCCTTTAAAATAATTACTACAATTATTCCCTAAAACATATTATAAAAATCATGACAAGATAACACTGAATAAATGTTTTCCACAAAAATAAAAATGTATTCAAAGATTCAATTAAATAGGCATATTTTAAACAATTAGCAGCTGCATAAACCCAAAGGTAATTACTTTAGATACAATTTCTAAGCATCATTTAAACCTTTTGTCTCTCACACCACAGATACTGAGAAAAGAATGGTAATCTACAAGTCAAAATAAATCTTTAATAAATGAAGTGATCTCTTGCCTGGGGAGAGAGAGAGCAGCTAAGAGAAGGAGAAATGGAATATAGCTATTCTGAGAACAGGAGAATTCACTCCTCAGAACTCTTACAAGTTTTACATTGCCTGTAACCTACAGCAAGTAAATATTGAAAAGAACAAGAAACCTAATTAATCTTTGATGGTTAAAGACTGTTCCTTTAAGAAACAACCATCTGTTTGCTGCCAGAGACTACTACTTGTTGTTAAGATCCTCAAAAAATACAATCTTTTTCAAAAAAATGTTGACTTCTTCTTTAAAGTCTTAGGAAAAAATAAAAAGACAAAACTGAAGTATTAAAAGTAAGCTAAAAAGAACATGAAAATTTCAATATATTACATGATAATTTTCAGTATCTTTTCAATAAATGTAAGCTTAAACAAAAGTTTAAGAGAAAAATGTGGGCTTCCAAGGGGGCTCACTGGTAAAGAATCTGCCTGCCAATGCAGGAAACCCAAGATACGTGAATTTGATACCTGGGCTGGGAAGATACCCTGTAGTAGGAGATGGCAAACCACTCCAGTATTCTTGCCTGGAAAATTTCATAAACAGAGGAGCCTGGCAGGCTACAGTCCACGGAGTCACTAAGAACTATTTATATAAATTTTTTGTGCACATTTAAACTGTGGAAGTATTTAAAATAACTATGACAATTTACTGGTAAAGCAAAGGCGACTTTCTTTTGCCATTAATAAGTCACCTGTTGTTGCATCATATCATACATCCTTACTTGCTCAGACATGACTGAGCAACTGATATATATAGTGGAACTATCATACATACTAGTTAGAGAGAAGGAAATTTCATATTTTTGATCTCTTTCTTCCCTCTCTTCTCTTTGACATACCATCTGCATCCTCAGGTAATTCACGTTAAATAAAATGCATCTTTCCCTCTTCTTCTCCATATTCATATACTCATGAAAACAACACAAATGGGAAGATAAGTACCTTGGGTAAATCCTAAAATAACTGATGCTCTAATTCTTTCTTGTCAATGACTGCAGAAAATTCCAGTGTACACTGTACATTGTTTATGTAACTATTTTCTTGTTGTTTTATTGACTAGCATTTATTGTTTCCTGTCCCTCCTTTCCCCTTCCAGCACCTGCTACAGGAAACCTCCTTGTGCACACAGTCTTACATGTTAGTATTTCACCCCATGGGACAAGGTTCGAGCACCACTGGGATTGTTGTGCTGAAGAATGCTTCTTTTTCATTTTAACTCATGTTGCCAGATGTCTTTGCAAAAGACTACAGCAGTTCCCTTTTCCACCAGCAATGTTTGTATCTTTTCTCTTATACCTACATAGATATTAGAGCTTTTCCAATTTTGCCAACCTGAGTTCTCATTGTTATTTTAACTGTATAATATTTCCCAAAATGCTAGTTAGTTTGAGCCCCTGGACATTTGGATCTGCAATTTTTGTGAAATGTCTATTTATAGTCTTTCTCCATTTTTCTATTGGGTTGTCTTTTTCATGTTAATTTCTAAGAGCTTCAAATAGTACTGATACTAACTTTGGATCATCTACATTCCAATTTTTGTACCAAATGTGTCCTTTAGATTTTAAACTTTGCCTGTGGCTTCCTTTTTGCTTTTTTCTTTTAAAGCTTTTTGTTTCTCTGTCTTGACTAATACTACTCCAACCTCTAGAACAACACTGTCCAGTAGAACTTTCTGCAATGATGACAATGTTCCACATCTGTACCATTCAATAGGCTAGTCACTAACCACCTGTGGCTAGTAAAACCAAGAACATGAATTTTAATTAAATAGCCCCAAGTGGCCGTGACCACTATGTTGGACAATTCAGTCCAAAACTTAGCTACTCATAGTTCAATCCATGAAGGGGCACAGGCTGGGAGGCATCCTAACAATGAACAGTCTCAGGCCCCGACCCAGAACTACTCTGTCAGTTTTCATTTTAACAGGATCCCCAGGTGACTTGTATTTACATTAGAGTTTGAGAAGTACTGCTAATAATCATATAAATTAGGAATTTTCAAGACTTTTCTGTACCCTGGAACCCACTGGCAATCTGGTGAGACTTGTGAACCCTTTCAGAGACTAAAGTTTCTAAAATCAAAAATTAAAATAATGCAGAATTACAAAGGAAACAAATTATAGCTGACCCTCGAATAACACAGGTTTGAACTGTGCAGGTCCACTTACACTATGATATTTTTCAATAATAAATACTACAGTATTACATGATCTGTGGTTGGTTGAATCCACAAACACAGAATTGCTGGTAGGGAGGGCTGACTAGAAGGTCTATACAGATTTTCCACTGTGCAGAGGGTCAGCACCCCATGTCATTCAAGTATTAGTTGCATACTGCAGTAAAACTACTGAAATATTTTTTTAAGTTATACATGTTCTTTTAAAAAACTGAGTCTTTTTATTGTCATTTTTAAAAAAGATGTATTTTTTGGCCATGCTGGATCTTTGTTGCTGCACTTAGGCGTTCCCTAGTTGCAGTGAGCAGGAGGTAATGTTCACTGTGGTGTATGGGCTTCTCTTGCTGCAGAGCACCAAGGATAAAGCTGTTGCAGCTCACAACCTCTAGAGTGTGGGGTCAGCTGCTGTACCTCCCAGGATGAGCTGCTCTGTGGCACTTAGGCTCTTAATCAAACCAGAGTTCCTTGTATTGCAAGGCAGATTCTTCACTACTGGATCACTGGGGAAGCCCGACATATGACCTTTTTTTTATTACCACATTAAAGATAAGATCTAGTGAGGAGTCTAACAACTACATTAGGGTTGGAATAGTGATGAGCCTAATCTCTAAAGACATTTGTGGTAACTACACTGTGATAGGAAAATACCTGAATTCTAATGCTGACAGAGCTCCAGGCAGTGACAAACCTACTGTGGCATTTATGTTTATAACTGAAGCTCTAAATTTCGGTGAGAAGTGAAAATAATATTTTTCCCATTCCACCTAGAGGCACGTGGACCCTGAGTTAAGAACTGGCATGACTGTTGAAGTAATGGCCTAGGTTTCCTTCTAAAAATTTTAATCCATCTAGAATTAATACATGCATATGGTATAAAACGTGACGATCAACTTTTTTTTTAACAGATGAGTATCATCCACTTGTGCTAGGACCCTTATACTAAAAAAAACATTCTTTCTCAACTGAATTGAACTATGGCTATTGTGGTAAATCAGTTCAGTTCAGTCACTCAGTCGTGTTTGATTCTTTGCGACCCCATGGACTGCAGCACGCTAGGCTTCCCTGTCCATCACCAACTCCCGGTGCTTACTCAAACTCATGTTCATCAAGTCAGTGATGCTATCCAACCATCTCATTCTGTCCTCCCCTTCTCCTCCTGCCCTCAATCTTTCCCAGCATCAGGGTCTTTTCAAATGAGTCAGCTCTTCGCATCAGGTGGCCAAAGTATTGGAGTTTCAGCTTCAGCATCAGTCCTTCCAGTGAACAGCCAGGACAGATCTCCTTAGGATGTACTGGTTGGATCTCCCTGCTGTCCAAGGGACTCTTAAGAGTCTTCTCCAACACCACAGTTCAAAAGCATCAATTCTTTGGCACTCAGCTTTCTTTACAGTACAACTCTCACATCCACACATGACTATTGGAAAAACCGTAGCTGTGACTAGACAGACATTTGTTGGCAAATATTGTAGTAAATAATTAGATCTATTTCTATATTTTGTTCTACTGATATTTGCTTCTATGTCAATATTACATTTTGTTTTGAAGTATAAAGTGGGATCCTGGTAGGAGCAACATCTCAACGTCCCCTTCCTTTCACATTTTTTCCACCACATTTTTCTTGGCAATTCCAGAACACTTAGTTTTTCATATAAGCTAAAATCATTTATCCAAGCCCAATCCTTGGGCAGAATTAACTGTATTCCACCAAAAAAATCAAACACAGAAAATCAGAAAATTCTTGGGATACAGAATAACTGAATTTAATTAATGAATTAATATGGAAAAAATGCAACTTTTATGACTTTTTCTCCTAAGACATGGTGCTTCCAGGTTCAACAATACAATTTAATAGTCCTCTTCATATAAGCCTACTACCTGCATCATGAATTAATTATTTTCCCTCAAGTCCATCTCTACCAGTTATCTCTCTAAACCTAAAGAAATGCTATTGATTACTTATACATTTCTGCATTAAATTTAGGTGGTTTCTAATATTAAAAAAAATTTAATCTCCTTTCAAAATTTTACATGGATAGTTTTTCCTTCTTAGTGCATCTACTAGGGCCCTCCAAGACCACGTTAGATAATAATAAGCAACCCAAGTCTGTCTAGTTACTGATTTTTACAGAAAAAGTTCTATTGTTTTGCCATTTAGGATAAAGTATTTTGCTAACATTTTTTAAAAGTAAATACTTAGTCTCCTTATTAGGAATGTTCACTGAATTTTATCATCTTTTCATCTTTTCTCATTTAATGATACAATTAAATGGTTATTCTTCTTTAACTTGCTGATGCAATGGTTTATCCTTTCTGTCCTAAAATATACTGTATTAGACATAAAGCACTATTCTTTTGATAAAATGCTAAATTCATTTTTGAACATTTAGAATTTCTGCAACTTTAGTAGTACGTAAAAGTGGCTGATGGATTTGTTTTGTACCATCTTTCTCAGAGCTTTCCATCTTTTTCAGTACTAGTTTGGTATAGTTTAATTATGGGCCTCCCGGCTAACAGAATGGTAAAGAATCTGTCTGCCAGTGCAGGGGATGTGAGTTCGATCCCTGGGTAGGGAAGATCCCCTAGAGAAGTAAATGGCAACCCACTCCATTACTCTTGCCTGGGAAATCCTATGGATAGAGGAGCCTGGCAGGCTGTAGTCCGTGGGGTTGCAAACAGTCAGACACAACTTAGTGACTAAACAACAAATGTTGGAATCAGCTATCCTTATAGAAATCAACTGACCCTATCAGGACAATATATTTATGAGCCTGGAGCGTGCTCCCTAAGTCACTTTAGTCGTGTCCATCTCTTCATGATCCTATAGACTATGGCCTGTCAGGCTTCTCTGTCCATAGGATTCTCAGGCAAGAATACTGGAGTGGGTTGCCAAGCCTTTCTCCAGGGGTTCTTCCTGACCCAGGGATTGAACCCGCATCTTTTATGTCTCCTGCACTGGCAGGCAGGTTCTTTACTGCCAGTGCCACCTGGGAAGTCCGGCGAATCTAGTTAACTTTATCAATAATATACCTTTACTTATTGTTTCCCTTGGACAGCAAGGAGATCAAACCAGTCAATTCTAAAGGAAATCAACCCTGAATATTCATCAGAAAGACAGATGCTGAAGCTGAAGCTACAACTTTGGCTACCTGATGCAAAGAGCCGACTCACTGGAAAAGTCCCTGATGCTTGGAAAGACTGAGGGCAGGAGGAGAAGGGAACAACAGAGGATGAGATGGTTGGATGGCATCAGTGACTCAATGAACATGAGTTTGAGCAAACTCAGGGAGATGGTGAAGGAAGGGGAAGCCTGGCGTACTACAATCCATGGGGTCGCAAAGCATCAGACACGACTAGTGACTGAAGAATTCACTGTGTAACACCTCTGTGGTAATTCTTCTATTCAAGTTCTCCACTTCTACTTGTTGTGGTAATCTACATTTTGTTGGGACATTTCTTTCAGTTTTTAAGATTGTCACCACAGAGCATCATGCAATATTAATTAACGTCCAATAATTCCAAACTCCTTATTTTTACTGTTCTTTTTTCTTTCTAAAGTTGACTACTATATGCTTTTATTTTTCATCCTTCTCTTTAATTATAAAGGTAATTTAAGGCTACAGATTTTCCGCTGGCACAGCTTTAAATGTGTCTAAAAGATTTTGATGTAAAATGTTCTTGTTTTCATTGTTTTATTTTTACTTACTCTATGATCTAAAAAGTGTTTCTCCTGTTTATTACTTTTGACCTAAAAAAATGTTCCAGTCCCCTTTAAATGACCACTACTAAATTAAGATAAAAATAGGAACTATTAAATCTGTCCTTAAAATTTAAATCTTTTACTATGTGGTCAAGTATATACAATATACATGATAGTTTTGTAAACTTTTCATTGAATTTAATTAATTAATTTATTTACTGGCCACCCTGTGTAGCTTATGGGATCTTAGTCCCCTAGAAGGAATTAAACCCTAAGCACTGGACAGCCAGGGAATTCCCTTCATTGACATTAAAAAAAAAAAAAAAAAAAAAATCCCCTGGCCAAGGAATTTTAAACTCTATTATAACAACTAAATCAAAATTATTGATTTCCTCATTTCTTCTAGCCCTGACTCATTTTTATGTCTATAAGATATATTCAATTCAGAAGGAAGTGCATTATAAACCTTCCTATCATTATTACACTTTATGAATTTCTCCTTGTTTTTCTAAAACCCTTTTAATTATGTTTCTTGATTGCTGTTGTTGTTTAGTTGCTAAGTCTGACTCCATGAACTGCAGTACGCCAGGCTTTCTTGTCCTTCACTATCCCACAGGATTTGCTCAAACTCATGTCCATTGAGTCAATGATGCCATCCAACCATCTCATCCTCTGATACACAGAAGTTTATGGCCAAAGTACTGGATCTTTAGCATCAGCATTAGTCCTTCCAATGAATATTCAGGGGTGATTTCCTTCAGGATTGACTGGTTTGATCTGCTTGCTGTCCAAGGGACTCTCAAGAGTCTTCTCCAGCAACACAGTTCAGAAGCATCAATTCTTTGGTGCTAACCTTCTTTATGGTCCAGTTCTCACATCTATACATGACTACCAGAAAAACTATAGCCTTGACTATACAGACCTCTGTCGGCAAAGGGATGTCTCTGCTCTTTAATATCTTGTCTAGGTTTGCCATAGCTTTCCTTCCAAGGGGCAAGCGTCTTTTAATTTCATGGCTGCAGTCACTGTCCACAGTGATTTTGGAGCCCAAGAAAATAAAATCTGTCACTGCTTCCACTTTTTCCCCTTCTATTTGCCCTGAAATGAGGGGACTGGATGCCATGATCTCAGTTTTTTGAATGCTGAGTTTTAAGCCAGCTTTTTCACTCTCCTCTTTCAACCCTCATCAAGAGCCTCTTCAGGTTCTCTTTACTTTCTGCCATTAAGTGGTATTATCTTCATATTTGAAGTTGTTGATATTTATTCCAGCAATCTTGATTCCAGTTTGTGAGTCATCCAGCCTGGCATTTCTCATGACATATCCTGTATATAAGTTAAACAAGCAGGATGACAATACTCAGGCTTATTGTACTCCTTTCCCAATTCTGAACCAGTCCATTGTTCCATATTCCATTCTGATTGCTGCTTCTTGACCTACATACAGGTTTCTTAGAAGACAGGTAAGGTGGTCTGCTATCTCTTTAAGAATTTTCCACAATTTGTTATGATCTACACAGTTAAACAGTGGAAACTGGCTGATTTTATTTTTCTGGGCTCCAAAATCACTGCAGATGGTGAGGTGACTGCAGCCATGAAATTAAAAGATGCTTACTCCTTGGAAGGAAAATTATGACCAACCTAGACAGCATATTAAAAAGGAGAGACATTACTTTTCCAACAAAGGTCCGTCTAGTCAAGGCTATGGTTTTTCCAGTAGTCACATATGGATGTGAGAGTTGGACTGTAAAGAAAGCTGAGCGCCGAAGAATTGATGCTTTTGAACGATGGTGTTGGAGAAGACTCTTGAGAGTCCCTTGGACAGCAAGGAGATCCAACCAGTCCATTCTAAATGAGATCAGTCCTGGGTGTTAACTGGAAGGAGTGATGTTGAAGCTGAAACTCCAATACTTTGGCCACCTGATGCAAAGAGCTGACTCATTTGAAAAGACCCTGATGCTGGGAAAGATTGAAGGTGGGAGGAGAAGGGGACAACCGAGGATGAAATGGCTGGATGGCATCACTGACTCAATGGACATGGGTTTAGGTGGACTCTGGGAGTTGGTGATAGACAGGGAGGCCTGGCGTGCTGCAGTTCATGGGGTCGCAAAGAGTCAGACACAACTGAGCGACTGAACTGAACTGAACAGAACACAGTTAAAGGCTTTAATGTAGTCAATGAAGGAGAACTAGATGTAACTCTTTAAAAATCTGTTTCCTCTCAGAGCTACGTACAAAACAATCAGATGAAGGAGGCCTCTCCCTGATGACATCCTATTTTAAATTGCTTTCATTAAAAGCAATAGCTTTAAATAGCTATTCATAAATAGCTTTTCCATGAACTTTTCCCCTCTCATGAACTTTTGTCTGTAAGTCATTTATATTACTTGTAAAAAAAAAAATAACAGGTTTATAAACAAGCAACAACTTTTAGATGCACAGGTAAGAGATGAGCTTTAGAAACTCCAAGTAGTAATACTACAGCGAATTAGATTCTGGGGTGTTATAAGTACATTAAAAATATTAATTGTGTTGAAAGATAATGGCAGTAATAATACATAAAAAATTTAAATGTAATTAAGAATGTAAAGTGTTTTCGTAACTCAGTAAGTAAACAACAACAAAAGAGACTTGTGTTCACAGTCCATGAACCTGCCACAATAAAATCCTAGGCTGTTTATTAAAATTGAGATTCTTAGCTTCATCTCAAACCAAAATCAGAACTTATCAAAGTATCTAGGAATCTAAGTCTTAGGCAGCGCTTTTTCAACTTAAATGTAATAGAGAGAGGCAAAACTGTTTACCAATGAATTTGTCAGATACTCTAAAATAATTATAACTGATGAGTATCATCATAGCATGTATCTAACAAAGGAATTTTAAATTCATTGTTGGGCAGGATAAAAAAGAAACTTCAGAAAACAAACAGTTAAAATAATCCCTGAAATGAAAAAAAACCTGAATAACAAGTATGTATCATTAATGAAATACTTCATTTTCATTCAAATAAAGACAGGATTATTCACTTATGAATACTTAAATGAGCCTCAAGGTAATCTTGCAGAAGTTTTCTCAACAAATGTAACTATGTTTCCTAAACAAGGAAGTTCTCTTGAACAAAACACTTTTGCTTCCTAGTTACCAAAGTTCTCATAAGAGAAAAACATTTCATCATTTCCTTATGAAATTTTGGGCTTCCCTGGTGGTTCAGTGGTAAAGAATCTGCCTGCCAATGCAGGAGATGTGGGTTCAATCCCTGGTCTGGGAAGATCCCCTGGAGAAGGAAATGGAAACCCACTCCAGTATTCTTGCCTGGGAAATCCCATGGACAGAGGAGCCTGGAGGGCTATGGTCCATGGGATAGCTAGAGATTCAGACACAACTTTGGGACTAAACAACAACATGAAACTTAATGTCATTGCGCACAGACTCATTAATGCCTTATTAGTATTAATATTTATTTCTTTTGAAATGAAAAAAGCATGCTGAAAATAACTCTACAATAGCATAACAGCTGCAAATAGCTTAACTACATGCACTGGACCAGAATTCTGACCTGTTACAAAGAGATTTCATAAATAGAAAATAAAAGTACAGCACTTATGAAAACACTGAATACTATATACAAGTTCAGGTACATAACAGCTCAAAATATGCTATAATTAGACTATGTTTCTGACACAGACTCTAAACTTGAAGTAAAAGATGAGCCTTATTTTCCAGTGTTAGTATCTACAATAGATATTATTTCCAAATAACTAAAGATGTAGAAAAAATTAATAACAGAAAATTCTAGAAATCTACTAAAATTGGTGACTTCTTTTTTAAAGGTCAAAAAATCACCTTCTATTATGTTTCTAAATCAGTTTTTCACCTCATATCTGCCATGAAGTAGCAGAACATATGAATAAAAGCATAACTAACCGTGTTGGGGCTTTAACATCTCTGAATGTGTCTGTTAGGTATCATTATATCAGGGTTAATAACTGAGACACCTTTGATCTGGCATATTATGCCAGAAAAGTTTGTTTCTTAAAATTCTATCTCCCAGTTATAGATCAACTGAATTTTATTAGGAAGACATAGTATTTGACTGGTTTAAGGAAACATATGAAATAAGAAATATAAAGGAAAATAAGGTAACACAGTAAAGCTTTGGTAATGACAGTATTTTTGAGTAGCCCAAAACTGATTACAGAAATCAATGGATATATGCTGCCACCATGTGGTAAAGAAAATTAAGATCATTTTGGAAAAGACAAACTTAATCCCACAGTCTTAGTAAAGTGGAAAGTTTGTTTCCCTAACTCCCAGTTACAAAACTCAGAGACATAACTAACAAATATCTTAGTTTCTTTTAGTACACATGGGACTGTCATGATCCTGTCATTTTTGAGGCATTTATATCTGTCGAATGTTGCCTCCTCTTTTAAGTGTCTATTAATTTACTACTTGTTCTATGTTCTATTTTTTAAAGGTCAAAAAAATCACATTCTACTACATCAGTTTTTCATCTCATATCGGTGGGTTTTTCCAGCAGTCATGTATGGATGTGAGAGTTTCTTTATAGAAAGCTGAGTGCTGAAGAACTGATGCTTTTGAACTGCAGTGTTGGAGAAGCCTCTTGAGGGTCCCTTGGACTGCAAGGAGATCCAACCAGTGAATCTTAGAGGAGATCAGTCCTGAATATTCACTGGCAAGACTGATGCTGAAGCTGAAACTCCAATACTTTGGCCACCTGATGTGAAGAACTGACTCACTAGAAAAGACCCTGATGCTGCGAAAGACTGAAGGCAGGAGGAGAAGGGGACGACAGAGGATGAGATGGTTGGATGGCATCACCAGTTCAATGGACATGAGCTTGAGTAAGCTCTGGGAGTTGGTGATGGACAGGGAAGCCTGGCCTGCTGCAGTCCATGGAGTCACAAAGAGTCAGACATGACTGAGTGACTGAACTGAACTGTTCTATGAAATAATACTACCTTCTTGCATTTGTCCTGAGTTTATCCTCTTGCAAATCAATCCTCACCTTATGTGATTTCATGATTTTGTTATGTCTATGAACTTCAATTACATTTTCCCCAGCTGTTGGGATTCATTTGACCCATCTTAATCTCTGTATGTCCTCAGATAGTAAATTCGGTTGCCCAAATACCAGATTTTAGTTTCTAAACTCTGAACTTTATAGCTATATAGGAATTTAATAATTATTAATAAATAAGATGTACAAAGTCACAATGTCCAAAACTGTACATTTTGTTCAAGGTCTAGTGATGCATTTTAATATTTCCCCTAATAATGCCCATGAAAAACCTAGACAGCATATTAAAAAGCAAAGACACTTTGTCAAGAAAAGTCTTTATAGTCAAAGCTATGGTTTTTCCAGTAGTCATGTACAGATGTGAGAGCTGGACTATAAAGAAGGCTAAGTGCCAAAGAATTGATGCTTTCGAATTGTGGTGCTTGAGAGTCCTTTGGACTGTAAGGAAATCAAACTAGTCAATCCTAAAGGAGATCAACCCTGAATATTCATTGGTAAGGACTGATACTGAGGCTGGAGCTCTAGTACTTCGACCACCTGATGCAAAGAGCTGTCTCACTGTGAAAGACCTGATGCTGGGAAAGATTGCAAAAGGAGAAGAGGGCGGCAGATAAGATGGTTAGACAGCATCACAGACTCAATGGATGTGAATGTGAGCAAACTCTGGGAGACAGTGAAGGACAGGGAAGCCTGGTGTGCTGCAGTCCATGGGGTCACAAAGAGCTGGACACTACTTAGCGACGGAACAACAAATAATGCCTCCTGAGTCATCACCCATGTCAGTACAAAGTTAAAAATGTTGAGAGAAAGACTCTCTAACAAAGCCAAGGTTCTTTTTAGAGAAAACAGTGGATTTCAAAGCCAAATATTTCATATGCACAGAAGGTATTTTCTTTTTCTTCACTTGTGTTTCAGACAAAATTATAAGGTGGTTCCATTTCTGGTGATGAATCTGTAAGTTCCCATCTGACCAACCCTACTGGCAATATGATCTCAAATTCTGGTAAAATATAAAACAACCACCTGAATACACAAGAAAGTGACCCAAATCAGGAAGATTCTGGAGGGGTATAATCTACAAGAGGAAGAATGGAACAGCACTGGGTGAATTTCCTGGTGTCTCCTTTAAAAAAAAAAGCCTTTTAGCTGGAAGGCAGAGCTACCAAGTGCCAAGTTAGATGACAAATGTATAAGAGAAAATCCTTCATCTTTCTAGCTTGAAGAACCAGAAAACACAGTATAGACAACTCAGATGCTCTAAAGTGAGGAGGGAATTCTAGAGACAGAGAAGGGGAACTCTATTCTGTGGATAATCTCCGCCAAATATCTGGCTGACCTCTGAACAACATATATGTAGGACAGACCCAAGCAGTCCTACTAAGGCAAAAAAAAAAAAAAAACTCAACTGAAATTTCAGGTGCTGCCCAAGAGACAGAGTACACAGCTTGAGTATAAATCAGTTAAATTCCTGTTATAACAAAAATATCAGTAACTGTCAAAATGCAGTCTATACAACATAGCAATTGTACTATTAAGATCTACACTTACTCTATGATTTAAATAAACATTTAAAAGTTACTTGACCTTTGAAGAAACAGGAAAATGTGACCCATTCTTAAAAGAAAAGACAATCAACAAAAACCAACTCTGAGGTGACCCAGATTTTGGAATTGGCAGAGAAAGATTTTCAAGTAGAGGTTTTAACTATTCTCGGTGGTATAAAGGAAAATATGCTCATAATAAAAAATTATATATACCAGAGCAATAAAAACAATAATAACAAATAGAAATCTAGAAGTAAAAAATATCACTCTTAAATTTTACCTAAGAAAAAACAAAAATGTATGTCCACACAAAGCCAATGTTCAAAAGTCTGGAGCAGCTTCACTTATAATGTGTTCAAAGCGGAAATAACTCAAATACCCATCAAGGGAGAATGAATATATCCATACAATTAAATATTCCCCAACAATATAAAGGAACTACTGATACATAGAAAAAAAAAATCTGGCAATTTCTCACAAAATAAATATTACTGGTGGATGGACAGATTAAGGTAAGTATAAATTATCAGGCAGAAATTAGGTGTTCCCTGTAAAATTTTTTCTAGTTATCTATAGCTTGAAAACTTTCATAATAAAACAGAAAAAAATTACACTCTCTAGGGCTGCTAATCAATTCTGAATGTGCTAATTTTGGTATCATAAGCTATGAGATGTATAAAAGAAAACACCCAGGTTATAATGTTTACTTATCTTCTGAGACGGTCCTCCAATTTGCCTTACTGGTAACAGTATTCTACCCCTCAAAAGCTATGCTGTCTGTAAATTTGAGAGTTTACTTTGTGCTTCCTTTCTAATATAATGTTTACTGTTTATTTCCCTGCACTCCTTTTAAAATATGATTTTCATAAAGCCGGAGATCTTTGTTTTATTCACTGAGGTACCCCATATACCTATAACAATGCTTGGCACATAACAGATGTACAGTGAATATTTATTGACTGAACTTTATTCTCAAAATAATGACCATGTAAGTGAGGGAGATGTTATATATTCTCATCCGTATTTTTATCATGGGGACTGAAGGGTGGGGTAGAGGAGACTAAGTTCTTTATCCAAGATCATCACACCATTATCAAACTGCAGAGATGAAACTTAAATTAGTATCTTTGAATTCCCCAAATATCAAAGCAATAAATAATTTAACAAACCACCTCAAAAAATAAACCTCCACAAAATAGTGCCAAACAAAATTTCTTTTAACACTGATTCACTATACCCTTATAAAAAAAGGTCCTTGCTGGTTTGACTTTTCATTTAAAAATATCCAGTCTAGGGACTTCCGTGGTGGTCTGGTGGTTAAGGCTCTGTACTTTCACTGCAGAGGGCACAGGTTCGATTCCTGGTCAGGGAACTAAATCCCACTAAAAGACCAGCCAAAAAATAAAAATAAAAAATATAAACAAAATAAAAATATTCATTCTATGTTTTCTTTGTGTTGGGTAAGTTGATCTGTATTAGGCCCTTGACAGAGCAGAAAATTTAACTTTAAGGGTGGTTTCAATACAAAAGTAATTCCATTATGTTTAAACCATATTATCTGAGCTTCTAAGACCTTTCATTATAGAGATAAGGCATTATTTAACTGTTTTTTCCTGAATGTGATTCAATTTTCCCGTTATAGTATGAAATTCAGGAAGAGTTTTAATACAGGATTATATTTTTAGCTGAAAGGTGGTAAAACTTTAAGAAGCAAACTTGTAGATGCAAAGTTTCTGTGATGGTTAATTTTTTATGTCAACTTGGTTAGACCATGGTACCCCAAAATTTTGTCAAACATTGTTTTAGATGTTTCTGTGAAGGCATTTTTAAAGCTGAGATTAACATTTAAACCAGTAGACTTTGAGGACGGCAGTCTACCTCCCATAATGTGGAGGGCCTCATCCAATCAGTTAAGGCCTTAGTAAAACTGAGACTGAATAAGAAGGAATTTTGTCAGCAGACATTCTTTGGACTCAAACTGCAACCTTCTCTTGAATTTCCAGGCTGCCAGCTTACGCTGTTAAGATTTTGGACTCGCCACGACTCTACAGGGGCTTCCCAGGTGGCACTAGTGGTAAAGAACCCAGCTGCCAATGCAGGAGATGTAAAAGAGGTAGGTTCGATCCCTGGTTCCCCTGAAGGAGGGCGTGGCAACCAACTCCAGTATCCTTGCCTGGAGAATCCCATGGAGGAGCCTGGTGGGCTGCAGTCCACAGGGGTGCAAAGAGTCGGACATGACTGAAGCAATTTAGCATACATGCATATAAGTTTGCACATAGTTTGCTCCAACTATGTGAGCAAACTTCTTAAAATATATCTCTATCCATAAATATTTATATATCCTGCTGGTTTTGTTTTTTCTGGAGAACCTGAACATGTTCACAAATAAAACTGTTTCTGTGTTTAAGAATTATTAGTGCACTAAAAACACTTAGGGACCCTATGAATGAAACTAGTGTTAATTATCTAGGCTTTCATTTCAGTAAAACACTAAAGGTGTTAGTAAGGTTGAAACAAACTAAAATCTGGGATATAATGCCATTACTGACCCTTGACAGTAAAGAGACTTGCTTTACCACACAGTAAAATTATGATAATTTTAGAGATTCAAGACTTTTTTTTTGGGGGGGGGGGTCAAAGAATCCTTTGTTCAGGAGAAATCACTTGTAGAATCCCCAAATGTCAAAAGTGACTTAAAGAGATGGCTTGATAGAAACGAGGACAGAAAGCTCTTCCAGACTCCCTCTAAAATACAAGAAGTCCTTGATGGATGCTGAGGTACCATAAGCTGCTGCAGAACCAAGTCTGAAAACTCGTCTGCCTTGTCCCTGACAAACCCTGTGCCACTGCCACCACCACCCTGGCCATTTAACAGAGATAACAGAAAGTAAATGACCTGTCCAAGGCTGCACAATTAGAAGACAAAGGAGGCCTTCTAACTTTGTCCTTTCTTATTGTGACTCTGGATGCAAATTTTTTAAAATTAAGGGCTATCTTTCTAAATCTGCACAACAACGTGGCAGGTTAACAGCAGAAAAAGACAACCACAATGGACCCCTGTAGGGCTCTGTGGCATTGCTCCTGATGCCTTCAGTGCCCCTACCAGAAGAAGGAAGCGGAGCCTTCATTTGCCTGCAATAGTGGCTCTAGACTAACAACAGAAATAGATTCCAGCCAGCACTAATAGTGCTGCAAATCAGAGCATCAAAATAGAAATTAAATTACAATAATTTATTCCTGGAAAGTAGATCTTTGGTAAAAGTTGCCCTTGAAGTAGGACACAAAATAGCTATTTATATACAACTTTACTAAAATTCACATTTTTACTTTGAAACAGAAGTATGGGCACTTCAATGAAATGAATGGAAAAATAATATTATTTTCCCCATTTGACAGAGCAGGAAACACTGAATGACTTGTTCAAGGTCACACAAAAGATGAGTATCAAGATCTCATCTAAAGTATAACTCCACCTTACTAGAATTTGAACTCTGGAAGGGCAGACACTTGTCTTCACCACTATCAGCACCTGGCATGGCACCAAGCCTCACAGGGATGGATGGTAGTATCAGAGCACATGCTCTGATAGGTATTACAGGAAGTAACTATATTTGATGAAGAGACTAAATAACTAAATGGACCAGGCTCCCTTTCGTATCACCCACAGGGTGGATCTGTAATGAAGAACTGAGAATGAAACGAATTACAAGAACAAAACACTCAGCTGGGGATTACAGGTCAGCATCATGGACGTACCCGATCAATCTTTAAGATTGCTATTTGCAGTCTCATCTCCTTCCCACTACTTATGAAGAATCATAGCAGTCAGCATGCTCAAGTCCCATTCTATCACTGACTTTTATATTCCTTATCACAAATCTTAAGACCTCCTTGGAGTCTCTTACCACCAGGGATCAGAGTTAGACAAACCTCAGTCAGTTGTTTCAGTTGACCTTTGCTTGCACTTAATTCTTCTGCCAGGTCATTCTTTTTCACTTGTAGTTCAGAGATTTCCTTTCTCAATGGATTCACTAGTTCATAGAACCGAATCTTTAAAAAAAAAAATCAATAAGCAGTTGTGAAAACGCAAATTACAATTAAAATTTGCTAATTAATAGCACTCTCAATTATCAGTAGTATAAATAAAAGTATTAAGGGAATAAAGGAAAGTGTTAAGGGGTTTCAGAACAAGGCGGTCTTTAATTGACCCCGACTACTAATATCATGTGACGAGTTGACTCATTGGAAAAGACTCTGATGCTGGGAAGGATTGGGGGCAGGAGGAGAAGGGGACGACAGAGAATGAGATGGCTGGATGGCATCACCGACTCTGTGGACATGAGTTTGAATGAACTCCGGGAGTTAGTGATGGACAGGGAGGCCTGGCGTGCTGTGATTCATGGGGTCGCAGAGAGTTGGACACGACTGAGTGACTGAACTGAACTGAACTAATATTTTGAGTTCAATTTAGTCCCTTTAGGGCCCAGAGTCGGACATGACTGAGCGACTGAACTGAAGGCCCAGATTATCTATAAGTCCCTGGCCCTGAGACAGTCTCTTTCCTCTCTTCTATCAATACTCCACTTCCTCCTTACTTCTCACCTCCTACTATAGCTCATTCTACACTATCAGCTTATTTCCTGAACACATCAAGTGATCAAAAGTTTTGCTCTTGCTATTTCCTCTGATAGGAAAGCAAGCTCTTCCCCACATGTAAATGTATGGCTCATGCTTTCACTTCCTTCAGGTCTCTGATCAGATATGACCTTATCAGTAAAACCTTCCCTGACTCCCCTGATATATATATATATATTTTGGCCAGGCTACGCTGCTTGAGGGATTTTAGTTTCTCAATCAGGCATTGAACCCAGGCCTGTGGCAGTGAGAGCACGGAGTTATAACACTAGACTGCAGAGAATTCCCTCGCCTAGACTCTTGAGAGTCCCTTGGACTGCAAGGAGATCCAACCAGTCCATTCTAAAGGAGATCAATCCTGGGTGTTCATTGGAAGGACTGATGCTGAAGCTCCAATACTTTGGCCACCTCATGCGAGGAGTTGACTCACTGGAAAAGACTCTGATGCTGGGAAGGACTGGGGGCAGGAGGAGAAGGGGACGACAGAGAATGAGATGACTGGATGGCATCACCGACTCGATGGACATGAGTTTGAGTGAACTCTGGGAGTTGGTGATGGACAGGGAGGCCTGGCGTGCTGTGATTCATGGGGTCGCGGAGAGTCGGACAGGACTGAGCGACTGAACTGAACTGAACTGGACTGAACCTGATTTAATACATTACCTTCAGTGACACAGTTCCTACTTTTCACTCTGCTCTTTTCTCCATACCATTTATGACAAACATGCTGCTTGGTTTCGTTTGCTGTGCGTGTTGCTCCACAGGAATGTAATCTCTGGGAGGACAGGAATATTTGTCTGGTCTGTGCCCTGCTCTGTCCCCAGTGCCTAAATACATATATGAAAAGCTTCGGAGAAGGAAACGGCAACTCACTCCGGTATTCTTGCCTGGAGAATCCCATGGAGAGAGGAGCCCTGTGGGCTACAGTCCACGGGGTTGCAAAGAGTCAGAAATGACTTACCAACTAAACCACTACCACCATCCTAGGCCCTGGATGAAGCTCGACTTACTACCAAAGCCATGTAAGGGATAAATCAGGAGGTATCCTTCATGTCACTATTCCCATTCAGTTCAGGTTTCACTTTCCACTCTCAATTCTCTCAAGGGAATTTGCCTGCCCTAACTTAGTAAAGTGTTCCATCTGACAAGTTTCTACAAAACTAAGCTATCTGCAAATTAGGAGAGGGCAAGTAGGGACTAATTACGTATAGTCATACAATCTGAAACTCCTTAATGTATTGCTGTATTGTAGGAGTATTACATTTGGTAAGAGACCAGTACTAAAGCTAGTACTTAACACAATGAATCTGTGTATAATTAACTAATTAGGACAATACTGTCTGAAAACAAAAGACAAGACAAAGAACAAACCAGAGAACAAAAACATGGATGACTGCCACTAATGGGATACTTTCCAGCTATGATGAATAAAGAGCCTCAAGGACAGCACTTGAGATATATCATTGGTTTTGGACAGTACTGAAGACAGAAAAATTTATGCTTAAGCTATTTAAATAAAAAGCTGGACAAACAAAACAGTACTCCATTTTATAGGAAATTATTAATCTGGAAACCTCATCCAAATGAGAACCAAGAAAGGCAATCACCACTCCAGCAAAAATAATAGATAATATTTATTATGTGTTTACTAAGTTCTAAGCACCGTTAAGCTTTCTACGTACATATTCACAGTTAATCTTCATAATGACCTCAACAGAAAAGTGCTGTTAATTTATTATTATTATTTTTTTACGTGAAGTAGTTGATTTACAACGTTCTGTTAGTTTCAGGTGTACAGCAAGATAATTCAGTTACACATAAATAAATATATATATATATATATATATACTTTTTCTCAGATTCTTTTTCATCATAGATTATTATAAGATATTGAATAAAGATAGTTATTATTATTAAGCCTTTTACAGATAAAAACTTCAAGCCTCTTAGGGTGAAATGACTTCTGTGTATCACAAACTTACAGTGTGTGTGGGATGTGTGCTCTTGGGACCCGCATGCCACTGCTGCCACTCTGAGACACTTTCAGGAAATCCACAAGAGCAAAACTATTTGCCTAGTTAAATTCAGTCACTCAGTCGTGTCCGACTCTTTATGACCCCATGAACAGCAGCACGCCAGGCCTCCCTGTCCATCACCAACTCCCAGAGTCCACCCAAACCAACGTCCATTGAGTTGGTGATGCCATCCAACCATCTTATCCTGTCATCCCCTTCTCCTCCTAAATCTTTCCCAGCATTAGGGTCTTTTCAAATCAGTCAGCTCTTCACATCAGGTGGCCAAAGTATTGGAGTTTCAGCTTCAATATCAGTCCTTCCAATGAACGCCCAGGACTGGTCTCCTTTAGGATGGACTGGATGGATCTCCTTGCAGTCCAAGGGACTGTCAAGAGTCTTCTCCAACACCAGAGTTCAAAAGCATCAATTCTTCGGCGCTCACCTTTCTTCACAGTCCAACTCTCACATCCCATACATGACCACTGGAAAAACGAAAGCCTTGACTAGATGGACCTGTTGACAAAGTAATGTCTCTGCTTTTTAATATGCTGTCTAGGCTGGTCGTAACTTTCCTTCCAAGGAGTAACCGTCTTTTAATTTCATGGCTGCAATCACCAACTGCAGTGATTTTGGAGACCAGAAAAATAGACAGCCACTGTTTCCCCATCGATTTGCCATGAAGTGATGGGACTGGATGCCATTATCTTAGTTTTCTGAATGTAGGGCTTTAAGCCAACTTTTTCGCCCTCCTCTTTCACTTTCATCAAGAGGTTCTTTAGTTCTTCTTCACTTTCTGCCATAAGGGTGGTGTCATCTGCATATCTGAGGTTACTGATATTTCTCTAGGCAATCTTGATTCCAGCTTGTGTTTCCTCCAGCCCAGTGTTTCTCATGATGTACTCTGCATATAAGTTAAATAAGCAGGGTGACAATACACAACCTCAACCTACTCCTTTTCCTATTTGGAACCAGTCTGTTGTTCCATGTCCCGTTCTAACTGTTGCTTCCTGACCTGCATATAGGTTTCTCAAGAGGCAGGTCAGGTCGTCTGGTAGTCCCATCTCTTTCAGAATTTTCCACAGTTTATTGTCATCCACACAGTCAAAGGCTTTGGCATAATCAATAAAGCAGAAATAGATGTTTTTTTGGAATGCTCTTGCTTTTTTGATGATCCAGCGGATGTTGGCAATTTGATGTCTGGATCCTCTGCCTTTTCTAAAACCAGCTTGAACATTTGGAAGTTCATGGTTCACATATTGCTGAAACCTGGCTTGGAGAATTTTAAGCATCACTTTACTAGTGTGTGAGATGAGTGCAATTGTGCAGTAGTTTGAGCATTCTTTGGCATTCCTTTCCTTTGGTATTGAAATGAAAACTGACCTTTTCCATTCCTGTGGCCACTGCTGAGTTTTCCAAATTTGCTGGCATATTGAGTGCAACACTTTCAGAGCATCATCTTTCAGGATATGAAATAACTCAACTGGAATTCCATCACTAACACTAGGTTTGTTTGCAGTGATGCTTCCTAAGGCCCACTTGACTTCACATTCCAGGATGTCTGGCTCTAGGTGAGTGATCACACCATCGTGATTATCTGGGTCTTGAAGATCTTTTTTGTACAGTTCTTCTGTGTATTCTTACCACCTCTTCATAATATCTTCTGCTTCTGTTAGATCCCTACCATTTCTGTGCTTTATCGAGCCCATCTTTGCATGAAACGTTCTCTTGGTAGCTCTAATTTTCTTGGAAAGTCTCTTGTCTTTCCCATTCTATTGTTTTCCTCTATTTCTTTACATTGATCGCTGAGGAAGGCTTTCTTATCTCTCCTTGCTATTCTTTGGAACTCTGCATTCAAATGGGTATATCTTTCCTTTTCTCCTTTGCGTTTCACTTCCCTTCTTTTCACAGCTATTTGTAAGGCCTTCTCAGACAGCCATTTTGCTTTTTTGCATTTCTTTTTCTTGGAGATGGTCGTGAGTCCTATCTCCTGTACAATGTCACGAAACTCCATCTATAGTTCATCAGGTACTCTATCATATCTAGTCCCTTAAATCTTTCTCACTTCCACTGTACAGCCATAAGGGATTTGATTTAGGTCATACCTGAATGGTCTGGTGGTTTTCTCCACTTTCTTCAATTTCAGTCTGAATCTGGCAATAAGGAGTTCATGATCTGAGCCACAGTCAGCTCCCAGTCTTGTTTTTACTGACTGTATAGAGCTTCTCCATCTTTGGCTGCAAAGAATATAATCAATCCGATTTCGGTGTTGACCATCTGGTGATGTCCATGTTTAGAGTCTTTTCTGGTGTTGTTGGAAGAGGGTGTTTGCTATGACCAATGTGTTCTCTTGGCAGAACTCTATTAGCCTTTGTCCTGTTTCATTCCGTGCTCCAAGGCCAAATACGCCGATTACTCCAGGTGTTTCTGACTTCCTACTTTTGCATTCCAGTCCTCTATAATGAAAAGGACATCTTTTGGGGGGGTTAGTTCTAGAAGGTCTTGTAGGTCTTCATAGAACTGTTCAACTTCAGCTTCTTCAGCGTTACTGGTCGGGGCATAGACTTGGATTACTGTGACATTGAATAGTTTGCCTTGGAAATGAACAGAGATCATTCTGTCGTTTTTGAGACTGCATCCAAGTACTGCGTTTTGGACTCTGTTATTGACTATGATGGCTACTCCATTTCTTCTAAGGGATTCCTGCCCACAGTAGTAGATATAATGGTCATCTGAGTTAAATTCACCCATTCCAGTCCATCCTAGTAAGACTAATATTTTTTGCCTGCTTTACTTTTTTTTTTGTTTAGTTCTGCCTGTTTTATTCTTAAGTGGCACATGCCAGTGGCTACACGATGTGTGATGATATCATCACTCTTAAGACTAATGAAGTTTGTGCTTATGTACTCTTATGTTTTAAAAATATCTCAGTTTTAATTTCAAATATGATAAATATTAATAGATACAGTTCACATAAACAAAAGCACTTTGAGGTCCTCAATACTTTTTAGAGTGTAAATGATACTGATAGTAAAAATATTTGAGACCACTGCCATAGATCAATCCTATGTACATACCCGTGTAACCAACAATACAGTTGAGATCCTGACCTACATAGATCCATAACCATCTCCCTCAAGCTATCCCTTCATAATCACACCACTCCCCTCTCCTCTGCTGTCCCTATCCCCTGGCAACCACTGTTATCTCTATAAACATTACAAACTGCCAGAGTTCATGATAAAATAATTCATTTCTACGGATCTTCCAGCCATTAACCCTATTTATTTGCTTGACTTCACAGCTCAATGGTCAACACACTTTAAATTTTCGTCATATGAACACCATTTCACTACCTTCAGATCAGAGCCATAAATTATCAAGTGGGTACTTCAAAAGTTATGGCTACTACAGAAATGGCAAATTTTAGTCTGAAAACACACAGTTTTTTTGTTTTTAATGATACAAGACACTTACAGATACATATTCAGGAATAGAAAGCTGATCTTCAGGAAAACTTTTTAACTTCATATATTGCTCTTCTGTCAACTCAAAGTCACGTAGGTTTCGACGAATATCTCCAGCTTTCTCTCTGAGCTGAAGATTTGTCTCTTCTAGTTGTTTCTGTCTCAGTAAAATAGTTTCCATTTCTTGTTTCATTAGTTCTTGATATTTTCTACAATATCAGAGAATGTACGGTAAGGTTAAAAAATCATGGAGACATAATTTCTCAAAGTTCCTACTTTACAGTAACATCGAATTAAATGAGAAACTTAACAATAGTTTTGGCTCCAATTAAATGCTTACTTAACCAGTTAAACATGAAATGACAAAGTTATACTAATTACTAAGTGTGTGGCCACAAAAATTTTAAATAGAAAATGTTAATAACTTTTAAAATTCAAATTATAAAATTATACATTTCCTCTGCTTACGGTGTAAATCTGATATATCTGCTTTAGACCCTACTCACTGAAGTAATTTTCATCGTCTTTATCCGGGTAATTTAAGATGATAACACTGAAGCACCATAGTGTCAATACAGACAATGAGGCAATGAAAACAGTAATTGGCACCTTTCTCAAGGAATACATGTAGTAGACAAGGTTAGTTGCCCACTGGAAAATTTTAAGCAGTAAGGGACCATATGAATCCCCACCCCCGCACTGTATCCCATCAACAAACAAACACACCGTTATTTGTCCTATCTTAAAACAAATGAACAAAAAAGCCCCCACATTTTTTGACCCCATTTCACTGTACATTTTGTTCTCAAAATTTTTCTATATGCACTCTCTCCATTGCCCTTCCTCTTAAACAAAGGCTGATCAGGTTTTCACACTTCCACCAAAATCTCCAGGTAACTGAAAAATCCAGATTGTTAATAATCAATTCTCATTTCTTTTTATCTCTATCAACAGCACTTGAGACACCTGTCCTCTCCTTCCTTCATCTGGTTTCCCAGATACCATACTATTTTCCTCTTCATTTTTCTGTTTATTGGCGACACTTTCCCAGTCTTTTTATCTTGTTCATCTTAATGTTGGGATTACTCGGTCCTCTCCTCTTGTCTATGTTCACTCCCTTGGGGAATTCATCCAGTCTCGTGAATTAAATACTGTCTGTATCCTAATGGCTCCCAGATTTATCTCTCTAGACCAAACTTCTCATATATATCCACATGGATGTCTAATACAATAACCTTAACCTAACAAGTTCCAAATTAAACTCCCGCTCTTCACTCACAAACCTATTCCATTATGGTTTCACCATCTTAGTTGACAGTAACTCTATTCTTTGATTTATTCAGGCCAAGGATTGGTACAATCCTTGATTCCTCTTTCTCTCCTAAACCCCACACTGAATCCGTTAGGACATCCTACCGGCTTTACCTTTAAAATATATTCAGAATCCAACCTCTTCTTACCACTATCAAGAGGATTACAGCAATAGTCTCCTAACTGCCCTGCACACTTCATTTAATTTGACCAATGTCTAAAGAACTAGAATAGAAGCCCTATTACCCAATGCAGTTTCAAAGTGTTACCCACAAGCCAGTAGCAGCACTCACATCAATTGGGAAGCTGGAAGAAATGCAAATTCTCAGGGCCCAACCCAAGTCAGAATCCCAGAGTGTGCCCAAGAGTCTTTTCCCACAAGCCTTCCAGGTGGCTCTGATGCATGGTCAAATTTGAGAACCACACTCATCTAATGTGACAGTGGCTAATAACTGGTCAGATAATTTTTTAATATACCAGTTAAATAATGAAATCTTATAAACAGAAAAGATGCCTCCTTTTACATTTCAGTTCAGTTCAGTTCAGTCGCTCAGTTGTGTCCGACTCTTTGCGATCCCATGAATCACAGCACTCCAGGCCTCCCTGTCCACCACCAACTCCTGGAGTTCACTCAAACTCATGTCTATCGAGTCGGTGATGCCATCCAGCCATCTCACTCTCTGTCGTCCCCTTCTCCTCCTGCCCCCAATCCCTCCCAGCATCAGAGTCTTCTCCAGTGAGTCAACTCTTTGCATGAGGTGGCCAAAGTATTGGAGTTTCAGCCTCAGCATCAGTCCTTCCAGTGAACACCCAGGACTGATCTCCTTTAGAATGGACTGGTTGGATCTCCTTGCAGTCCAAGGGACTCTCAAGAGTCTTCTCCAACACCACAGTTCAAAAGCATCAATTCTTCGGCGATCAGCCTTCTTCATAGTCCAACTCTCACATCCATACATGACCACGGGAAAAACCACAGCCTTCACTAGACGGACCTTTGTTGGCAAAGTAATGTCTCTGTTTTTAATATGCTATCTAGGTTGGTCATAACTTTCCTTCCAAGGAGTAAGCATCTTTTAATTTCATGGCTGCAATCAGCATCCACAGTGATTTTGATATACAGAAATAAACATTCATCTGGAACATTTTTCCCCCAGGGTCTAGGTTTTTTGTCATGTGGAGATGTGCCTTGTTTTTCTGTAAATCATTTCTCACAATTTCCAAGTTCAATTTCTTCACAATGGCAGGAGACCTTTAAAAAGACACTTGAGAAGAAATCTGCGCATATTTTTTATAGACCTGATTTCTGCCCCTAATCTCTAAACGTCTCTTGCTTACACTTATTTGACGATCTTGTAGTCACTCACTTTTATTGAATCATTCCAAAGAATTCACTATAATTTGCAAAGAAATGTATATGCCTTTGTATTCATTTTAAAATAGTTTTAATTAAGTTATAGAAGTATAGTAAGAACAACTGGCAAGGTATTTTTGAGAAAAATACAAGGAACTTTGGATAAGCGCACAACTGAGTGGAGAAAGTAGGCAGGCAAACAGAAGGTTCATTCAGTTCAGTTCAGTTCAGTTGCTCAGTCGTGTCCGACTCTTTGAGACCCCATGAATCACAGCACGCCAGGCCCCCCTGTCCATCACCAACTCCCAGAACTTGCTCAAACTCATGTCCATTGAGTCAGTAATGCCATCCAACCATCTCATCCTGTCATCCTCTTCTCCTCCTGCCTTCAATGCTTCCCAGCATCAGGGTCCTTTACAATGTGTCAGTTCTTTGCATCAGGTGGTCAAAGTACTGGAGTTTCATTTCAGCATTAGTCCTTCCAATGAATATTCAGGACTGATTTCCTTTAGGATGGACTGGTTGAATCTCCTTACAATCCAAGGGACTCTCAAGAGTCTTCTCCAATAACACAGTTCAAAAGCATCAATTCTTTAGCACTCAGCTTTCTTTATAGTCCAACTCTCACATCCATACATAACTACTGGAAAAACCATAGCTTTGGATAGACAGACCTTTGTTGGCAAAGTAATGTCTCTGCTTTTTAATATGCTGTCAAGGTTGGTCATAGCTTTTCTTCCAAAGAGCAAGCGTCTTTTAATTTCATGGGTGCAGTCACTGTCCACAGTGATTTTGGAGCCCAAGAAAATAGAATCTCTCACTGTTTCCATTGTTTCCCCATCGGCTAATGAAGTGATGGGACCAGATGCCATGATCTTAGTGTTCTGAATCTTGAGTTTTAAGCCAGCTTTTTCACTCTCTTCTTTCACTTTCATCAAGAGGCTCTTCAATTCCTCCTTCTGCCATAAGGGTAGTGTCATCTGCGTATTTGAGGTTATTGATATTTCTCCCGGCAATCTTGATTCCAGCTTGTGCTTCACCCAGCCCAGCGTTTCTTATGACATACTCTGCATATAAGTTAAATAAGCAGGGTGACAATATACAGCCTTGACGTACTCCTTTTTCTATTTGGAACCAGTCTGTTGTTCCATGTCCAGTTCTAACTGTTGCTTCTTGATCTGCATACAGATTTCTCAAGAGGCAGGTACGGTGGTCTGGTATTCCCATCTCTTTCAGAATCTTCTAGTTTGTTGTGATCCACACAATCAAAGGCTTTGGCATAGTCAATAAAACAGAAGTAGATGTTTTTTCTGGAACTCTCTTGCTTTTTCGGTGATCCAGCGGATGTTGACAATTTGATTTCTGGTTCCTCTGCCTTTTCTAAAACCAGCTTGAACATCTGGAAGTTCACAGTTCACATACTGCTGAAGCCTGGTTTGGAGAATTTTGAGCATTACTTTGCTAGCATGTGAGATGAATGCAATTGTGTGGTAGTTTGAACATTCTTCGGCATAGATCTTCCTTGGGACTGGAATGAAAACTGACTTTTTCCTGTCCTGTGGCCACTGCTGTGTTTCCTAAATTTGCTGGCACATTGAGTGCAGCATTTCAACAGCATCATCTTTTAGGATTTGAAATAGTTCAACTGTAATTCCATCACCTCCACTAGCTTTGTTCGTAGTGATGCTTCCTAAGGCCCATTTGACTTTGCACTCCAGGATGTATGGCTCTAGGTGAGTGATCACACCATCGTGGTTATCTGGGTCATGAAGATATTTTTGTATATTTCTGTTTATTCTTGCCACCTCTTCTTAATATCTTCTGCTTCTGTTAGGTCCATACCATTTCTGTCCTTTATTGAGCACATCTTTGCAAGAAGTACTCCCTTGGTATTTCTAATTTTCTTGAAGAGACCTCTAGTCTTTCCCATTCTGTTATTTTCCTCTATTTCTTTGCACTGATCACTGAGGAATGCTTTCTTATCTCTCTGTGCTATTCTTTGGATCTCTCCGTTCAAATGGGTATATTTTTCCTTTTCCCCTCTGCCTTCAATTTCTCTTTTAGAGTCCAAAAGGTAGTACATGAGTACAATCTGAAAAATTACAGAATGATCTCCATTCGTTTCCAAGGCAAACCATTCAATATCACAATAATCCAAGTCTATGCCCCAACCAGTAATGCCGAAGAAGCTGAATGCTTCTTTGAACACCTACAAGACTTTCTAGAACTAACACCTAAAAAAGATGTCCTTTTCATTATAGGGGACTGTAATGCAAAAGTAGGAAGTCAAGAGATATCTGGAGTTAACAGGCAAGTTTGGCCTTGGAGTACAAAACGAAGCAGGGCAAAGGCTAACAGAGTTTTGCCAAGAGAATGCACTGGTCATAGCAAACACACTCTTCCAACAACACAAGACAAGACTCTACACTTGGACATCACCAGATGGTCAATACCGGAATCAGACTGATTATATTCTTTGCAGTCAAAGATGGAGAAGCTCTATACAGTCAGCAAAAATAAGACCAGGAGCCGACTGTGGCTCAGATCATAAAATCCTTACTGCCAAATTGAGACATAAATTGAAGAAAGTAGGGAAAACCACTAGATCATTCAGGTATGACCTAAATCAAATCCCTTATGATTATTCAGTGGAAGTGACAAATAGATTCAAGGGAATAGATCTGATAGACAGAGTGCCTGAAGAACTGTGGACAGAGGTTCATGACACTGTTCAGGAGGTAGTGATCAAGACCATCCCTAAGAAGAGGAAAGGCAAAAGGGTTACCTGAGGAGGTCTTAAAAACAGCTAAGAAAAAAAAAGACAGAAAGTTAAGTGGTGATAAGTTTAGAGTGCTTCCATTTTCACATATGGTTCACTTATATCTCCAATATTTATTGAATGAATATCAAATTCTGGCTTTCTGCATTTCTGTGTATTATATCAAGTAGTCTTAGTCTGGATGTGAAAATGATTACCGACTTTAAGATTTCTCTATTTTAGCTTATAATCACATGCATGAATAGATAATGACATTATTTTTAACTGCTAAATAGGTATTGTTGGTTTTTAAAACTTTTACCTGGCATCCTTTTGTTGGAAAGTCAATTGGTTGTCTAATCTCAGGGCTAGTAGCTGCTTCTGGTGAAGTGCATCATTAAGTTTCTCCTCCAATTCTTCAATCTTGATCAAGAGAGAAAGGTAAATTAACAAGGTAAATTTGCAAATTTAATAAAACCTCTGTTTGTTCATACAAATGGTTGTTAAACTATGCTTTGAATCTGCTGCCTCATAAATCATTTTTTACCAGGCTGTCATTGGGATTATTTTTCCCTTAATCTAATCTCACTGAAAAACTCTTTGACAACTGGGGTTTATATGCTGATGCCTTGCCCAGGTAATTTTTTTCTGGCCAGACTCTGCATATATTGTAGATCCATATATCTGACTGCTGCTGCTGCTAAGTCACTTCAGTCGTGTCCGACTGTGTGACCCCATAGACGGAAGCCCACCAGGCTCCCCCAGCCCTGGGATTTTCCAGGCAAGAACACTGGAGTGGGTTGCCATTTCCTTCTCCAATGTGTGAAAGTGAAAAGTGAAAGTGAAGTCGCTCAGTCGTGTCCGACCCTTAGCGACCCCACGGACTGCAGCCCACCAGGCTCCTCCATCCATGGGATTTTCTAGGCAATAGTACTGGAGTGGCTTGCCATTGCCTTCTCCAACATGGGTGATGCTACAAATGTCCAAAATGATCCTAGTCACCCATGTCACCTAATCTTATATTCTTTGCATCTCCTTGGTCTCCAAAGCAAAAAAAAACATCAGTCACATTTGATACATCTCTCCCATTGCTTACTCTGATCAGAAATCACTGTTTTCTTATTGTTGAGTTTATTCCATAAAAAAGTGTCACAACTACACCATCCTCTTTAACATCCAATGACAAGTCTTCAGTTAGATCCCTGTCATATCTTACCTAGATTATGACAATGGTTTCCTACTCTTTCCCTGCCTTCAGTTTTGCAAATCTCCAAAACTATCTTCCTTCACCTTATCTTTTAAAAATGCTAGCAAAAATGTTATTTCCCCAGTGTTAAATCCTTCAGAGGATCCTCACTGTCTTCAGAATAAATTCCAAACTTCATGGCATTCTACACTACTCTTTTTTAAGTTATTTATTATTTATTTAATTTCAGCTGTGCTGGGTCTTCATTGCTGCGTGTGGGCTTTCTCCAGTTGTGGAGAGCAGGGGCTACTCTTCGCTGTGGTGCATGCGCTTCTGGCTGTGGTGGCTTCTCTTGTGGAGTACGGGCTCTAGGGCGTTAAGGTCTTCGGTAGTTGGGCTCAGTATTCCTGGCTCTTGGGGCTTAGTTGCTCCATGGTATGTGGGATCCTGGACCAGGGACCGAACCCGTATCTCCTTCATCGGCAGGTGGACTCTTATCCACTGTACCACTAGAGAAGTCCCTCTACTACTCCTCCTTGATCTGGCCCTTGCCAACCATGTCTGCTGTCACTAGCTAAAAAGAAAACTCTATTCTAGCCAAAATAAATGCGTGCCACTCCTCAAATATGTTATGCTCTCTCTTAAGTCTCCATACACCTGAGCTGGCTCTTAGTCCATTTAAGAAATTCTTTACTCTCTCCCTTTCAGCCCAGGCAATTCTCGTTCACCCTTTAAAACATGCAGATTAACGTATGTCAATCCTTAATAAAACTTTCACATGGTTTTTGTCCCACACTATTTCAATAACAGTACTTGTTCAGGTTATGAATCCCCTCCATCATGCCCAGTCCAATGGTTATTTTGCATATTTATCTTACATGATAGCATGATTTGGCAGAGTTGACCACTCCATGCTCTTTCACCTGCTGTGATACTCCTCTTGGTTTTCTTCCTTAACTCACAGGACCCTCTTAAGCGTCTCAGGTTCCTATGATGGATTTTTTTCCTCTACCCTATTTCTAATGTTTGACTACCCCTTGACTTGGTCTGGGGTCCTCTACTCTCCCCAGGTAATGTCATCCAATAACAAAGCTTTATGTGGTACTTACATGCCTACAACACAGGAGACCTGGGTTCGATCCCTATGTCAGGAAGATCTCCCGGAGAAGGGAATGGCACTCCACTCCAGTATTGTTGCCTAGAGAATCCTATGGACAGAGGAGCCGGGAAGCTACAGTCCAAGGGGTCCCAAAGAGTCACTGAACGGCTAACACTTTCACATGCTGATGTATATTACATACAAACACACACACACACCCCTACCGACCCCCAGTCATGGACTTTCCTCTAAAGTCAAGGTGACAATTTCACCTGGGAGTCTAACTGGCATTTAAAGTTTAATGTGTTCAAAACAGAACTTACATTTTACCTCCTACATCAGTTTTCTTCCAGCCTTCTATTTCTCAATAAATGGCTCCAGGAGATGAAGCCAAAAACTTGGAGTCTTACACAAGGCAATTATCTAGTACTGTCTTCCTCTTCTACCTTACCTGCTTTTAGCCTATTACTTCAGTGACAAGTTGAATACAGAAATCAGGACATATAAGTCCAATTGCCTAAACTCTTCAAATGGCTTCTCTAACACACAATTGAAAGCAAGGGTTAACATATCAAATTGACAGGTCAAATTCTCCCCGTGTCCTGTTCCTATATAGCCCACAAGCTAGGAACAGGTTTTACATTTATAAAGTTGTTAAAAGCCAAAAAAAAAAAAAAGAAGGAAGAATATGTAATAGACCATATGCAAGCTGGAAAGCCTAAAATATTTACTGTCTTGCCCAGGCCTTTACAGAGAAAGTTTGCTGACTTTCTATCTAAAGCAGAAAATTCCCACTGCTAAGTAATGCTGTACACATGACCTTGAAGACAGCTTATTTAATTGTTGTTTCATGATGTCTCTCACTTAAATGTGATCTCCATAAAAAAGGGACTCTTGTCATATTCATTGCTGTATCCTGGTTACATGTCTCAATAAATGTCTTAAATCAACAAATGATGACCACATTCCTCATAATTACCATTCTGCAAATCAAGAAGACTGTTACCACAAGGAGTGAAACTTCTGCTTTTTTCAGGGTGAGAACTTTAACAATTTCAACTGACTTCTAGTCCCTCGACTCAGAGACAATGAAGCTAGAGAGATACTCCCCAGCACTTCTCAAGCAATGAGGAACCCAGGGACCATTAATGAGAGATATACAAAAAGAGTTTAGCATTTAAAAACTGACAGGCGAGAAGAGTGAGGAGGAGAGGAATAAGGAAGTGGAGTAAGCAAGGAGATTTGGCAGCAATAAGTGTGCATTAAAAGTGCACCGAACAGTCCTCTAAGATCAGGAAGCCTGGCCTGAGCAACTCCCCTTCCAGGGGTCTCAGTCAGCAAACAGCTGAGTGGGGAGTGGGAATCAATGCTTATGAAGTATCCTGCGAACAATCTGCTTGGGTTTTTAGACATGGAGAAATCAAAGCAACATGAGTCCTAATAATAAACTATAACGTTAGTTTTGAAAAGTATTAAAAAGTAGAGACAGCACTTTGCTGACAAGTTCCATCTAGTCAAAGCCATGGTCTCTCCAGTAGTCATGTACGGATGTGAGAGTTGGACCATAAGGAAGGCTGAGTGCCGAAGAATTGATGCTTTCGAACTTGGTGCTGGAGAAGACTCTTTAGAGTGCCTTGGACAGCAAGGAGATCAAACTAATCAATCTTAAAGAAAATCAACCCTGAATATTCATTGGAAGGACTGATGCTGAAGCTCCAATACTTTTGCTACCTGATGCGAAAAGCCGACTCACTGGAAAAGACCCTGATGCTGGGAAAGACTGAAGGCAGGAGGAGAAGCGGGTGACAGGGGATGAGATGGTTGGATGGCATCACCGATTCAATGGACGTGGGTTTGAGCAAACTCTGGAAGATAGTGAAAGACAGGGAAGCCTGGCGTGCTGTAGTCCATGGGGTCACAAAGAGTTAGACATGACTGGGCAACTGAACAACAACATACCACTAGTAATAAGCTATAATAAACATAAGCACTATTGTTCCCATATTTGTGTGGAGAGATGTTAGATTATACAGATTCACTTATTTCTGAACTAAGAAAAACCTTGAAGAGAGGAAAAAACTGTTACTTGTCTCTCTTTAGCAAGTAAAGATATTTATTAGCAGCAACAACATGTCCAGTTAAAAATATACACTTCCCAGCTTCCCTCTCCTGGCACCTAGGTGAAGTCATGCTATGTAGTCCTAATCAATCAAGGTCACCGGCTTGAGCTCTAGGAAAGCTCTTTAAAGAACAAATTCATTTGGCATATGCCGCATTTTTCCATCACCCTTCTTATTTCTGCCTAGAATATGGACACAACAGTGGAGGCAGATCAGCCACCTATGATTTTGAGGTGAAAAACATATGCTATTTTTACAGCCACCCAGAAGATTAAAAGGAGCCTGGGTTTCTAATGATATCAACGGTAAATACCAGGTCTAAATTGCCTATATTCAGAATTCTGTTAAACCAGAGAAACAAAATCCTTATCCCACTTAAGCTATGGTTTCCACACTTTTATGACTGGCAACCATTGTTTTTCAAGTTTCTCATACTAACAGCTGAACACTGGACAGCTGGTTCAATCTTTTTCCATAGAAGAAATACCTATAATATTCAAGACACTCGATCATTCAGGACTCCTTGAAAGCTTCTGATGACAGGAACCTCAATAACTTAAAATCAGGCCATTTAAATGCTAATAGCAACAAGTTAAATTCAGCAGAAACCTTCCCTCCCTGTGATTTCCAACCATTTTCATGGTGCTACAGTCCATGGAGGAAAATTCATTTTTTTCAATGCTGAACGTGACATTTTCACCTTCATATATGTGATGTTCAATGCATTGGTAAGCTCTGGAGAATGACTGAGTGGCTAAAAATACTGTTCCTCCATCAATCCCAGACTCACACATCTTCACACTTTTCATCTCTGAAGCCAGAATGCATCTTACAAACTACAGCACGTAGCAGTTTAATTTGGCAGTGTTTAACCTTAGCAGTACATGTGATGGTCTGTTTTATGATCCAGGTGTCCTGGATTTGACGAATTACAGACTAATTCTTCTACTTTATAACACTTCTTCCCATGCATACATGCTAAGTCGCTTCAGTCGTGTCTTACTCTTTGCAGCCCTATGGACTATAACCCACCAGGCTCCCCTGTCCATGGGGATTCTCTCTTCTTCCCATATTTGACAGCAAGTATATTACCCCTAAGGGGTCTCCAAGCAGGACAACTCTAGTGCTTGTACACAAAAAAACAGGAATGTAGAGTAGGCAGCTACCCTGGAGAGGAATTTGGAAATTCACTTAAATGAAGCAGACATACACCCTGCAGCCAGAAATTCCCCTCCTGAGTATATGTGTCAATGTGCTCAGTCGCTCAGTCGTGGCCGACTCTTTGCAATCCCATGGACCGTAGCCTGCCAGGCTCTTCTGCCCATGGAATTTTCCAGGCAAGAATACTGTAGCGGGTGGCCATTGCCTTCTCAATATATATCAAAGAATTGCTCAAATCAGGTCTGGAAGAGAAATGTCTAAAGAAGGCCACACCACATGTGGTGGCAAGGGTTTGGAGGCAACCTGCGGGACCATCACTGTGGGAGGGGGTGAACAGATGCGCAGACACCAGAACTGTGTGGCTGCTGGAAGCAAAGGACTGCACGTACACGTAGTAACATGAAGGATTTTAAAAACAGCACCGAGTTGAAAGGAAAAACTATAAAAGAAATAAAATCTAAAACAACACATGCAGTTTAGATTTATGTAAAGGAAAAAAATACTAATTTTCAAGATAAATGTTTATAATAACTACAATTGGAGTACAACCTTTAAAAATTATGAGATGCCCCCCTGGTGGTCCACTGGTTAAGAATCCACCTGCCAATGCACAGTACACAGGTTCGATCCCTGGTCCGGAAAGATCCCACATGCTATGGGCCATCTAAGACTGCACGCCACAACTACTGAGCCCATGCTCTGTGACTACTGAAACCTGTATGCCCCAGAGCCCATGCTCTGCAACGAGAGAAGCCACCACAATGAGAAGCCCACGCGCTGCAACTAGAGACTAGTCCCCATTAGCCACAACTAGAGAAACCATGTGAGCAGTTTAAAGATTCAGCACAGCTGAAGTTATTTATTTAATTGATTGATTTTATTTATAAATCAGTAAATAATTTGAAAAATAAAAACTGTGAAACACTATGTTGTACACTTGAAACATATAATACTATAAATCAACTATACCGCAATAAAAAATTTTTTTAAAGAATAAATTTTAAAAGATAAAGGCAAACATAAAAAGGAGGAGGAAGGGAAATGAATAACAGGAATAAAAGAATAAACATACAAAATAAGAAGTTATCTTACAAGGAT
This sequence comes from Moschus berezovskii, assembly GCF_049115385.1. NCBI lineage: Eukaryota > Metazoa > Chordata > Mammalia > Artiodactyla > Moschidae > Moschus > Moschus berezovskii. Next base: position 39,384,278 of record NC_142472.1, read on the forward strand.
CAATGATGATCATGTATCATAAACTCAGGAATATGACTAATTTAATCTTCTATATTTTCAGCCCAACCAGAAAACCACCACAATAAAAAATTATATAAAGCACCATGGGATACAACATAACAGTAATAATAATATAGTATTGAGCAAGTATAACTACCCTTATTACTTATTGTACAAGGGTCAGACATGACTGAGAACACACTCCATCACAGCCATCTAAGAGTTTATGTGCATTGATTAATCTTCCTAATAACTCCATGAAGTACAAAACATGATTATTATTTTACAGGAAATCAGGGAACAAAAAACTTAAGGAATCTGTCCAAGGTAACTGTAAGGGCTGGGATTTAAACTCAAACTGTGTGCATCTAGGACTGTAGCTCTACTTTGTTATACTTGGAAGTGTCTCAAGAATAAACCACCATTCCAGTAACGTAAACATTACACTTTAAAAAGAGAAACCATTGACAACTGAGCACAATGCAAGTTGAAAACGAGCAATTTAAAAAACAGCCAAACAAAATGTAATTTTGAATGTGGTATACAGTTGGCATTTAACAGAACAGTTAGGGCTTCCCTGGTGGTCCAGTGGTTAAGAATCCTTTTTGTAAAGCAAAGGACACTGGTTTGATCCCTGGTCTATGAAGATCTCACATGCAATGGGGCAACTGAGCTCATGTGCCACAATTAGTGAGCCAGCTCCCTGGCCACAACTACTGAAGCCAGCGCACCCCAGAGTTCATGCTCTGCTACAAGAGAAGCCACTGCAATGAGAAGTCCTCACACCACAACTAGAGAGTGGCCCCCAACTCGCCGCACACAGCAAGAGACACCCAGCACAACCAAAAAATAAATAAATATTTTAAAAAGCAGATGTTGACTGATTGGGTAAAAGAATAGAGACCTACCTTGGGGTTCTTCAATGAGTTCCAGTGAAGGAGATCTTAAGGGTAGAGATAGGCAAGCCAGTATCACCATGGGAATCCATTTGAGGAGTAAAAATATGACTCAAGGAAAAGAAAAGGGAAACCACTGGATACACTGATAAAATATCAAATGACCTAGTCTTGGTAGGTGACACCACAGAGAACCTAAAAGGAAGTCTTAGGAGACTTCAGTTCAGTTCAGTTCAGTTCAGTCGCTCAGTTGTGTCCGACTCTCCGCGACCCCATGAATCACAGCACGCCAGGCCTCCCTGTCCGTCACCAACTCCCGGAGTTCACTCAAACTCATGTCCACAGAGTCGGTGATGCCATCCAGCCATCTCATTCTCCGTCGTCCCCTTCTCCTCCCGCCCCCAACCTTTCCCAGCATCAGAGTCTTTTCCAGTGAGTCAACTCATTGCATGAGGTGGCCAAAGTACTGCAGTTTCAGCTTTAGCATCAGTCCTTCCAATGAACACCCAGGATCGATCTCCCTTAAAATGGACTGGTTGGATCTCCTTGCAGTAAAAGGGACTCTCAAGAGTCTTCTCCAACACCACAGTTCAAAAGCATCAATTCTTCGGCGATCAGCTTTCTTCACAGTCCAACTCTCACATCCATACATGACCATGGGAAAAACCATAGCCTTGACTAGACGGACCTTTGTTGGCAAAGTAATGTCTCTGCTTTTTAATATATTATCAAGGTATAGGAGACTTACTTGGATGGAATACAGGCTTTAGCCTTCTTGGTGTTAATCCCACCTGGCTCCATCACTTCTATGTGAATGGCTTTCCATTTTTTCAAGAGCAAATGGGGTTCAGTTACTCATATAAGAAACAGCCAAGCACATGCTAGGTGCCAGAGATAGTTCTAAGCATTGAAGCTACAACAGGGACTACAAAGAAGTCCCCTGTTCCTGTGCTCAGGAACCTTACACTCTATTAACAGAGACAAACACCCAGCAAACAAGGCAAGTAATCCTTGCCTTGAATCCTATGAACGCGTATAAAAGGCACAGAAAATAAACAGGGTGAAAACGATGAGAATATTTTAGTCAATAACCACAACAACAACTAATACTTACTGTGTACTTAACGAAATATCCATCTAACTTATTCTATTGGTTCATTTAATTTGATGGGTCAGAGAAGATGCCCAAAAAGCACCTGTACCTCAAACAGTTGTATGGTTCAAACGAGATAACACGTGAAAAGCTCACAGAGCAGAGACTGGCACAGCATAGGCACTCAATAAACATTAACTATTAACGTTTTTTAAAAATGTACCTAAATTATTTCTTTACATCATCAAGACCTTGGGGTTTAGGACATTTCATTTTCCCAGAGAGGCATGGTCAAGATATCTTTCTAGCAGCATGATTCCTATACACAGGCAAGAACTACCCAAGACTGACTTAACAGAGGAAAGGTAATACATAACTGGAATACAGTGGGAGGTGAGGAGATAGGCAGAGCCGAGGTCAAGAGCAAAGGTGGAGGGTTTACCATCTTCCATATCCCTTCTCTGTGAAAAGACTTCCTCAGAAGACAGAGCAGTGAGACTTAAGAAGTGTCTCCTATCTTTCTGAAATCACTGTAAATTTTTTTTATCACTAGTGACAACTTTACCAGGTCTTACACAAAATACTCTAACTATAAAAAAACCCACAAAAGGCAGAAAAACAAGGACTGAGGCATTCCTTCTTATTTGGCAGATAACTTATTAAAGCTAAGGTAACTGGATTTGTTATACTTGGTACTATGACACAGTAACTATCAGATAGCAGGATATAAAAGAAACCAAATCTCCATGGTAGAAGATTAAACAGATTCAATAATGTAATAATAATCTTGATTCTCCCTACCCAACTAGTCATATCAGAACTAATTCTCAGTGAAGCAGAAAAACAACTTGGCTAGGAAAAAAAACACCGATAATTACTTTTTCAAAATGTTAAAAGTATCAAGTTCAGATTATATATTCATAAGTTTAATTCTTATTTATCTGCAGTTTGAAGACAAGAAAGCATACAGATAACAAAATTTACATATGATCTTACCTTTGTAAGATAATCAACTTTCAAATTATCGATCATCATATTTTTCTGTGATAGCTCTATTTTCAGTAACTGAATATTATGAAGCAGTTCTTTCCGTTCAATTAGCTGCCTGGTGATTTTGATCTTGCCATCCGGCTCTTCTGATGAGGAAATATCATCTGTAGGAATTGTTGTTTCTAAACTAATATCTTCAGATTCCAGGGAGCTAGAGATGTTCATTTTTTTTGATGCCTTGCTAACTTTTCGAGACATTTAAAATTATTACGGGTCACTTTCCGTTTCCAATTCGATTTCAATTTTCTGTAGATTAAAAAATGTTTATTTAAATATATTCAAACATTCTTTGTGGAAAGTAGAAAGTTTCCCAAAGAGATACTAAGGATTCCTTAAGAAATTATTAGGCAAATGGGAGGGGCCCCAAATGTAAGACAGATTGGTAAATTACTGCTCAAGTCAAACATAGTAAATCAAACTCATTAAATCCTATTATGAACCCACACTTTTGATAAGTAAAAACTCATTTCCTGGGGGCAGGTCTCTTACTTGGGTGTAAAGAAAGAGATAAACAATAAAGTCTTAAATCTCTAGTATCCAAGAATGCTACTCATAAAAGTAACACATGTTGTAAGATAAAGAAGTTACTTCTGAGCTGGTCAGGGAAAGGTTATACAGAGGGAGGATTTAGAATCTTGAAGGATTTGGAGAGGAGTAATAAAAAATGAGAAAACTCTGATGCTGGGAGGGATTGGGGGCGGGAGGAGACGGGGACGACAGAGAATGAGATGGATGGATGGCATCACCGACTCGATGGATATGAGTTTGAGTGAACTCCGGGAGTTGGTGATGGATAGGGAGGCCTGGCGTGCTGTGATTCATGGGGTCGCGGAGAGTCGGACACGACTGAGCGACTGAACTGAACTGAATAAAAAATGAAAAGCATGCAGGTATGAAGGTATCAGTTCAGTTCAGCTCAGTCGCTCAGTCGTAAATGAAAAGCATGCAGGTATGAAGGTATCAGTTCAGTTCAGTCGCTCAGTCGTAAATGAAAAGCATGCAGGTATGAAGGTATCAGTTCAGTTCAGTTCAGCTGCTCAGTCGTGTCCGACTCTCCGCGACCCCATGAATCACAGCACGCCAGGCCTCCCTGTCCATCACCAACTCCCGGAGTTCACTCAAACTCATGTCCACAGAGTCGGTGATGCCATCCAGCCATCTCATTCTCCGTCGTCCCCTTCTCCTCCCGCCCCCAACCTTTCCCAGCATCAGAGTCTTTTCCATGCTGCTGCTGCTAAGTCGCTTCAGTCGTTTCCGACTCTGTGCGACCCCATAGACGGCAGCCCACCAGGCTCCGCCATCCCTGGGATTCTCCAGGCAAGAACACCGGAGTGGGTTGCCATTTCCTTCTCCAATGTGTGAAAGTGAAAAACGAAAGCGAAGTCGCTCAGTCCTGTCCGACTAGTAGCGACCCCATGTACTGTAGCCCACCAGGATCCTCCGTCCATGGGATTCTCCAGGCAACAGTACTGGAGTGGCTTGCCATTGCCTTCTCCGGTCTTTTCCATAAAGGTGATTAAATTGTAAAACAACCTCAGGAGATAATGGTAGTCAGGCTGGGCCAAGCCTATGTGAAAGTGAGTAGAGACCCCTCACCCCCACTCCCCAAAACAGAAATACACAGAAAGGTAGTCCTTTATGCATAATCAAGACTGTGGAGGTCCTTGAATATTTCAATATGTTCTAAATTTATTCTACAGGTAATGCTGCATCACTGCAGTTTTTTGAAAACGGTAAGCTGAGATAAAACACATTTTTATAGACTTGCAGATAGCAAAATTTAAAAAGATGGTAACAGAAAAATTCCTCAGCCTAAAACTCAACCCTTTGACACAAATTTCAGCAACTACCTTCTTTTAATTCTGCACAATATAAGTTACTTATGGTGGCTGAAAATACTAGTTTTGTTTTTGTTTTTTTTAACTGCAGGATTAGAAAAAATGTGTGTAGGAGAATCCGGAGAACTCCGGATGGATCGGCCTCCCTCATGGTTAAAGGGTCAGGGGTAGGTAAGGAAAGGCGAATCAAAGACAGGTAACAGCACCTGGATTACAAAGGGTGAGGGACTGGCACTGCCCACATGTGTTGCGTGAAGGATAAAACCCGAATTTGGCAGCATCAGAGGATTCCTACACCAATGCGAAAACGGAGCAGCCTCGAGCTACCTGGAAAGCTTCAATTACTCCACGTTGAAGACTCGAGCAGTCGCCTCTTACAGGAGCTGGAACTGTCTCCAGAGGGCAGCTCGGGTTGCAGCCCCTCAAAAAGGAATCACAGGTGGGAGACGGTTAGCACCGGTAACCAAGACAACCATTTCCGCGCCGAGAGGACAGAGGATACAGATTCCTGGCGGAGGCCCACGCTGCCGGAACTCAGCGCGCCCGGGTCCACCCAGGCGCGGGAAGCAATGAATGCTGGGAGCTGGAGTCCAGAGGTGGCCTCGCCCATTTCATGGACGGAAATGGCTCTGGGCTCCGCCCATCTGCCCGCTTTCGCCCAATCCTCACAGCCCTTAGAAGGCCAACCAATGGCAGTCTCGAAGTTTTTCCGCGAGAGGGGTTCACTAATATCCTGGAGGAGGACAGAGCCAACTTCGGGTTAAAGTGTGGTTGTGCAACAGGGCTCCGAGCTTGACACTTTCCGCCGGAAAAGCACTGTAGCGGGTCGGGATTCCGAGCAGGGTGGCGAGATGCTCAAGTCCAAGACTTTCTTGAAAAAGCCGCGGGCGGGTGGCGTGATGAAGATTGTGCGCGAGCACTACCTGCGGGATGACATCGGCTGCGGCGCATCGGGCTGCGCGGCGTGCGACGGAGCGCACGAGGGGCCTGTCCTCGAGCTGCAGCCCCTGGACCGGGCCAGCAGCCTCTGCCCGGAGCCACACTACTTGCTGCCGGACACCAACGTGCTGCTCCACCAGGTGCGCCGGGAGGCGGGCGGAGCCGCGGCACCGCTGTCCCACCAGGAGAAAGGGAGGCAGGGACAGCGAGACCCTAGGAGGAGCGTCCCGGGCAGCATTACGCACTCAGGGAGAGGCAACCCCCACCGGGACCCATGCCTCCTGCCCCCAGGCCGAGGTTCTTTTTCCTTGTACTGTTTGTTTTTCCAATCTTTACTTTTTTGAGTTCTTGGAGTTATAAGAATTTTAGATACGTCAACTTTCTAACTCCTGCTGTCTCTTCTGCCTTAGATTTTAATGTCTGGAGGCTGGGGACCTGGGCTTCTGTGGCCTCCTGCCTGCGACCCCCAGGCAGCTTGTAAGTGCCTACGAACGAAAACCATGTGGGCCAACGTATTTTTTTTTTTTATTAATGATTAATTCTACAGTTTTGTAACTAGTTTGTTTACACGTGTTCTTCTTTAATCGACCTGAAGGGTTTTCTGTTGCAAAATAGCTCCTTAGTTTAATGTACAGGTAGTTAGGAGAAGGCAATGGCACCCCACTCCAGTACTCTTGCCTGGAAAATCCCATGGACAGAGGAGCCTGGTAGGCTGCAGTCCATGGGGTCGCTAACAGTCGGACAAGACTGAGCGACTTCACTTTCACTTTTCACTTTCATGCATTGGAGAAGGAAATGGCAACCCACTCCAGTATTCTTGCCTGGAGAATCCCAAGGACGGGGGAACCTGGTGGGCTGCCGTCTATGGGGTCGCACAGAGTCGGACACGACTGAAGTGACTTAGCAGTAGCAGCAGTATTAAAAAAAAAAAAACCGGCAGAGTTTTGGGTTCAACAGAAGCAATTTGTGATTGAACACGGGAAAAAATAACTATTTATTTATTTACTTAAAAGATTGATGTCCTTGAGGACCCTGCCATCAGGAATGTCATCGTGCTACAAACAGTTCTCCAAGAAGTGAGAAATAGGAGTGCTCCGGTATACAAACGAATCCGAGATATGACTAATAACCAGGAGAAGCATTTCTACACATTTACTAATGAGCACCATAGGTAGGGGGCAAATTACCTCAGTTGTCAAGAAACTAATATTAGCTAAACTGGGGGGGTGAGAGTTCCTGGCTGTCATCTGTGACATTGTTGGAATATACACTGTTAAGTTTCATACTTCTGGGAGTAATGTTTGATTCTTACACAGTTTACAGACCTTGCTAAGGTCACATAGGCATCGATTGGGTCAAAGCCAGAACCAAAGTCTCCTGGTTCCTAGAATGTGGTAGGTCCTTTAATTTTCAAAATGTTTTCATTTTGAATTGGTTTTAGCATGAGTTGAGCAGTAGGATTTTGGAAGATGAGATTTGCCTAGGTTTCTGATATACCATATTATATGAATAGCCAACATAAGTTAATTAAATATAGGAGTTTGTGAAGGAGAGCTTTAAAAATAAAGCAGGTATATTCTTAATGGGCTCTTAAAATTTACACTAATACCTTATAACGGATCACATTGAAGACACTAAGATTAAGAAATATAATTCGTTTCAGGTTCAAGATGTTTGTTTCAACTTAATGTGTGATCTTAGAAAATATGGTATTGTCTGTTTATTATATTGGGCTTCCTGGGTGGCTCAGTGGTCAAGAATCCGCCTGCCAATGCAGGAGATGTGAGTTCTGTCCGAAGGTTGGGAAGATCCCTTGGATGAGGAAATGACAACCTGCTCCAGTATTTTGCCTGAAAAATCCCATGGACAGAGGAACCTGGCAGGCTAGTCCATGGGCTTACAAAGAGTCAGACACAACTGACGGACTGAGCATGTATTTCTTGTATTACATAAATAATTTATAATGAATCCAGTTTACTTCTGTTAGTCAGGATTTCTCAATGTTGCCATTATTGACATATTGGACTGGGTAATTCTTTGTTATGGAAAGGCCGTGTGAGGCTCTGTAGGGTGATTAGCAGCATTCCTGGCCTATACTCACTAGATACCAGTAGCAATCCCCCCCCCCCCCCCCGCCCCACCAATCCCCTGAGCTGTAACAACCCAGAATGTCTTCAAATATTGTGAAATGTCCTCCGGGGGGAGGATACCAGGGGCAATATCACCCCAGATATTGACAACTGCTGGGTTAGACAGTGGATTGGATAATGAAATCCCATGGGCATATACAACTTTAAAAATATTTAATATCTCAGATTTCTCTTCCTTATTCTTATATCCCAAACTTAAATATTATTTATGTAAAGAATATCAGTTAAGCCCTTGTAGACTTCTTGTCTCTATCTACTCCTTAAAATCCAAAACAGGAACTTCACTGTTTTTCAGCATTCAGAGACCTAGTTTCTGTGGAGCATGACCATCAGATTTTTAATCCAAAGTTAACACTTTTGTTGGCTTAAGTGCAATGAATAGAGCTTAACAGTACTGGGGTTGACAGGAATAATTAGGACACTCAGGCATGCTAAAACCAATTCAGAAATTTATGACCATGTCTTTGATAATTCTAAAAGCATTAACAGGTGTGTTTAATTTATATTAAACCTGGTTTATTTATATTAAGTATAAAACCCTGAAGTTGAATCTCTAACCTTTAAGAAGTAGGTAGAAGTTATTGTGCTGAATTTTGTAATTGTTCTTAAATTTGGCTTTGAAGAACAAATTTAAAGAAATAAGTATACTGACATTTGATAGCTCAGAGTTGGTAGACTTAGAAGGAGTATGCAGTCATATCTGGGTCTTTTCTTTCATCCTCTTGATGGCCCTTGTCATGTATTTCGAGTTTATCATGGATAATTTATAGGCATCATATATTTAATAACTACATTAATTGTATGATCACAAGTCATCTAATCATACAATTGGTAGCTTTTGGGAATTTCTGTTAATCTACAGTTTGAATGAAATCTCATTGTCAGACCTGTAAAATATTAGTGTAGTTTTTTTTTTAACAAGCTGTTACTTTTTTTAATGTCCCAGCCTATAGTATAAATTCTGATCTTGAGTGTTTCTTTTGGTGAGATGAATTTATTTTAGCCTTTTTATTATTTCCATTAATAATATGATTTTCTTCTTTCCAAACAAATTGTTGTTTAAAAACATCACTAGAAGGATCTTATTTATTTCCTCTGTGAGGTATAAATGTGAATACATTCAGGGGAAAAGATGTACTATTGACTTTTAAGTTCAGTGATCATTAAGCATTTATGTCCAAAGACTTTTTACGTGTGCTTGATTCTGTTGATTTCCATTTCTTATATTTCTCTTTTTCCCTTTCACTACACTTAGAGAAACTTATGTAGAACAGTTACAGGGAGAAAATTCTAATGACAGGAATGATAGAGCCATCCGAGTAGCTGCAAAATGGTACAATGAACATTTGAAGAAAATGTCAGCAGAGAATCAGCTGCCAGTTATCTTCATAACCAATGACAGGAAAAACAAAGAGAAAGCCGTAGAAGAAGGGATACCCGCGTTCACTTGTAAGTCTCCATGTAACCAGACTGTTAGTTCATGTTTGCAAATGCATGCAAAAATTATCATCAGGCCCATGGTCAGATGCTTATTTGACTATTTAGTATTTTCATGGTCCTATATAGCTTAATGTGATATTTTTGTATTCTTTTTAATTTTTCAACATTGCTAAGCTAAGTGAGTTGTGCCACCAGTGGCTGTTAATTTCCCTGTCAACATTTGGAATGGGCTTAGCAATAAAAGTTCATAGACACACTTGATCCACTGCCTGTTGGGCTTGACTACCTCAACAGGGTCCCTCCCCCCAAAGAAATTGACATGTGTACTGTCACAAATAAGATAGCCCATGTTCTTCTGAATCTAAGGGGGATTAAAAAAACGCATTTAAATTTATCAAGAACAAAAAACTTATTTTTCAGGTGAAGAATATGTAAAAAGCCTAACTGCTAACCCTGAACTCATAGATCGTCTTGCTTGTTTGTCTGAAGAAGGGGTATGTTTGAGTTTGCTTTATTTTGTTTTTGAGAAGTGAAAGATTAACATAGCCACTTTGGGATGTTAAGCTTATAATTACCAGATTTAGAAATTGGAATATCAGTGGGCAAGCTGGGATCGAAATAGGAGTTGGGTGATAAACAACACGAATGGCTGCAATAGGCTTTTGATCAAAATGCCATCCTTAACGTCTTGATTTCTACAATACCACTGTTCACTGATATATCCTCAGCAGCCCAAGTAGGGCTTGGCACAAGGTGGCACTATTTGTGTGATTAATCAGTGAAGGAATTCATGGCTGGCTTGTGATAAGGAGTAGGTGTTTGACAAACAAAACAAGTGGTGGCCACTGGAGAGAGAGTATCCAGCTGTAGAGTTAATCCCATAGGAGGAGGGAGGGCTCATGAGAAGAAGAACAGGAAGGCAGGGGGCTAGATAGTGAGGACTCAGCAGTTTATTCTGGTTTTAATTTTTAAACTATCATACAAAGGTCTCCCTAAAGGGCTGCTACTAAGAGAAGTTAGCACATAGGATTGTGGGCTCCCTACCTTATACTCTTAGGCTGAAAACATTAAAGGTTGATGAGAGTATGGCTAGGAAGAATGGAGAACAATCAGAAATGTTACTTATTTGGAAAACCACTCTAATCTCAATTTATAAGATGGTACATTGTATCCTTGAAGGAAAGTTATGACCAATCTTGATAGTATATTAAAAAGCAGAGACATTACTTTGCCAACCAAGGTCCGTCTAGTCAAGGCAATGGTTTTTCCCGTGGTCATGTATGGATGTGAGAGTTGGACTGTGAAGAAAGCTGATCGCCGAAGAATCGATGCTTTTGAACTGTGGTGTTGGAGAAGACTCTTGAGAGTCCCTTATACTACAAGGAGATCCAACCAGTCCATTCTAAAGGAGATCAATCCTGGGTGTTCATTGGAGGGACTGATGCTAAAGCTGAAACTGCAATACTTTGGCCACCTCATGCGACGAGTTGACTCACTGGAAAAGACTCTGATGCTGGGAAAGGTTGGGGGCGGGAGGAGAAGGGGACGACTGAGAATGAGAAGGCTGGATGGCATCACCGACTCTGTGGACATGAGTTTGAGTGAACTCCGGGAGTTGGTGATGGACAGGGAGGCCTGGCGTGCTGTGATTCATGGGGTCGCGGAGAGTCGGACACGACTGAGCAACTGAACTGAACTGAACTGACATTGTATCTCAGCAAGATTAGAGGCAGAGGCATGAGTAGAGGGTCACTGCTGTAGTGGATGTGAGAGGGAATCCTTAACTTTGTGAGCCTGTATTTCCTTGAACGTGAAGTGTGTTTGGCAATAACGATGTCATAGCATTGTTAGGGTCGGATGGTGATAATATTCAGTCTCTAATCGTGTCCAACTCATTGCAACTCCGTGGACTACAGCACCTTAGGCCCCTCTGTCCTTCACTATCTCCTGGAGTTTCCTCAGGTAATAGTAGTGTTAATAAAATTCTTATCTCAGTGCCTGGCACATAATTATGGTAAATGTAAATGGTAGATTCTATTAGGTTTTATATAATAGTATATTATATGTGCATCCAATCTTTACAGCGTTTTTTTCTCTGCCTGTTTTCAACCAGCTACTTCACAAAACTAAATAGAAGTTAAAATATAAAAGCTGGACTTTATTTTTAGAATACAGGTAATAGGATTATCCTATCTAATATATATGCGCTAGTTGCATGCAGCTGTTTAAATTTAATTCAGTTTACAATTCAGTTTCCCAGTTGTGTTGTTCACCTTTCAAGTGTTTAAGAGCCCCTTGTGCCTAGTGACTATCATATTGGAGATCACAAGAACACTTCCTTTATCACAGAATTGATTTGGATAGCACTAAATGAAGTGGATGGGTCTAAATGAAGAAACAGGAAGTAATCCAACACTGGTAATTCACAGTATTTGACTGTGTCCTGTGATAGAGTAAATGGAGGATATAGTGAAACTGCAGTCAGTTCTATTACAGTATGTGTGTGTGTTCCCCAAAGTCACTGTGCCATGTAAAATTTTGTATAATGAAAACTACAGAGCTTGGGCTTCCCTGGTGGCTCAGATGTTTAAGTGTCTGCCTATAAGCAGGAGACCTGGGTTCGATCCCTGGGTCAGGAAGATCCCCTGGAGAAGGAAATGGCAACCCACTCCAGTACTCTTACCTGGAAAATCCCATGGACCAAGAAGCCTGGTAGGCTACAGTCCATGGGGTCGCGAAGAGTCGGACACAACTGAGCAACTTCATTTTCACCTTCCCTTTCACAGAGCTTAAGGGAAAATGTGATTAGGGAAACAGGCAGAAACTTCGTGATGCGCAGTGGAAAGAGGGTTATCTCCATTTGAACAGAAAGTTGTTACACCAGACAAACATGGTGTGGCTAATAAAACAGGGTGATCTGAAGTAAACAGTAGGTGTTTGAGGCATGTGTTAGTGTGTGTGAATGTTTTGTGGATTTAGCCTGGTTCAGCTGGATGCAGTTTTCTGCTCTCATAGGATAGTTTTCTAATTTACCAATTGCATTGGAGCACATTTGTGTTTTAAGAACAAGCATGATAGGAGATCTAACCATACTTAGCCAAGGCATCTAACCCAGATTTGAAATATCAAGGCTTCCTGATAAAATTGTATCTAAGTTGAGATGGGAAGGATGTTAAAACAAATTTTTTTGAGACAGACATTTTAGCTGTGTTGTATGTTAAAGGAGTTAATGACTAGGGGAAGAGTTTCATGTGGAAGGAATAACAAGTTAAAAGGCTCTGAGGTTAGAATAAGTTGGCAAGATCGAGAAACCCCTAAAAGTGTGGATGAGATGATGTGAGCAAGGGAGAAAAATGTTAGGAATGAAGTCAGAAGTGTAGGCAGGAACCAGATCATGTAAGGATGTAGTAAGTCATGGAAAAAAATTGGATTTTAGTCCACGAGCACTGGACAGCTATTGAGCAGAAAAATATACCTATTTCCCTGTTCTAAGGAGAATAGGTTAGAAGCAGGGGACTCTACTTAGGTGGATATTTTAATATCCCTGGGAGACAAGACAGAAAATTGGATCATGGTAGCAGAAGTTAAGGTAGTGAGAAGTCAGATGTTGTGTGTATTTCATTGATATAAACATTTTGTTGATTTTAGGATTTGGTGCTAGATGGGGCCGTGAGGGAACAATTAGTTAATCAGTTAATTATTTTAATAGGCCATATCATTAATCTGTTTAATAGGTCATGTCCATGGTAGGTTTAATAGGTCCATATTTATTTTTAATAGATCATGTTTATATGACGGTTAGGATGTTGTAGTACAGGGGGGAATTTATTTCCAGAGAGAGAGGAACAAAGTTCTTGAGTAGAGGAGAGGAAGTGGTGGATAGATGCTCATAGGTGAGCAGATTCAGCATGGAGAGGTAAAGCAAGTCTCGATTGGCTGCTTCCGGTTCTCATCGTGGAGGTGGAGGTCCCTTATCTGAGAGTCAGGAAGGGAGACGAGGAACGTGGAGAGTTAAGCAGAAGAGAAGGCATAAAGTGATCTCCTTCGAAGATGGGAAATTTAGCAAGTGTAGAAGTCTAAAGGAGCCAAGCAGTTAGGTTGTTGGATGCTGGGGGTCTCAGAGGATCCTGGAAGGTATTGCGGTGGATCTACAGGAGGTCCCAGCCTACCTCTGTCTAACTGCTTTAGCTGTTTAAAATAATTTAAGTAAAAACAGCTTTTCTTGTGCTTTCAGGAACCACAGTCTTCTCATACATTTGAGGTTTCCCATTGCCCTTTATATACTCCTGCCCACTCACTTGATCACATAGCTACACACCTTCATTCGGGAAGGCCTGGATGGGGTTGGAGGGATACACAGAGTTTCTTCTTCAGTGGTTGATACCACAATGTAATGAAATGGAAATGTTTGTGTATGTTGCCTTAAGAATAAAAAGCATTTTTTTTCTTACTGCGCTGTGTTCTTTGAAATTCATGAGAGGTGTATATATTGTAACGTGGATGGTTGTTTTAAATAATACCTGATAGTGTTAATAGTTGTATATGGAGCATACCAAAGACTCACATACTAACTATATCTCTTGACTTGCTTATTTCACAGAATGAAATAGAAAGTGGAAAAACAATATTTTCAGAGCATCTTCCATTAAGTAAGCTACAACAGGGCATAAAATCGGGCACATACCTTCAAGGGACATTTCGAGCCAGCAGGGAAAATTACTTAGAAGCTACAGTATGGGTCCATAGTGATGATGAAGACAGTAAAGAGGCAAGTGTGTACATAAATGTGTTTCACACTAAAATATTTTCTGTTCATTTTTTTCTTTCATAAGTGTTTCAGATTTTTGTACAAGAATTTAGATTTGCTTTATCCTCCTAGTTTGTGAGCTTGAAGTGAGTTATGTGAGAGGTCACAGATGATAGAATTAATTATTTTTTCAGGAACCTACTTATTGAGGAAAATAACTTTCTATTAACCCCTTTTAAGAGAATACAAATATAATCAATCAAAAACAAACCCCGCTACAGTGCCTCTATTTTCTGATTATGATCTATTATGGGAAATACTATTTACCTAATGTGTAATTGCTCCAGAGGGCTCCCCACACTTTAAAGCAAACAGCAGTCATTTTGGGGTGCTCACTGTTTGCAAGTACTTGTATTAGTGCTTTGAATGCTGCATTTCATTTAATTTTCAACTCTGCCTATAAAAGTAGGCACTCTTTTGTTTTACCAATCAGGACCCTGAGATTTAGAGAGATTAAAAATTCTGATACTAATGTAAGAGTTATGTGGAATACATGAACACAACTCATATCTTTTGACATTGTTTTTTCTATTTTATACTAAGAAATTTAGAGGGTAGAGGAAAGGGACACTATGAAGGAAGAAAAAATATAAAGGAAGGGAAACAGAAACATAGAGACATCAGAATATACCTCAGCTTCTTTAGGACAACCTTCCCATGATTATACTGCCTTTGAAAATATCTGGGCATGTGTTCTTTGCTATTCACACAGATAATCTTACAAGGACTTAAAAACTTAAACCGAGCTATTCATGAAGATATTGTGGCTGTGGAGCTTCTTCCCAAGCATCAGTGGGTAGCACCATCTTCTGTGGTTTTACAAGATGAAGGTCAAAATGAAGATGATATAGAGAAAGAAGAGGAGACAGAACGCATTGTATGAAACCAAGCAGGTTTTATTTTTTGTCTGGGTAGCTTTGATTAATTTGTTAATGTATTAGCTTTGGAGAAAATTAAACAAGTTTCATTGCTTTCAGCTTTATGGAATAAAATTATACTTCTGTAGGTTTAATGTATGTCATATACATAGTTGATTTCTTTTCCTCTAAGTTAGTCTTCTTTTAAATTAATGTCTTACTTTGCTCAATAAACGGATTGAAATACAAAATACAAAAAGACTTAACTTGAGTATGAAACTTGAACTCTGACATTCAGGTGTATGAACTAGCTGAATTAGGTTTAAGTAAATAAAATTTTCTTTTTTTCTCTTTTACAGATTTAAGATTTTCCAAAATGCTTTTATGCAATGTTTAAAATCCCCTCAGCTTAATAGATGTACTTCTAGGCCCTTAAAAATAGGTCTGTTTAATAATTCCTTCTCTGTTACCATATTTATTATGATGAAAATGCTTTCCGCTGTTTTTTATGACCTAAAGTAATATAGGTATTTTTCCATTTTAGAATTATAAGAATGATACAAGTAGTTGGAATTCACAGAACATTCATAGTTCTTCTCTTTATATGAATTATAATCACTACTTTGGAGTCTTACTATAACATTATCTTTACAAGGTCCAGGCCATAGGAGAGTATTAGAGGTGAAATACCATGGGGTTCTTTTGCTGTTTCTAGTAAGAACTATTATTTATTTGGGCATTTAAAGATACATCACTTTTTTTTTTAGTGAATTAATAAGTACCACTCTGCTCATTACTGGAAACTACTACTAAAATCCTATTAATTACCAGACCTGTGCGTGAGCATGTGCCTCCGTATATGTCAGTAAATCCTCTCATTAAAACTGAAGAGTTGGGTTCTCACATATTTATTCTGTTTTCTCTTTTTGATTGTTTTTTTTTTTGGTAGTGCTTTATTATAGAACTATTTTTGTGGTTTTGTTAGGCATGCTCTTGCCTAGAATCTTGAAGCATCAAAATTCCATGGTTTTATGTCATAATTTACTGTCTGAAAAAGTATTAGTGTCTGTATTCTAATTTTGAAGGGAAATTATCTCATTGTCCGTACAGGACAGATAACTGAAAGGTTTTTACTTTTATTTTTACATCTCAGCTTAAGACTGCTGTAAATGAAAAAATGTTAAAACCTACAGGTAGAGTTGTTGGGATAATAAAAAGGAACTGGAGACCATATTGTGGCATGCTTTCCAAGTCTGATATTAAGGAGGTGAGTAAAGAGTCTGTTGCTGTGTAATGGAAAATTTAGAGCCCTCACCTTGCCCCCATCCCCAGCCTTTTGTGTGTAAATTCTTTTTTCCTAATGTTCTCTAGTCAAGAAGACATCTCTTTACTCCTGCTGATAAGAGAATCCCTAGAATTCGGATAGAAACCAGACAGGCCTCTACATTAGAAGGACGGAGAATTATTGTTGCTGTTGATGGTTGGCCAAGAAATTCCAGATACCCAAATGTAAGCTTGAATTAATAATTTTATGTTAGAATATTTAACTAAAACTTTAGGAATAAAGTTGCTTCTTTTACTGAAAATAGAGTCTGTCTTTATATAAAATGCATGCTGAAATTTAGGAGTATTAAGTAGTACATCCAATCTGAAAATTACTCCTGGAAATTCCAATGTAAATCACTTGGTTAATTTTACTCAGACTTTCTAACAAGTAATTTTTGGTGACAGTGACTACAAAATTAGTGTTTGAAACCTAAGTAGATTCTAATAAATTTTGAAGCTAGGATAGTTGAAGCAACTTTTAAACTTGAGAGATAATAGGAACTAAACAGAGACCTTGTTATGTGAGAACTGAACTCTCAGAAAGTCTCCACCATAAATCACTTGAGAAGTCTTTCCATTTTTAGCTTTAATTTACCTAGTGGTCATTTTTAAGAATTGTGGAGAAAATTTAGAAATACTAAAGTATTAATGGAAAATGTTCAACCATTTAGTGTGATAGTAAAATATAAGTTAATAAACAGAAAGCTGTAAAATACTTATAATACGTTTTGGTTTTAGGGACACTTTGTAAAAAATTTAGGTGAAGTCGGAGACAAAGAGACTGAAACAGAAGTTTTGTTACTTGAGCATGATGTTCCCCATCAGGCTTTCTCCCAGGCTGTTCTTAGCTTTCTACCAAAGATGCCCTGGAGCATCACTGAGAAGGTACGTTGAGAAGAATTCTTAGTGACTTTATGAATTACTGTATCTGAGCTACTCGTTTTACTTGATTTCTGTATGTGTCTTTTAAAAACCATGTAGAAACCTTATTCCCCTCCTCCCTTGCATTTGGTTTGCTACAGAATGCTTAGGTTATCACGAAAATCATTGACTTTACTAAAAGACAGACTTTTCTAGGGGACAGACACTGGCTGATATCACATTTTCCAAAGGCAAGGTGTTTACAAATTATAAATCATGAAGTGGTGTTATCACTGAGAAATAAAGCTACTTTTTATTATAATTATTGTTGATTTTTTGGAGCTGTGTTACACCTGTACCACCAAAATTGTTTTATATTTTTCAATAATATGGTTTTTTTTAGGACATGAAAAACCGAGAAGACCTGAGACAACTGTGTGTCTGTAGTGTGGACCCCCCAGGATGTACTGACATAGATGATGCTCTCCATTGTAGAGAACTTGAAAATGGGAATTTGGAGGTACTTGTAATTATGATGACATTCTATTCAAAAATAGTTCCGGTCTTGAATTAATTTTCTTTTGACCCATTGTAGAATTTGTGAATTATTCATGTCAGGTAGAGTCTGTTGTAGCTGCAGAGACTCGTGGGCATGAAAAAGCTGAAATGGTAACTCTGACTGGCGTCTTTTTTTCCTTTTAGCTGAATTTCTTCTCATTAGAATTCCTTTAGTACATTTACCCAGTTAAGCATGTTGATATCTTTTTATCTCTTTAAGGTTGGTGTTCATATTGCTGATGTTAGCCACTTTATTAGGCCAGGAAATGCTTTGGATCAGGAGTCAGCTAGAAGGGGAACAACTGTGTATCTTTGTGAAAAGGTAAATGTGTTAAATTTAAAGTGGAGTTTTGATACATATTTTCTGTCGTCTGTTTTATTCTTCATAAGGTCATCTGAGGTGTTTCCTGAGGAAGGGAGAGCCTCAGTATTTAGCAAAATATGAGTAATCACTTTGTTAATTGTGTAGTTTGTCATAATCATCAGCATTTTGGATTCCTAAACAGTGTGGAATAGTGTATGAATTAGCTAAAAGACATACGTAGAATAAGGCGACCTTAAATCAGTGAAAATATTGCAGTGTTTTTGTTACTTAGCCAAATAACAAGTAGATGTAGTTGATATGAACTGTTGTGAAGTGTTGTCTTTGAGTAATTAATATATTTTCCGTTTTTTTATATATAGTCAAGTCATGAGTCTGTTCTGTCACAATTACTAGTTCTTCTTCATTAAGTGTGCTCCCAGCAACTTACAGAGAAAAATTATGAGAGTAGAAGAGAAAGTCAATCTTAATTAACTGTCAGAGTTCTTCTGTGTACCTTTTTTCCATAAGAATTCATTGTTTCTCTTTTTTAAGGATGTTGAAAACACCATGCAGTTTGTGTGAAGCATTGGAGGAAGGTCCCGTTGTAGAGTTTAGGGCTTGTGTCTGCTATCTAGTACAAACATTTTGTACAGAGCAGAGATTTCAAACTTTCAGGGCACAGCTAGGTGGGTAGTGTACAGAACTTACCACTAACATGAAATCCAGTTTTCTTTCATTGCTTTTTTTTTTTTTAAGTCACTCAGTCGTGTCTGACTCTTTGCAACCCCATGGGCTATACAGTCCATGGAATTATCTAGGCCAGAATACTGGAGTGGGTAGCCTTTACCTTCTCCAGGGGATCTTTCCAACCCAGGAATTGAACCAGGGTCTTCTGCACTGCAGGCAGATTCTTTACCAACTGAGCTATCAGGGAAGCCCGTTGCTTCCCTCTTATAAAAATTGTGTGTAGCTACTTCTCTAGAACTAGACTTTTTTAAAATTTCACATTATCTCAGTTCTATTTACAGAGGGCTTCCCTCCCCGCCCTTAGAACATCAGTGTTATTTGAGAATAGAAGCTCAAATAAATGTATGGATATAGCTCAGTAATCTGCTACTCTTATTTTATCTGTTTCAGAGGATTGACATGGTTCCAGAGTTGCTTAGCTCTAACTTATGTTCCCTGAGATCTAACGTTGACAGGTATTTATGCACGCTTCTTCATAAAAACATAGTATTTACTACTTTAACTGATTCCCTTTAACAAATACTGTCTTACTTTTCTCCATAGGTTGGCATTTTCATGTATTTGGGAAATGAATCATAATGCTGAAATCTTAAAAACAAGGTTTACCAAAAGTGTCATTAATTCTAAGGTTGGTTTCATGTTGCACATCTTTTTTACTTTTAACAGTGTTCCCAATTGTTTTGAAAAAGTTAGGCACATTAATAAGAAGATTTTTCCCCAATGTCGCCACTAAATCTTGTTGTTTTCAGTTATCTGCTTAATTTTTGATGTTATCTAGAAATGAGTTTATGTGGCAGTTTTTCTGTCTTCAGAAACTTAGAAAGCCTGTATGCTTAGGTGACCAAGTAGATTCTTTTAGCCCTAATGTAGGAACTCCAGTATTTGAAGTTATCACAGTTTATAACTGCTAGTATTTTAAAAGATGGTGTGTAAACCATCTTCTTGCTCCTCACATTTTTTCACTGAAATGATATAAGCCACTGTTGAATTCTAGTAGAACTAGTCTGAAATTGATGTTCAAACAGAATGGAGCCAGATTCCATTTCTCACACCTTTCCTTCTTTTGTACCTTTCATCTGATTTCCTTATGTTCTCATTTTGCTCTGAATCTTCTTCTGATGTCTGTAAAACCCTCTTTTTCCAGTGATCTATTTTCTAAGTTTACCTGCTTTTTCTCTCCCTTTAACATCATTTTTTTCTGATTAGCTAGTGGTTGGAAGTAAAGTTTAGTGTGAAATTGACAAGGAGTCATGTATGAATGATTTAAATTTTCCTAGATACGTATTTTTAAATAAGGTGAGTTTATAATTCTCCCAAAGTTGGTTAGTGTAGCAAAATTTTATATGAAAAAAATTTAGTAAACGTGTAACATGAAACACTTTTAGATAAGGAACTCTTAGATCCTAGTAGATAAGTTGGTTCTCCCAAGAATCTATCCCAATCTGCATCACCTAACTCTTTTTTACTATTCCTGATTTTTACTCATAAAACTATTAAAAAAAAAAAAGGCTAACAAATGGCATTTTTCCATGAGGGAGGGAAATGTAGGAGCAGAGCGGAAAGCTGTTTGTTTATTTGGATTGTAACTGGAAATTAATCTTTTCTTCTATGATTTTCCAGTTCTTAGATTAAATACTTAATTTGGGATATTTAGTAGATTTCCTACAAAACATGATGTCTGGATTCTTATGGTTTTATTATTTGCTGTGTGTAAGGAAGTACTGGTCATCTGGAAATGATTTCACGTTACAGTCGTTATCAAAGAATAATCTAACCTTCCTTTTATCTTATTTTAACTTTTCCTAAGTATTTATGCATTAAAAGAACAATGAAAGAAATGAGAGTTTAACAATTCTATCATTTAATTTTGTTTTAATGTAAGTTTGCTTATGTTGTGTAATGCATCAGATAAGAGTTAATGAACCAGAAATCATCGGTGTGGAATATAAATATTATAACTAGGAATCTCTTCTGTTATTGATTTTAAGTTTTCTGAAATCATGGATATTTTATAGTAGAAACATAAATTTTCAAAAGTAAACCAGATTTTATAAGCATTTGTATTAATATATGGTTTCTTTTTTTAGGCTTCCCTTACATATGCTGAAGCTCAGATGAGAATTGATTCAGCAGCCATGAATGATAATATTACTACCAGTCTCCGTGGACTAAATAAACTAGCTAAAATTTTGAAAAAAGGAAGAATTGAAAAAGGGTACATTTCAAAAATATTAAGATTTATTTTAATTCTCCTATCCTGCTGTTAACAATAACTTGTGAACTCTGTATGAAGTGTTTATCATGGATAATGATGAATTATTTAATAGGCTGAGTAGGGACTCTTAAGTAGACACATTCTATTTCTTCTAGCTACATTTTTAAATATTAGCAACTTGATTCTGGACTGGTGTTTGCTCAGGAGTTCTGTTATGTTGAAGACCTTGATATGTCTGAGTTAAAGATCTTGAAGAAATTGTAGGAAGGGAAGATCTTCTTGAGACTTTTCTATGGGTTGTTCCTAATTTTAATTAAAAGTGAATTTCAAGACTGAACGTTGTTTTTCAGATGTTTCAATAAAGACAAATGAAGTCCGTTTTGCACTGAGTTGGAAGAGATTTTTAGAACATGTTTAATCCAACACCTTCAGTTTTTAAATGATTAGGGGTTACGTTGAAGCAGTCTTACCAAAGATCTGATCACTAGTGGCAGTTTCACGTCTTTTAGCTGTTATCTCATGGCATTTGCCTGACTGCAAAGGAGTTTTAAGGAATATCCATGTACCCAAATCTGTTGAAGTAGTCAGAAGAAATTTGATTCTTGAAAAAACATCATCAACTGTCAGAGTAAAGCAAGTACTTGAGCCTTTCATATGTTGGTCTCTGGATGCCCATATCTATCCAAAGTGGAGTCACAAGTGGTTACTGAAAGTGGTTTTGTTGGGTAGTGCAAACTCGAGATCTCTGCTGTTTTCATAAAATGTGCCTATTAAAGTTAAAATTAAAGGAGATGAAAAATTCAGTTCCTGAGTCACATATAGCCATATAGTCACATAGCCATATTCCAAGTGCTCAGAAGCCACTTGTAGGCTGGTGGCTACCATATTGGATAGGGTGGATTGAGACCATTTTCATCCCTGAAGGACATTCCATTGGACAGTGGTGGTCTAGGTATTTATGCTGAGCCACCCCTACCTAAGTCTACTCATATTTCAGTTTTCTGTGAATTTTCTTATGATCCTAAATACTAAACTTGAAACTGATTTGAAAAGAAATTGAAAGGATAATTTGGATACAGGAAAACCCAATGAAAACTTTATTACTCAAATTTGTCATTAAGATGTATATAAGACGACTATAATTAGATTTCTTTTGTAATGCAAAACAACACATTTTTCATTGTATTCATTTATTGAAGGTTTACAGTATGCCAGTATCAGAAGAAGGTTTGTTGTAAAAGCAAAGTGAATAAAACCAATTGAAACTATTCGGGCAGTTTTAAAGTAAGAGATGTAGATTTGTATCTATAATGTAGATTGTGATTAGGACAGAAAAGCTATTTAATTTGAAAAACACACTGTACTTCTAGTTTTGAAAGTAGATACTCATCTACTGGTAAAACCTATCATTGAGTCTTCTCAGTCTTAGGGTGAATAGAGAAAGCAATCAGTTAAAAATGGTTATCTTTCACCTTCTTAAAGGATATGTTTTGTCTTAAATTATATCTATCATATGTCTATCTTAAAGGGTAAGAGTTATGTTTTAAATGTTCTGTGAAGAAATAATGATCAAAATATGATTAGTATACCTTGCTGTTTACGACAAGCTGTATTAATTAATACATTAATTGTAGTGTAGAACCTTGTTGTATTTCTTGAGTTATTTGTCATGGAAAGAAAGCCATATTTGTTGGATTCCCTCTCTAGTATTCCTTCTATAGTTCTTGCAGTAAAGGTGAGTCAGGGAAAAAAGGACTTGAAATCCCACTTGCCCCAAACTCATCTTTTCCCCTTCTTTGTGATTGTCCGAAGTTACCCAGCCTCAATAAAATTCTTAGTTTTTGGTTGATTTGGAGCTGACCGGATGCAGATAGGTTCATGGTGTATAGAACCACATTATGCTTGCCTTGTGGGAATTTACTTTTCAAAGAAGAACTTGCCAAATTTTTAAATGAGCTGTGCATATAAAGCACTTAGCCTGGTATATTATCTGACACATAGTACTCAGCTACTAATAGCCATCAGCATCTGTAATGTGAGTTGTGGTTTTATCAGTCTCCTCATTGTCTGGTTGAGTGTATGTGGAAGATACTTTTGAACTGAGGATCTTTTGGTGTTACTCATTTGCCCAGGGCAGCTTCCCTTTTGCCTCTTTCCACCATCCCTCACCCTGTAGTAAATAAAATACAACTGATTGCTTCTTTATTTATGAAACTGATCAAACCCTCTCATTTTGAGTACAGAAGACATTCTTTATCCTGAGAAACAAAAGGACTAATTTTGTTGTATTGCTGTTGTCCTGCCTTTTAAAATTGATTTTAGAATTGTAAACTGTTAGGCCATCTGTGAAAATATAAAGGAACATAAAAGTTAGCAGGTGGTTATAAAGCTTTCAAAAGAGAAACTGTCACACACTTGCTTTAATCATTTCTGTTTTAAGAGTCACTTCCAAAATTATATCTGTTACTGCTCACATAACTGATTCACCTCCTTGTTTTATTTAGGGCTTTGACTCTTTCTTCTCCAGAAGTTCGATTCCACATGGACAGTGAAACACATGATCCTATAGATCTGCAGACCAAGGAGCTCAGGTATGCAATTTTTTTGATGGGTAGTTGGTAAGATTTTTTCTGATGCTGGGAAAGGTTGGGGGCGGGAGGAGAAGGGGACGACAGAGAATGAGATGGCTGGATGGCATCACCGACTCTGTGGACATGAGTTTGAGTGTACTCCGGGAGTTGGTGATGGATAGGGAGGCCTGGCGTGCTGTGATTCATGGGGTCGCAGAGAGTCGGACATGACTGAGCGACTGAACTGAACTGAACTGAACTGGTAAGATTTTTATTTTAATATGTCTAGTGTATATATTCGGAGAAAGCAATGGCAAGCCACTCCAGTACTCTTGCCTGGAAGGTCCCATGGATGGAGGAGCCTGGTGGGCTGCAGTCCGTGGGGTCGCTAAGGGTCGGACACGACTGAGCGACTTCACTTTCACACATTGGAGAAGGAAATGGCAACCCACTCCAGTGTTCTTGCCTGGAGAATCCCAGGGACGGGGGAGCCTGGTGGGCTTCCATCTATGGGGTCACACAGAGTCGGACACGACTGAAGTGACTTAGCAGCAGTAGCAGCAGCAGTGTATATATTAGTAAAACATTTGTACCCCCAAATATCTATTTTAGTGGAGTTATGATTTCTGTAGAGAAAAATAAATATGATTTTACTTTCTAGTCTCATATAAAACTCAAATACCTTATTTGTATTATAAAAGAAAACTTGCCAGCTTCATTTGTCTTCATGTGTGGTGTATTAGAACTTGACTAGTAATAGTTTTGGTAAGTAAAAGAGGATTGCCTTCATTAATTTCTTAAGTATTTAATAGAGAGTATACTGTGATAGGACAGACCTAGGCCAAAACCCTGGAATTTGAAATCACAGTGCCTCAATTTGGATCCCATTTCTGCCAGTGACTCCAGACAAATTATTTGACCTCTTTACACCTCGAATTATTTGTAAGTAAAATAGAATTGGTAGTGGTATACACTCATAGGGTGTTGTGAAGAATAATCAGAGGTTAAGCCTTGTTATTGTTTTATTAATTTGGGTTAAGGTTTAGGAAGCAAGGGCTTCCCTGGTGGCTCAAACTGTAAAGAATCTGCCTGCAATGCAGGAGACCTGGGTTCAATCCCTGAGGCAAGGCTGATTTTGATTAAGTCAGAGTTAGGCCTCTTTCCATACCTATTATATAAGGCGATTCTGAAATTAAGCATGCATTTACACTTTTCTAGCAGATGACCCGGAGAAGGCAATGGCAAGCCACTCCAGTGCTCTTGCCTAGAAAATCCCATGGATGGAGGAGCCTGGTAGGCTGCAGTCCGTGGGGTCGCTAAGGGTCAGACACAACTGAGCGACTTCACTTTCACTTTTCACTTTCACACATTGGAGAAGGAAATGGCAATCCACTCCAGTGTTCTTGCCTGGAGAATCCCAGGGACAGGGGAGCCTGGTGGGCTTCCGTCTATGGGATCGCACAGAGTTGGACACAACTGAAGTGACTTAGCAGATGACCAAGGATTAAAAACGGGATTATACTCAAGTTTGTTAGTTAGGACTAGTGTGTGCTTTACAGCTTTAGAGCTACAATTTAAAAATACCTTTGCGGAGAAGGTAATGGCAAGCCACTCCAGTACTCTTGCCTAGAAAATCCCATGGACAGAGGATCCTGGTAGGCTGCAGTCCATGGGGTCGCTATGAGTCAGGCATGACTGAGCGACTTCACTTTCACACATTGAAGAAGGAAATGGCAACCCACTCCAGTGTTCTTACCTGGAGAATCCCAGGGACGGGGGAGCCTGGTGGGCTGCCGTCTATGGAGTCACACAGAGTCGGACACGACTGAAGTGACTTAGCAGCAGCAGTGTTTACTGAGACTCACTGCTGAGACAGTTCCTTGTTACGTGATACTGCTAAAAGATTTAATTAAATTATTAAAAAGGACACTCTAGGTTAGTTTCTAAGGCTTATCTCAGTAACCAATCTTCAGATAAAGGTCGGATGCTCCATAATGTACAACCAGGAGATTAACACCAGACTATAATCATTTAACGAATGAAGTCAGGTGACTTGGGGTGTACCAGGCTTTATCTAATGAAAGTTCTTGACTTATAATTCTTATTTTATTAATAACTGCTAGCTATGGCTATATTATTTTCTATGTCACTTGTTTCACTGAGCCTGTGATATAATGCTGAACTGACAGTTACATATGAGATCAATAATTGTAATAATGTGACTCTGGGTATGGGAAAAAGCAACAAGAGGAAATTTCCTGGACCAGGAGGCTAGTAAGAGAGTGGTCCAGAGACTTTTGCTACTTGCAAGACCTGGTCCAATTTTAGCACGCTGAGTGGCCCATCACTTCCCTAGACCTGGGAATGAGCCTTTCCAGCACCGTGGGATACAATGGCCATGAAATGGTGTCACATGGTCAGATATGTGGCTATGAAGGAACCCTGCTGACTGGAAGTTGGTACTTGCCAGCTGCCTCTACAAAGATTACATCATGACCATTGCAAGCAGCTGAACTTCAACACCCCCTGAAAGAAGTTCAGGGTGAAAATCAGGAATGAGGCACTCTGTGCTCTGAAAAAAAAAAAAAAAACTGGCAGAACAGGCCTTCAGATAGTTAGATCTTTTCAGAAAAAGGTTTTATGAGTTCCAATTCTTGCATCTTCTCATTCCTAGAAAAACACTGACATCATTAATGGTGAAATCTGCTTTGGCTATTAAAAAAAAAAATTTCTTTTTTTACAATTAAAAGTCAAAAGAGTAGCTATGGTTCAGACATCCTGGGAAATAACTATTTCCCAGATATCCTGAAAAATGATATGGGTGTGATTTCAGATTAGACGCTGTGACCTAATGTAGAACTTAATGCTCCTGTAATGCATTTTTGCTTCTGCACTTTGCTTGCTGCTCGTAAAACCAAAGTTACTCCATTTTAAGATAAGGTTGTTTTTAAGTAAAGATTCTTAAAATTGTTTTTGAAAAAAAAAAAAAATACCTTTGGGTGAAATATGCTAATAAGTAATGTTAGTAGGAACAGTACACCCATTACCAAGGATTCTTTTGAGGAGAATCTTGTTTTCCCAAAGTAGAACATCATCCATTTCTTCTTACCAAGAATAAAAACCACATTTCTAAGAGATTGTCCCCATAGTTTTAAAGACATGTTTGGAGGTCTTCCTAATTAAAAAAAAAAAAATTAATAATACTTCAGGACTCTTGTCAAGAAGTTACGTTGTTAAAGAAGGAAACATGAGTGACAGATTAATAATCCATGTTCAGTAACTTGGGAGAAAGCACTATTAAACAGAACACAGGGACTTACCTCGTGATCTAGTGGTTAAGAATCTGCCTGCCAATTCCAGGGGCACGGGTTTGATCCCTGGTCTGGAAAGAAAATCCCACATGCGTTGGAGCAACTAAGCCCATGTTCCACAACTGCTGAGCCTGTGCTTTAGAGCCTGCAGGCCACAACTGCTGAAGCCTGCTCACCCTAGAGCCCAGACTCTGCAATAAGAGAAAACACCCCAAAGAGAAGCTTGCGCACCGCAACAGCGAGTCACCCCCGCTCATTGCAGCTAGAGAAAACCTGCTCACAGCAATGAAGTCCCAGCACAGCCAAACAAATAAAATTATTAAAACAACAACAACAGATCATTTACTTATATTTTGTATACACAAATCATTTACTGTGTTTGATGAAAAACAGTATCAAATTGGTTAAGAGTTTTGAAGTCAAGTCATAATGGGCCCTGATACACTAATAATTCTGACCTTTAGCGAGAGATTAATGTTACACATCTTTAGTTTTCTCATCTACAGAACAGGACTAATACCTATATTCATATGTATATACGTATATGTATATGTGTGTGTATACATGCACACATACCACAATGTAAACCGAACTTATAGCACAATGCCTGGGAGGTAATAAACACCCAAAATAACTATTTTAAATATCTTTTCATTTGGGGGATTTGTTGGTGAAAGTTTCCATTTTTTTTAAGCCAATATTGATATGACCTAAATAGCTTTTAATTCTTAGAAAACTGTAATTCTGTAGATACAGAATTAAATAATCTCTTTGGACTCAGTGTAAAGAGGTGAAAATGCTTATGACTTAGGTTTTACATGTTACTAGAGTTAGTAAAGCTTCTGTTTTTTAATGCCATTTATGAAATATCTTTTAGCATAAGATTTACTCATGCAGTAGGTAAATTGTGAGAGACTGTTAGCATAGTAACTGAGAAATGAAAGGGGTGTTTAGTTCTTAAAAATACACATGTGTATACACACATGAATGTTTACATAGGAATTTTCATTATCTCATTGACAGAAAAGATAACTTGTGAATGATATATAGAAGTCTCATTCTTTTTCCTTATTTAATGTCTTTTCATTTGGCAGAGAAACAAATTCCATGGTGGAAGAATTTATGTTACTTGCCAATATCTCTGTTGCAAAAAAAATCCATGAAGAATTTTCTGAGCATGCTCTGCTTCGAAAACATCCTGCTCCTCCTCCATCAAATTATGAAATTCTCGTTAAGGCAGCTAAATCCAAGGTATGGTTCCATAGCTAGAAACATCATCTGTATTCGTGTTGTGATGTAGTATTTGCACTGAATAATCTGTAGTCACATTTCCATAAAAGTTTTGTTGTTTCCTGATGCAAAAATGTGCCAGTAATTCTTTTCATTAAAGAAATCATCTAACTTGGATATGGTCATCTCCTCACACACTGAAATCATTTGCTCTAAAGCCAGATGTTCCAAACTACGTTATTTATAATATCCTGAACACATTAAACTTTTCCACATCTCTGTGCTTTTACACATTTTCTTCATGCCTGTGTTACTTCACGTCTCCTCTCAACTGCCGACCTTTTGAGACTTAGTCGTTTTTTTTCCTATCTTCAACTCGCTTCAGTCTTCTTTCACATCCCTAAGAAAGAAGTCCATTTTCGCAAACATGGAAAAAAGGAAAAACATAGAAAGGGGAACCCAATCCCTCAGCCTCTTATACCCCCTGCCTCTGGTTAGTAGACTTCTATTTAGACATGATTATCCCTGCTTTTGGGGTGACTATGGCTTACGTTAGTTTTATTTGGATCACTTGCTCAGGCCACATCTTTCCTGTCCAGAAGAGAAGGAAGAAAGGGTGTTGGATCTCAGAGCATTATTCTAACAGGAGGATGCTGGTTTCTCATTTTTCAGACCTTTATGGTGGGCCGACTTCTGTTCTATCCATCAGAACATCATCAGCTTCTCCTCTCCTCCAAGGCTTACTCTGTACATTGGAGAATTTTCTCTTATTGTCCTGTTTCTTTCTGTGACCTGGATAGCAGAAGGAAGGTTTATGTATTTTTGCCTCATCTTGCAAAGTAGAATAGCAGTTAACTGCTGTATCATCATGTTGAGCTGTAGTCACCAATACCTCTGGCCTTTACTTCTACATCGAATGGAGGAAAAGGATCTGTAGAGAAAATCCCAACATGTGGAAACAGAGCCAGATCTGCTTTGATGTTTTTCCACTCCAGCAGAGATTAGGCAAGCACAGTTGGACTTTGAGAGGTAGTATTAGTATAGTATATATTCTACTATAGTAGAATAGTATCCCACTATTCATTCCCCCTTGAAACTTCTTGAGAATGTTGGTACTTCAGTACCTTCAAATGAATTCAGAAAAATTGAAGGTTTGATATTACACAAAACCACTATGACTTTTACTAAATTTATTTTCAGTTCTCCTAGATAAGGATAAAAGGCATAAACACTCATTACCTGGTCAAAAGACACCATACTTTGTCAGCCTAATCAGTTATATTTTGAAGACGTGGCTGTAATCATTTTAAAATGTTTAATTTGATCCTTTTACCCTTTTCTTTGGGCTTCTCTGGTGGCTCATATGGTAAAGAATCTGCAGTGCAGGAGACCAGGTTTGATCCCTGGGTCAGAAAGATCCTGTGGAGAAGGGAAGGTCTACCCATTCTAGTATTCTTGCTGGAGAATTCCATGGACAGAGGAACCTGGCAGGCTACAGTCCATGGGGTCCCAAAGACTTGGACGAGTGACTAACACTTTTCCCTGTTCTTTATTCACAGAATTTGGAAATTAAAACTGATACAGCCAAGGCTTTAGCTGACTCTTTGGACCGGGCGGATTCACCTATTTTCCCTTATCTAAACACCCTGTTAAGAATATTAGCAACTCGCTGTATGATGCAAGCTGTGTACTTCTGCTCTGGAATGGACAATGATTTTCATCACTATGGCTTAGCATCCCCAATATACACACATTTTACTTCACCTATCCGAAGGTACTTTTTCTCCTTAACAAATGAGAGATAGAAAATACTTTATTTTGAATTGTAAAAGGATATTTAAATGCTAGCATGGCACAGTTCTTATTTTTCTTCATGTGTCTAGATATGCAGACATCATTGTTCATCGGTTGTTGGCTGTGGCTATTGGAGCTGACTGTACTTATCCAGAGTTGACCGACAAACACAAGCTTGCAGATTTATGTAAAAATCTCAATTTCCGGCACAAAATGGCTCAGTACGCTCAGCGTGCATCTGTGGCTTTTCATACCCAGGTATTTGCCTTCTGTCACTAATGTTAGCAGAAGTGAAGTTTTGTTCACTTTTAGTTTGATTACAGAATTTTTTTTTTGTTGTTAACTTCAAAATACTTTAAATCCTTAATAAGGTTGTCTGCTCTTTTACAGTTATTTTTCAAAAACAAAGGAATAGTAAGTGAAGAAGCTTATATTCTATTTGTAAGGAAGAATGCTATTGTGGTATTAATTCCAAAGTATGGTTTAGAAGGTACGGTATTTTTTGAAGAAAAGGACAAACCAAAGCCACGGCTTATATATGATGATGAGGTACAGTATTTCTGATGGTTTTATTTTGGGGTTTTTCTTTTGGTGGGAGGGGGAACACCTTGTCTTCAGTAGGTTGCAAGTGGTACCTCTAACTGGTAAAATTATTTTTGTACCCTACAGAATTTTATGCCTACTAATCTTAATGTTTTACTCACAATTTCTCACCACAGTATATGTTCTCATATACAAAAGTTATACTTAGTTTCTTTCTATTCTATAAAGCTTTCCCTTCTAAGGAAAACTTGAATTATGCTTTGTTCCTGGTGGACAAATGGATTAAAATAAAGGAATAAATGGCTGTTGATAGCTCCACGAAGGGAATTTTATCATCCAGTTCCCAGCATGTTTTACCTGACACACTCCCTACTTCCCTGACCTTAGTAGAAGTACAAAACAAATTCTGCCCAATTACCTGTGTGCTCCTGTACAAGACCAACAATTTGCTAATTAAAGGGTTGAGAATCCTGTGATTAATGAATAATATATTGGGACCACAGAGCGAAAGGGAGAAGTTTGCACATAAATAGGTCATTTGTATGTGAGGGTTTTAGATTAGTGGTTAGTTATGTTGAACACCTAGGTGCTTATTAAATATTGAAGTTATTTTTAAACTTAAAATTTTAAATTAATTTGGAAGATAAATTATAAAGAATTAGAACCAAGCTTCAAGTGGAAAAAAGCAATTAAAAATAGTAAAATGTGTTTTGTTTAGATACCATCACTTAAAATAGAAGATACAGTATTTCACATATTTGATAAAGTTAAAGTGAAAATCATGTTAGACTCATCCAATCTTCAGCATCAGAAAATCCGAATGTCTCTGGTAGAACCACAGGTAAGACCAGACTTATGCTGTTCATGTTGTGGTGGAATAAACAGTACATATTTTGTGAAAGAGAGTGATACAGTCCTGAGTTATTTCTATTTAGTTATAGAATCTTCAAAGTAGTGTGCAGGACAGGTATCTTCAGAGGAAATCCTATTTTGTCACTGGTTTCCATAGGCCGCGGGAACCCAGGCATCTGGGCTGCTTCTGAGTTCCTTGGTTCCACAAATGGAATCCTGAGATCTGCCTAGTTCTTCTCCATTTTTACCAGTTTTGAAATCTGCACTTTTGAAAAGCAGTTTAAAGTGTGATTCACCCTAAGACATTGGATCTTAACCTTGGTTCTGCCCCCAACACACCTGAGGCCTCTGATGCTGACAGTGGCTCCCAGTAGGAGAAACTGAGTGTGTTATGGCTAAACACACCCTTTCCAAATGACCGGCTTCTGTCTGTTGAGGTCACGTGTGCCTGTTACATTCTGAACCACTATTCCTTTGCGTGTGATACACATACTTACGTACATTGTGTGGAAAACTACTGTTTCCCCTTCCCCCACCATCCCTCCATCTTTTTGAACCTCAAAGTGTCAGTGAAGAAGAGGAAGATTAGACTGAGGTTTCTTCCTCATGTTACACTTTTACTCATCTGTTTTTCCCATTTTGCATTACTTTAGATACCAGGAATAAGCGTTTCTGCTGATACTTCAAACATGGACATTAATGAACCAGAGAGAAAGAAGAAAAAGCTTCAAAAATAGCTACAGTCAACAGCAACAAAAAACTTCAAGGATTGGTTTCCTTTAAAACAAAAAGAATCTTGAGAGAACACTTGTAAACCCAAGAAGTGTGTGATACAGTTTGTTACTTCTAAGTACATTTTAATAATTTTTAAAATTTGCATTTTTATTGAACCGTTGACTGTGTCTGTCCCATCATACTGCTTCCTTTCAGGCTTAAAGAACTATTTATGCAGAAAAACTCAATTGAATAACCATCACTTCTATAGTGACAGGACAGCAACTGAGGGATCTGTGAAGATCTCTGAAAGGGAGCACTCACCTGCTCACTGAAGAGGAGATGAGTCCTGCATAATTTGATTGTCTACTATTGACAGAAAAAAACTAATCTTCCTATGGAGAAAATATAACATTTTTAGAAGCAAGGAACAATCTAAGTCTTGAAAGCTGTCACTGTATGGGATGGCGATTTTTAGATTTCAAGACAATGAAGTCAAGAGCTGTCAGGGAATTCAGCGTCTAATTTCCTCTGCCATCTTTAATTTACCTCATACTAGGGCGTCCCCGGAGAAGGCAATGGCAAACCACTCTAGTACTATTGCCTAGAAAATCCCATGGATGGAGGAGCCTGGTAGGCTGCAGTCCGTGGGGTCGCTAAGGGTCGGACACGACTGAGCGACTTCACTTTCACTTTTCACTTTCACACATGGGAGAAGGAAATGGCAACCCACTCCAGTGTTCTTGCCTGGAGAATCCCAGGGACGGGGGAGCCTGGTGGGCTTCCATCTATGGGGTCACACAGAGTCGGACAAGACTGAAGTGACTTAGCAGCAGCAGGGCGTCCCAGGTCGCATAGTAGTAAAGAATCTGCCTGCCAGTGCAGGAGACTCAAGAGATGTGGGTTCAGTCCCTGGGTTGGGGAGACCCCCTGGAGGAGGAAATGGCAACCCACGCCAGTATTCTTGCCTGGAAAATCACATGGACAGAGAAGCCTGGTGGGCTACAGTCAGTGGGGTGGGGGGTGGAGGGGGAAGGGTCACAATGAGTCGAACATGACTGAGCAACTTGCACACACATGGCCACAACTTAACATTGTGTTCCTTTACTATTAAAAGCCTGCATTTTATTAGTGGTCCCCACCTCATGCGAAGAGTTGACTCACTGGAAAAGACTCTGATGCTGGAAGGGATTGGGGGCAGGAGGAGAAGGGGACGACAGAGAATGAGATGGCTGGATGGCATCACCAACTCAACGGAGATGAGTTTGAGTGAACTCCGGGAGTTGGTGATGGACAGGGAGGCGTGGCATGCTGTGACTCATGGGGTCACAAAGAGTCCGACACGACTGAGCGACTGAACTGAACTGAAACGTGACTGTTTGGGAATTTGGTGAAGGAAGGTGAGGTAGAATATTTTGATCTGACTGGGAAAATAGTTATTTTTTTAAATACCAGAAAAGTGTGATCATCCTTGACCTTCAGCTCAAATACCTCCCTGATAACACATTAGGGTTCAAAGAAAGCTTAGAGATGGCACTTTAAATGTCACAGCATGTTACTTAAGGGAGTAATTAATGGCTTGTAAATTATAAATATATGTATCAGATTATGTACGGAAGGAGGGGTTTTATGAGGTGTTGACTGAAGTGTTTGGTGTGCCAGTGACAACTGCTTTGTCAACCACAAAGATGATTAATGATAAAGTCTATTTCCAAAATATTTTGGGATAGAGATGCCCTAAAACATGTCACTTTGCTCATTCAGTTTCCAAAGTACTGACTGTACCAGGCTTGCCACCAGTCAAGCAAACGATCTCTGCCTCGAAGGAGCTTGCAGGGCACTAGTGAGAAGACTCGCACACACACCAGCGGGTGTAAGTGGGAGCCACTACAAGATGTACAGTCATCCAGGCACTCAGTAATTGTAAATACATTATATTGACCCAGGGGTTTCTGCAGAAAGGACTGCCTGTGGCCAGCAATTTGTTATGTAAGTGAATACTGAAACATTCCAGGTAACAAAAGATGTATTAATATATCTCTGGTCAATAAGTTGATAAAATGATTGTTCCCATTTCCTGGGACTGAGGAAAACATCCATACAGTGCGGCAGAACTTGCTTCAGTCAGAGGAAAAGCCATGAGTGAACTAACCGCTAGAGTGCCAGTCAGCAAGCCTTGTCTATAAAGGCCAGCCGTATCAGCCTCCACCAGCCAGGTGGTTTGTGTCACTCCACCCTTCTGCTCTTGCAGAGAAAGCAGCCATGGACTGCTTTCTGCTTACGTAAACAAATGAGCATGGCTACCTTCCAACCTGATTTACACACGGGGAAATTTAAATTTCATGATTTTCATGTGTTTAACAAAATTGATTTCCATGCCGCACCTCTCCCAACCATTTAAAGATTCTTTGCCCATGGGGCATGGTCTCCCTACGGTTGAGGAAAAGGGAGGTTTCAGGTTAAAACAAGGCTACACTGACCTCATATATCTCTTTCCAGATTTCTTCTCTTGTACCTCTTTTATAAGGAAAGCCTAATTCAGGCTCTAGTCCCTATTGAGTAGCTCAAAATGACCAGAAACCTTATTTTCACCCTTGAAGCCTGTTCCTTGATAATCTAAGATGCTTCAAATGCCATTTCTTATGGTAAGCAGCATAAATGAAATATTTCATTTAAAAGGCCCTGTTGACTCTGTGTAAATCCCCAAAGGTCTGTTACTTATTTTTATTTTATATTGTACTATATTTCATTTAAAGTGTTGTTTGTTTCAGGTGTATAGCAAAGTGATAGTCATATATATATATATATGAATTAACAAAAGCAGTTCCCATCTTTTGATGGGGTGTTCATGGTTTATAACATAAATGGCATTATTTTGAGAGAGGGATAACTTAGGTATAGCATTGGGTTTTTTTTCTTTTTGCAGCCTGAGGCAGTTGTAAAATAACAATGTAGCTTTTTACCACTGTGTATTCTATAGTATTTTTTCATTTTGTGAAATTTTAATTGTTAATGTTTTTGGCATTGTGCTTTGTACCATTTATTAAATAAAAATTTTTTTAAATTAATTAAATAAACAAATAAAAGGCCCTGTTGGATAAAGACTATTATCCCCATGTAACAAACAGGTGAGAGATTGATAGAGGTTTATGGCCTATTTCGGGTAATAAGTGACAGAGGAGGGACTTCAAGTTATAATCACAGCTCCATTTTTTTCTTGCCTTGTGCTATTAAAAAAGCACAACCAACCAAGTAAGTCCTACTTCTGGGATCTAGAATTCCTCTTATGTACGATTGTTTTAAGTTTCCATGACCCCCTGGAGAAGGGAATGGCAGCCCACTTCAGTATTCTTGCCTGGGAAATCACATTGACAGGAGCCTGGCAGGCTTCAGTCCATGTGGTTGCACAGAGTCGGATAGGACTGAGCAACACACATTAACTCTAAAGCCTGTGATTGAGGACTCGACTTCCTAAAGCACTAACCAGCAGTGGAACTAGTGGCTGGCTTTAATGGTTAGTGTACTGAGGGGAGGATAAGCCAGGTACACAGCAAGAAATAAGCCTTGCAGGCTGGCAGGAAGTTTACAAGGAGCACAAAAGGAAGGGAGGATGTGACACAATGAGAGGATGTCTTTATTTCCTAGGGCTACATGTGAATTATTATTCCTTAAATGAGACATTTTTTAAAAGGTGATTTGTATGCCCAGGAGTGCGATCGCTGGATCATATGGCAGTTCTATTTCCAGTTTTCTGAGGAATCTCCACACTATTCATTGCAGCACTGTTTATAATAGCCAGGACATGGAAGCAACCTAGATGTCCATCTGCAGATGAATGGATAAGAAAGCTTTGGTACATATACACAATGGAGTATTTCTCAGCCATCAAAAAGAATGCATTTGAATCAGTTTTAATGAGGTGGATGAAATTGGAGCCAATTATACAGAGTGAAGTAAGCCAGAAAGAAGAACATCAATACCGTATATTAACGCATATATATGGAATTTAGAAAAATGGTAACCTAAACCCTGTATAAGAGACTGCAAAAGAGACATAGGCATTTAGAACAGTCTTTGGGACTCTGTGGGAGAGGGTGAAGGTGGAATGATTGGAGAGAATGGAATTGTAGCATGTATATTATCATAAGTGACCAGTCCAGGTTCGACACATAAATTTTCCTCTGTTCATTTCTTTGCATTTGTGCTTTTTTAATGAAATTCTTTTTTAGAAATAAAAAAAAAAAAAAAAAAAGGTGATTTGTAAAATCTGAATATACATTCTCCAGAGGCAAAGAATATTTACCCCAGAAATTATATACCCATTCTACTCTGAACCTGAATACAAAGTTTGTAAGTTCCTTTCTTAATCAGATTTATTCCTTTCACAAAGGTTACAAATTTGAATTCATCTGTACAGTCACATACTTTTATGTAAAATAAAACGTAGCACCTTCACAGTTCCACATCTTCCCAGGCTAATGCTAAATCAGTACTGTCAGTAAGGCTCACCAAGAAGCAGTTCATTGACCCTGCAGGACTGAAGCAAAGTTATCACTCAAGTTCTTATTAAACACATCACTCAACGTCAATATAAAAATATTTATTGATAAAAAAATGAACCTGTACTGAAGTAACTTGTTGGAAGTTCCAGGAGCTTTTCTGTTGTTTCTCTGTCACTGAATTAAGCCCTTGATTTTTCATATTAAGGAGGGAAAGAAAAAAGCTCAGCACGTTAGTTGAAGCAGTTTCTTCCCCAGTCATGTTCACATTATTGATCCCACGCATGAAAAATACGAGGAGCTGTCCAGTGATAGTCTTTGGTTCTGAGAGAGGTATCCTAAGGACTGCTGCATTGAGGCAGGTTTGAAGTTTTCATCCAACACCTTTGCATCGAGTGGTCTTGCTGTGAAAAAAGAAATACCTTATTTTCAGTTTAAACAGGACCATTCAGGGATACAATTATGTGAACTGTCTTTAAAACCTAGATGCAAATTTCCTTATGCACTCTAGAGGGATAGTGAAGTCACATTTTGTTACAAATCAATGTTCTGTATCATAAAAGTACTTCCTGTATCTTAATGCTTGCTTGCTTTTAAATGGACAGTTTCTAGCCCACACCTCATGACAAAATGGAGGAAAGGTAAAATAGTGTGGCCTGCATATTAAACTGGCATATAAAAATCAGATTCTCCTGATTAGTGCCTAAAGTTATAATGGAATTCTTCAAATATGAATACAGTTGTCCCTCAGTATTGATAGGGAATTGGTTCTAGGATCCCCCCCCCAAGGATACCCCAATCTGTGGATGGTCAAGTTCCTTATATGAAATGGCAAAGCACTGGTATTTACATATGCACATCCTCTCATATATTTTAAGTCATCTCTAATCTACTTATAATATCTAATACAGTATAAATACTATGTAAACAGTGGCAAATTCAATATAAGTTCCATATAAATAGTTGGCGCATGGCAAATTCAAGTTTTGCTTTTGGAACTTTCTGGAGTTTTTTTTCCCTTGAATATTTTTGATCTGAGATTGGCTGCATTAATGGATGTGGAACTGACAGATATATGGAGGGTCTCCTGTATATAGTCATAGCTGTCCTCTCTGGAGGTTCACTGGTATCCATGTCAACAGTGTACTTTTGTATAAATACTCAGCTTTTTAGATTCTCGGATTTTAAGAGTTCTTACCTTTTCCTGTTCTTAACTGATGTGTAATCTCTCAATTGTACTATTTCCCTCTCTAATAATCAAAACTCTTTATGTTTAGCTTTGAGACAATATTAGGCAAAAAGGTCCATCTCCCTCCTATTTTACACCCTCTCCTCCTGTCGCCCTGC
The DNA here is from genome assembly GCF_049115385.1 of Moschus berezovskii. Lineage (NCBI taxonomy): Eukaryota > Metazoa > Chordata > Mammalia > Artiodactyla > Moschidae > Moschus > Moschus berezovskii. The sequence goes on from NC_142472.1 coordinate 39,422,219, forward strand.
AGCTTAAAGGAACTGATTTCAGCCCCTCCCCCCCCACCGAAATCAGCTTAAAGGAACTGATTTCAGCTAAGTAGCATTAACTCCCCAACCCCGCCAACCCCAACCTCTTCTTCTGCGCCCTCACAGCAGAAGAGTTAGGAAAATGAAGTGGTCTGAAACACTTTCTCCTGCTGTTAAATGAAGGCAGGATGAGGCATAAAGATGATAGTGGAGTTTTAAGCAAAATGGGGAAAAGAAACAGGCTGACAATAGTCACATTTAGTAAAATACTTATAAACTACAACCATTTCAAACTTGCTCTATGTTTTTTCCATACCTTTGTATTAAAAACTCGAGATTTATTCTCGACTTCCAAGGTTTGTGCATCACTTTCTTTGTAGTAACTTTCTGTTCCAATGGTATCCATAATATTGCTTCCACAATTCTGTGTATTATAGCCACTATCCATCTGCCAGGAATGAGGAGAGAGAAAAATCACCACAGATAACACCGCAAACTAATTCACTTAACCACAAAATTTATTTTCAGAAACTTTTAAGTAAATTTATTTTAGAATATTTATATAAAATGTTATATATATATACATATAAGATATGGCTTATATAATTAAATATAAAGACCATTTAAAAACATTAAATATATCACTTTATATATATCATTCACAACTGAACACTACAAGTAATATTTAATATTGATTATATTGAATTTTAAAAGCAATATGTAAACATAAAAGGTAGTTCTACATAGAACTATTTGTTCTTCAAAGTAGTTACTACAATTCCTTCTAATAAAATACATCTTGTAATTTTCTTTAAAATCAGTGAACAAGGCACCAAGAACATACTTTTCTGTTATTTTGTGCTCACACCCAGTGGATGAAAATAAAAATAAAATACAATCAACTTCTTGCAATTTATTTAGTAAGCTTGTCTCTACAGGTTTACTTGCATCTCTAAATAAAATTTAGCTAAAAGGCATGCTACCTTTAAGAGGATTCAAAACAACACATTTTTAAAAGATGTCCTATACTCTAACCTATTGTTGAAATAAACACTCTTACCTTCATAATAATACCATGTATATATGATAGCTCTAGATGTTAGCTCAACTTTTCATTTTAATTAAAATTGTAGCATTCAACAACACACTGTTACAGCCCAAAAGAGCAAAAGAAAAAAAGGGACTCTAGCAAACTTCAATTTTGGTACAAATAGGACAAATATTTATTTTGTGAGGGCCTAAAAAAGTGCCAGGCCCCGTATGGCACTCAGTGTAATATCATTCTCGTTTTCTCCCTGTAATACCCTATGAACTGCACAGATGAGGAGACTGAGGCTCAGGAAGGACAGCTGTCACAGTGTTGGAATGAGGTGAGGAAGAGTCGGGCCCCCTTGCCTCTGTCCACGCACTGCGCACACGGCACTTAATAGCACAGCGCTGAGCACCAAACAGCAACCCACAAGGCAGTCATCATGCACTTACTCCCCTGATATGCCAACTATGATCAGCTAAGGGAAAACTACATTTGCCCCCAGCACCAACATCAGAATAGCCTAGAAAGTCCATTCTATCATCATCTTAAGAAAAATGTTTCCAGTTTTCAGAGATGGATGCATGGTCACTCCTGGGAGTCACACTCCATCTGAACAAAGCCCTTGTGATGTAGGGAAGACGGTACACAGGGTGTCTGCTCTACTCTCTAGGAAGGAAAGGATCACAGGTGCCCAAAAGGTAACATGGTGGCTGACCCCCTCCAGTGCCCCCCGCCAGCGCCCATCTAGGCCACTACTAATGTCAGTGCATACTGTGTGCCAACTAGACAACACAGGTCACCTCACCACTCCCCACAGGCCTCAGGGGAGGCAACACAATATTCCAAACTCTGGAAAGCCAGTGTGACTGAAACAGAGAAGGAAGGGAAACAAAGCTGGAGAGTAAAGCCAAGGCCAGACCATGCAATGCTTTGCCAGCCACGCTACAGATTTCTAAATTAATGCCAAGGGCAAAACAAGCAACAATAACAAAAAAAGCTTAGAAATGCAAGATGCAGAAATAAAAACTCAATAGAAGGGTTATTATATAAAGTTGAGCAAATTTCCCCCAGATTAGAACAAAAGAGGGTTAAAAACAAAAAACAGTGAAATGATTTGTTTAAATTAGAGAATCAAAAGGACTTCTGAAGAGAACAGTGAAAATCGAAGATAATATTCAAGAAAAGATCCAAGAAGTGAAGGGCAAGAGTTTACAGATCATAAGGAACTGAGTGCCCAGTACAACTGATGAAAAGGAACCCACACCAAAGAATCACTGAAATTTCAGGACCCTTTACTCCAGAAAGGGATAAAATGAGACCAGTGTAAAAAGATGAACCATTAAAATGGTTTCAGATCTTTCACCAGCAACATTGAAAACAGAATCAACGAAACAACGCTGTCAAAGTCTGAAGGGCAATTATTTCCAAATTCTTCAATGTGACAGAACAAAGATAAATCAGCAGAAGTGCAGTATCTTGAAAAATGGACTTTTCCTTAGAAAGCTACTGGAAAATGTGTTCCAGTCACGTGAGAAGCAAGCCTGGAAAGAGAAGAATGGGGCACAGGACGTGGGAGAGGTTGAGGAAACTTTTCAGGATGAAGGGATACTCCAGGAATACAGCTGTGTTCCATGCCTGGAGGCCAACCCGTCACAATAAAGCACGTCAAAAGGCCCTGAGAAACGTGGCCAGTTTTGAATATCAGGACTACCTCTGTGGTTGGAAGAAAAGAATGTATGAAAATATTTTTAAACTACAAAATTTTCTGCTAACAGATAAAGCCCAAAAGGTAAAACTGAAACTGGCAGATACCACGGACAGAACGAACTATGTTCTAGCTTGCTAAGGAAGGAGACTCGTAAATGGGGAGAGAAGGCCTCTAAGATAGGCTGGGACATCCCTGCAGTTACTCAGGGAAAGAGTGGATGGCAATTTAGCAGTAAGACAGGCTCCCAGTGGGTGGTTGGGCTAGATGATTAATTTGTATGTCCATGAAAGTATTTTCTAGTGCTTCTATAAGAGTTCTGAAAGAAAGGAAGAAAAAAAGAGAGCAAAAAAGTTAACGATACTTTTAAGACTAAGTTTGACCTGATGTGCTTCTTTATTTAGGAACCAAATTTAGAAGCTGGAAATATGTAAAGGTGATTCTAGTGTATTTTTCTAATCAATGATCCTAGAAGTTAGGATAGACAATATAGGCATAAAATATGAGCAAAGGAGTATATGTAATTTGGAGTCATTTAAAAATCCCTCCATGAGTTTTAAACTTTATCATGTCAAAACTGACAGCACTATAGCATTATAGAGTTGTGAGGATTAGATGGATTAGTATAAACGAGGTTGGAAGAGTGTCTGGCACAGTGGAAGACTGTGTATTAACTATTACTACGGATCAGTATTAACTTAAAGAATGTGGACTCTAAAGCCAGACTGCCAGGATTTGAGTCTTGGTTTGACCACTTACTAACTACAAAGGCAATTTACTGATCCTCTCTGACCCTGAGTTTCCTCATCTGTAAAATGGGGACAACAGTACATCTATTTCATAGGATTATTGTGAAGGTTAAACAAAGTAACACATGTAAGGTACTTGAAATAATGCCTGGTATATTTTAAGAGCTACATAAGTGTTAGACATTGTTACTGTGAAATGGGAGGTAGAATCACCTTTCTGACTATTTTAAAGTTCTTTCAAAACTCCCAACTCAAAGAATATGGCAATTAATGACACAAATGTCTTTATGAAAGGAAGTTGCTAGCTGTGAACTGTATTTGTCCAATGAATCATGCCTTCCTGATATTTGATACTACAAAATTGGAAATGTATGATTAAATGAAAAACGGTGGTTATAAATCACGTTTTTTAAAAGTACAAAAAAAATACATAAAATTATTCTCAACTATGTCGTCTCCCTTAATCATATAAAAGAAAAAACCAAAACTATTGTATTTTTAGAATACAAAGCTACACCACAAACTGAATTCCTTCGGAACTAGCTCCACAGGAAAGAAAGGTGAACTCTGACAAGTTGCCAGACTTTAGCAGTTTTCTGCTCTCTTTTCCTACTCCAAAGAATTATCAGTGAATATGATTATTAAATATGCATCGCCAGGCCAGAGAAAACAACCCTCTTGATATCATCTAGTGCTGATTTAAAAAAACAATATATAACGCTGTAGGTTTCACATTTAGCCTATTTCTCTCTCTCTTTTTTTTTGGCCATGACCCAGGACATGTCCAATCTTAGTTGCTGGCCAGGGATCAAACCCACGACACCTACAGTGGAAGCCAGGAGTCTTAATCACGGGAAGGCTAGCTCCCAAACCCATTTTCTTTCTTACTATAATCCTATAAAGGAAAGTCTAGAGAACACCAAGGGAGCAAGGAAAGGACTCCAGAACATTCAAACACCTTACCTGAATGTTACTGCTTTCACAGGGAAGGACACTGCTTTCTGCGAGAGGGGACAAGCACATGTGAGAGTTTTCAATACTGAAAGCGATCCCGCTCACGGAATCGGTCGCGGGTAAATTCCCATTATGAACCGGCTCCTTCATCCAGGTGGTCTCATCCGCTATCTCGATGGGATCGACCATATCCACAGTGTTATTCTCCTTCTCACTCTCCACCTGCAGCAGTTCCAGTTCTTTCTCAGAAGCTCCGGACTGGCTCTGGGTAATAGACACAGCGGTCACCACCAAACGCGCACCGCACGGAGAAGCGTCGCCGCCCAACTGCGGCAGGTGGACTCCAGCCATGCCCCTGGCTGGGGAGGAGGCGTCTGTGGAAGGAACAGCTGCCTGCTCTTCTTCATCTTCGCTACGAGCCTCCAGAGTAAAAGGGACCCGAATCAGTGAGGTCCGATACTGAGCACCTCCTCTGCACATCTCCAGTCTCATAGGAGACCAATTTTTAATCGGTGAGCAGCCATCTATGTAAGGACTTCTGATATATGGATTGGTGATCCCATTACAGTTGGTTCCAGATGAAGCATCAGGAGAATGAAAAGGAAACTTCCTTTGTTCTAAAAGATAGGGAGGGGGGAAAAAAAAGATGGGGAAGAAAAATCACCTCATGAGAAATGGAAAAGCCATTACTAAATGGTCATCATCACAGTCCGTGACAGCAAAACCAGATGTCTCTAACAGTGGTGATGTTTCCTGAAGTGAAATTTTGGTGTCAAAAATAATAGCACAAACAAATGTGTATCCATAGGCAGGGCAAGGCTCTTCAAGCTCTGGCGCTTTCCCTTTCGTAGTTAAACAAAATATTTTATTCCCTGAAAATCATTTCCTCACAAACATATTGTTACAGCAATGCTGTTCAAATCCAAGATATAGAACAAACCAGCTGCAAAATAACCTGGTAAATGAAATATGTAATAATCTGTTTGTCTTTAGGTAAAATACTACCCACGCTTGCGTGCTAAGTTGCTTGAGTCACTTGAGTTGCTAAGTCACTTCAGTCGTGTCGACTCTGTGCAACTCTATGGACAGTAGCCCGCCAGGCTCCTCTGTCCATGGGGATTCTCCAGGCAAGAATACTGGAGTGGGTTGCCATGCCCTCCTCCAGGGGATCTTCCCAACCCAGGGATTGAACCTGTGTCTCTCATGTCTCCTGTATTGACAGACAGGTTCTTTACCACTAGCACCAGCTGGGAAGCCCCAGGTGGGCACTGTAAGCAACATTAAAAGGCAAACAAAAGACTGCACAACGATGTCTGCAAAAATAAAGAGCTTCATGATGGTAAACAAAATTATAAAAATGCCTTAAAAGTTAATCGTTTTTTAGCCTAATAAAAACAAAAGCTTAAAAAATGGGCAAAGCACATAAACAATCCTCCCAATGGTAAATGAACTCATGAAGTGTTTGGCCACACAAATAATAAAGAGTAGGGAAATTAAAGCAATGAGTGGCCATTGGTTGAACAAAAATTCTGATGTCTGAACCAATAATGCCTTCACCTTCCCAAACAAATGACCAATAAACATTTGGAAAGAATTCTACATTGTAATAAATTAAAGATGAAGAAATTAAAGCAGTAAGAGACCTTTTTGTAATGCACCGAATCAACAAACATCATAAAGAATCAAACAATCAAAAAACATCAAAAAGAACACTGGGAAGACCAGTGTTGCCAAATGGGGAAAAATAACTTCCTCACACACCACTGATGAAAATTTCAACTGGTTCAATTTCTTAGGAAGAAAATCTGACAAAATTCCTCAAGAGCTTAAAAACAATCATCCCTGGCTCACCAAATAATTCTACTTCTGAGATTTTAACCTAAAGAAATAAATATATACAATACAATGTATATACAAGGACAAATTAGAAATAATCTAAATGTTTATCAATGATTAAAAACAAAGGTACATCCATGAAATGGAATATCATACAGTGATTCAAAATCATGATTTCAAACAATAATAAATGACTTGGATGACTTATGAATACTTATAATAAAAAGCTTTTATGGCAAAACCAACCAATATAATATTGTAAAATAATTTGCCTCCAATAAAAAATAAATTAATTACCTAAAAAAAAAAATAAAAGCTTTGTGAAAAAAGCAGGATATAGAACTGTGTGTGTGTGTTCATATATGAGTGGAGATATATATGCACATATATACCTGTACATATATAAGGGGAAGACTAACAAAATTAGTTTTCAGTTTTCTAACTGTATTTACCATGAACAGATTTTTGTAAATTGTGAATGATTTTCAACAAGTGCTATGCTGCTGCTGCTGCTGCTAAGTCACTTCAGTCGTGTCCGACTCTGTGTGACCCCATAGACGGCAGCCCACCAGGCTCCCCTGTCCCTGGGATTCTCCAGGCAAGAACACTGGAGTGGGTTGCCATTGCCTTCTCCAACAAGTGCTATACTTTTTTAAAAAGAAACTGATATAGTGTAAAGAGAAAGATGTAAATCCTCCCATATTATATTCACCTAAAAACCTTATGAAACAAATACACTTTTACAAAATATAAATATCTGATTGTGTGTGCGTGCCAGGTCACTTGAGTTGTGTCCGACTCTTGGCGACCCTATGGACTGCAGCACGTCAGGCTCCTCTGTCCTTCAATCTCTCATGTCTCCTGCGTTGGCAGATGGGCTCTTTACCACCAGCACCAGCTGAGAGGCCCGAATATCTGATTACCAAAGTCTGAATGACGCAGTGGAGGGCATTCAAAACCAACTTACCTCTGTAACTGCCATCTTTCTTTGATTCTGCTTGTAAGATATTTGATATAAACAGTGCTAGTCAAATTACCTGTATCTGACATGAGAGCAAAACCTTGCTGAGAATTTCAGGCTTTGAAAGTAAACTGTTCCTTTTGTTAAAAAATAAAAAAAACCCAGGTTTCTAAATTTCAAAAGGGTTAGTAGTCATTTGGAGGTCTATAGTTAGAACAAGCTAAAAAAAATGGCCTCGGTAATAATAAACACTGATAATATAAAAATTTTAATTGGGCATTTTATTACAAGACATACCTGAGAGTGGATTCTTTCCTATTTGAAACGCAACTGGTGAGAAAGTAGGTGAAGAAATTGGTGAAGGATTGGTGATGCTTCCCAAACTGTATCTTTTTGCACTATCCTGAATAGGGCTAGAAGAAAACTGCCCCTGTGATAAAATTAAATAAACAAAATTATAGGGTTCTCCTCCTTAGCTCTGTGACACCAAGTGTATAAGCTGAGTTGTATAATTTTGGTTAGTCATCAGAGAGCAAGATGCCACCTTTGCTTTGTGGCAAAAGGCAAGACATCAAAAGGCATGCCCATAGACACAGAAAAAAAGCTTATGGTTACCAAAGGGGAAGGCGGGGAGGAATAAACAAGGAGTTTGGGATGAACATATACACACTGCTGCTGCTGCTGCTGCTGCTAAGTCGCTTCAGTCGTGTCCGACTCTGTGCGACCCCATAGACGGCAGCCGACCAGGCTCCCCTGTCCCTGGGATTCTCCAGGCAAGAACACTGGAGTAGGTTGCCATTTCCTTCTCCAATGTGTGAAAGTGAAAGAGAAGTCGCTCAGTTGTATCCAACTCTTAGCGACCCCACAGACTGCAGCCAACCAGGCTCCTCTGTCCATGCGATTTTCCAGGCAAGAGTACTGGAGTGGCTTGCCATTGCCTTCTCCACATACACACTACTATATATAAAATAGTTAATTAACAAGGACCTACTGTTTAGCACAGGAAACTATACTTGATATTTCGTAATAACTTACATGGGAAAAGAATCTGAAAAAAATAAATACATATGTATGTATAACTGAATCGCTTTGCTGTACGCTTGAAACGAACACAACAATGTAATTCAACTATACTTTAATAAGAAGAAGAAAGATAAAAAAAAGAAAAAAAGACACCAAAAGGCAAGGCATCTTGTGAGGATAGTTAAGAAGACTGTCCCAAAATTTTGAAACAGAATAGACTAGACAGATAAAATATAAATATACCATATTTACACAAACCATTATACTAAGTAGCAGTTTATGAAAAAAATTAAGTTATTCCACTACTACCAATCTAGTTGTGTTATGCTGAAAATCTTCTATAGTTCAGTGAATAACTTACACTGAAATTTCTTGAGACTCATTTACCTCTAAATACACAGTTGGAGAGTGACCAAAACCATTCCTATACCTAATGACAAAATGTGAACTGGCCTAACCCACATGAAATAGAAAACCCAACAGAAAATGAATCATTCCTCTTGAGAGCAACAGGAACTTCTAGGTCCAAGATGCCTACAGCCAACCAACCAGCCACTGTTAGTCCACGTCTTACCGAACTCGGGGTCTGCACAGGGCTCCTACACTGCACAGGAGATAACTCTATTGAATAAAAAACCTCAAGTGACGCCCGGGCGCCACTACGAGGACTTCTGGGAGAAGCTGGAGGTAAGGAGTCAGAGATACTTCCGTTGCCATCTAAAAAGAGCTTTCTTCTGAGGGATGAAGAACTGAGGTTTCCAGGAGACTGATCTGCAAATTCATCAGCTCTAAAATAGTCACCTACATTTAATATTAACAGAATAAAAGGCAGAGCTAGTCATTCGGAAGAGCAGTTATATTTTAGTTGTCTGATTTTTTTTTTTTAAACAGTCTGTATTATGTTTTAATTTTTTTTTTTTTTTTCAAAAAAAGGGCAAACGTTTAACTGCATAGGTGCTGTTTGAAATCCTTTTTTGAGTGTTTCCTTATCAGTATGGGTAGTATCAATAAGATGTGTCCGTGAACAGTTTATGTCTATAGTTAAGTTCATTATGACAAAAAGGCTAATTCAGGCCTTATTAAAGAAAAATAAGAAATTCCAGGATGGCTTCCCCACCTCTTTAAAAAGACGTATTGCCACAGATCCCCATTTACAAAAAAAGCATTAAAACAAAATCTTTTATTTAAGCTATTAAAGGTTTAAACAAATACAATACTTACCTAATATCTTTTCTAAATTAAAATCCACAGGAAGAGACAGCAATGTCTGGCAAGCAGCTGGAAGCAAGCAGATAAATAAATACAAACACGGTAAATCAAGGCAAGCATCTAACATGCAGCTCAGTATGGGCTTCCCAATCAACTGTCTCCCCGTGATGCTTCAGCCAAACTCAGTCATTTCCTTTAAGAATCCCATTCCATACGATCTTCCCATAGACAGTTTCCCTCCTTCTAACACTGATATAAACCCATAAATGGTAAAAGTTAACTCCTGGTTGTGCTGTTGGCACGTGAATCAGAAAAACAGTCGGCTTAAATTTAGGAACAGATTTCCCAACATTAACAAAGTTTCCAAAGAATGCCTTCCAAAACCAAAAATCAATCCACGGGCTTTGCACAACAACATAACACACTTCTCAAACATTGCCAGATAGATCTATTAATATTCTGTTTCTCAAGGTCAGTTTTCATAATGCTCACTTACAAAAAGCAAACAATTTCAATTCCAGAGTGAAACGTTGTCACATGAACTGAATTTAATATTTAATGTTGCTTTAGTATAGAACATACTAATTTCCAGTTTATATTCATACTCACCATTGCTTTTCTCAGAATGGATGGTCAGCTTTCTTCCAACCGGAGATTCATTATTTGTGTTGATACCTATAAAACATTCTAAGTGAAAAATCTTAAATTTTCTATTCATTTACTTTAGGGTTACTTTTTCCAGAACAAAAAAATACAGTGTGGGAGTTTTATTTTATATTTAAAAAATAAATGCCTGCATATGTAAATATATAATTTGACAAGCTTCTGTTAAATTCATTTATTTTCCAATTTCGGGGAGCTCTAGGATAAGAACCTAGGACTGCAGCGCTAGGACTGGAAAAGGTCAGTCTTCATTCCAATCCCAAAGAAAGGCAATGCCAAAGAATGCTCAAACTACCGCACAATTGCACTCACATCACATGCTAGTAAAGTAATGCTTAAAATTCTCCAAGCAAGGTTTCAGCAATATGTGAACCGTGAACTTCCACATGTTCAAGCTGGTTTTAGAAAAGGCAGAGGAACCAGAGATCAAATTGCCAACATCTGCTGGATCATGGAAAAAGCAAGAGAGTTCCAGAAAAACATCTGCTTTATTGACTGTGCCAAAGCCTTTGACTGTATGGATCACAATAAACTGTGGAAAATTCTGAAAGAGACGGGAATCCCAGACCACCTAACCTGCCTCTTGAGAAACCTGTATGCTGGTCAGGAAGCAACAGTTAGAACTGGACATGGAACAACAGACTGGTTCCAAATCGGAAAAGGAGTACATCAAGGCTGCATATTGTCACGCTGCTTATTTAACTATATGCAGAGGACATCATGAAAAACGCTGGGCTGGAAGAAGCACAAGCTGGAATCAAGATTGCCAGGAGAAATATCAATAACCTCAGATATGAAGATAACACCACCCTTATGGCAGAAAGTGAAGAGGAACTAAAGAGCCTCTTGATGAAAGTGAAAGAGGAGAGTGAAAAAGTTGGCTTAAAGCTCAACATTCAGAAAACTAAGATCATGGCATCCAGTCCCATCACTTCATGGGAAATAGATGGGGTAACAGTGGAAACAGTGGCCGACTTAATTTTTCTGGGCTTCAAGATCGCTGTAGATGGTGATGGCAGCCATGAAATTAAAAGACGCTTACTCCTTGGAAGGAAAGTTATGACCAACCTAGATAGCATATTAAAAAGCAGAGACATTACTGTCAACAAAGGTCCATCGAGTCAAGGCTTTGGTTTTTCCAGTGGTCATGTATGGATGTGAGAGTTGGACAATAAAGAAAGTTGAGCACCGAAGAATTGATGCTTTTGAACTGTGGTGTTGGAGAAGACTCTTGAGAGTCCCTTGGGGAGCACGGGAAGATGGCGGAGGAATAGGACGGGGCGACCACTTTCTCCCCCACAAAATCAGCTAAAGAACATTTGAATGCTGAGTAAATCCCAGAAAACAACTTCTGAATACCGGCAGAGGACATCAGGCACTCAGAAAAGCAGCCCATAGTCTTCGAAAGGAGGTAGGAAATAGTATAAAAGATAAAAAGAGAGACAAAAGAGGGAGGGACGGAGCTCCGTTCTGGGAAGGGAGGCTTAAAAAAAAAAAAAAGAGAGAGAGAAGTTTCCAAACACCTGGAAACACTGGCGAGTGGAACCTCAGAGGGCCACATAACTGGGAGACAAAAGCCATAAGTAATTAAAACTCACAGACTAAGTGCCCAGAGGAAACTCGCAGCGGAGAAGCGGCGCAGAAGCCCGCGCCCTCCACTAGCAGGCGGGGGCGGGGCAGGGAGGTGCGGGCCGCAGCGCTTAGAGGGAGAACCCGGCTTGAACGCCCCAGGGCAAACTGAGGGCGCAAACTTAAAATAGCAAAGCAGATGCTGCAGCTAAAAGGCAAAAAGGCTGTGAAAAGCCTGCAAAAAGCCGCAACCTGGGACTCCGCCAGCCCGCTCACAGAACAAAGCGCTGAGCAGAGCAAGCTGGCAGCGGGCGGCCCAAACCCCAGCCCCTGCCGACACAGGCAGGGAGGGCGGCTAGCGCCAGGGTGGGGGCAGCCGCGGCCCCAGAGAGGCTTCCCATGCCAAGCTGCAGGCAGGCTTCCTTGCTGGCCAGGACTTCTTGGGTTCGGGCCAGTCAATATCCGCCTGAGAAAGTGTGCCGGTTGTACTCCCAGAAAACCGAGCGGCAGGGACCAGGAAGGCGATAAGTCTCAGAGACCACGCTCACCAGATGCCTGGTCACCTGAGCTGCTCGGACCGGGGAAGGCACAAAACGCAGGCCCAGCCAAGTCTGCACCTTTGTCGAGTACCCGAGGACCTGAACCTGAGCCGCTCAGACCTGGGAAGTGCATGCAACCCAGCGCCGGCCGCAGACAGCTCCCGGCAGAGCAAGCTAGAGCCTAAGCAGCATAAACAGGGAAAGCACAAACGCCTCGAGCGGGAGCATTCCCAGTATAGCCGAGACACTGCGAGCACTCCCCACAGACGCCAGGGATATTTGTTAGATGCGTTCCTCCCTCCCCACAGCAGGACTGAACAGGTGAGCCGGGAAAAATAAAAAAAGTGTCCACCACCGCATCCTGGTGTCAGGACAGGAATTAGACACTGAGGAGACCAGAAAACAGAAGAGCTTTTTCAACAGAAGGAACTGCCTTGGAAATAACAGAGGGAGAAGCCTTGAGCCTACTGCAACAATAAGACTGAAAAACAGAGGCAGAGGCTTAAGTCCAAATCCTGAGAACACCAGAGATCTCCTGTTCCAGAGAACATTAATTGATAGGTACTCATCAAATGCCTCCATACATACACTGAAACCAGGCACCACCCAAGGGTCACCAAGTTTCAGTGAAAGACATACTACGCAAACTATCCAGCAACACAGAAGAATAACACTGAGCTTCAATATACAGGCTGCCCAAAGCCACTCCAAACCCGCTGACATCTCAAACTCATTACTGGACACGTCATTGCACTCCAGAGAGAAGAAATCCAGCTCCATCCACCAAGCTTGTGACATCGACACAAGCTTCCCTAACCAGGGAACCTTGACAAGTCACCCATCCAACCCCACACACAACGAGTTAACTACATAATAGAAAGAACTCCACAAACTGCCAGAAGACGGAAAGGCCACCCCGAACACAGCAATATAAGCAAGACGAAGAGGCAGAGAAATACCCAGCAAATAAAGGAACAGGATAAATGCCCACCAACACAAACAAGAGAGGAAGATATAGGGAACCTACCCGATAAAGAATTTCGAATTTTAATTGCGAAAATGATTCAAGAGCTTGAAAGCAAAATGGAGTTACAGATAAATAACCTGGAGAAAAGGATTGAGAAGATGCAAGAAATGTTTAATAAGGAATTAAAGGAAATAAAAAAGAGTCAATATATAACGAATAATGCAATAGATGAGATCAGAAACACTCTCGAGGGAACAAACAGTAGAATAATGGAGGCAGAAGACAGGATAAGCAAGCTAGAAGATAGAATTGTAGAAATAAATGAAACAGAGATGGAAAAAGAAAAAATAATTAAATGAGGACAATATTAGAGACATATAGGACAATATTAAACGCCCCAACACTTGAATCATAGGAGTCCCAGAAGAAGAAGACAAAAAGAAAGACCATGAGAGAATACTTGAGGAGATAATAGTTGAAAATTTCCCTAAAATGGTGAACGAAATAATCACCCAAGTCCAAGAAACACAGAGAGCCCCTAACAGGATAAACCCAAGGCGAAATACTCCAAGGCACATATTAATCAAATTAACAAAGATCAAACACAAAGAACAAATATTAAAAGCAGCAAGGGAAAAACAACAAATAACACACAAGGGGATCCCCGTAAGGATAACAGCTGATCTTTCAGCAGAAACTCTTCAGGCCAAGAGGGAATGGCAAGACATACTTAAAGTGATGAAAGAAAGTAACCTACAGCCCAGATTACTGTACCCAGCAAGGATCTCATTCAAATATGAAGGAGAAATCAAAAGCTTTACAGACAAACAAAAGCTGAGAGAATTCAGCATCACCAAACCAGCTCTCCAACAAATACTTAAAGGATCTTCTCTAGACAGGAAACACAGAAAGGGTACATAAACTCGAACCCAAAATAATAAAGAAAATGGCAATGGGATCATACTTATCAATAATCACCTTAAATGTAAATGGGTTGAATGCCCCAACCAAAAGACAAAGGCTGGCTGAATGGATACAAAAACAAGAACCCCATATATGTTGTCTACAAGAGACCCACCTCAAAACGAGGGACACATGCAATCTGAAAGTGAAGGGCTGGAAAAAGATATTCCACGCAAATAGAGACCAAAAGAAAGCAGGAGTAGTAATATTCATATCAGATAAAATAGATTTTAAAACAAAGGCTGTGAAAAGAGACAAAGAAGGAAACTACATAATGATCAAAGGATCAATCCAAGAAGAAGATATAACAATTATAAATATTTATGCACCCAACATAGGAGCACCTCAATAAGTAAGACAATTACTAACAAGTATGAAAGGGGAAATTAACAATAACACAATAATAGTGGGAGACTTTAATACTCCACTCACACCTATGGATAGATCAACTAAACAGAAAATTAACAAGGAAACACAAACTTTAAATGATACAATAGACCAGTTAGACCTAATAGATCTCTATAGGACATTTCACCCCAAAACAATCAATTTCACCTTTTTCTCAAGCACACACGGAACCTTTTCCAGGATAGATCACATCCTGGGCCACAAATCTAGCCTTGGTAAATTCAAAAAAATTGAAATCATTCCAAGCATCTTTTCTGACCACAATGTAGTAAGATTAGATCTCAATTACAGGAGAAAAACTTAAAAATGCCAACATATGGAGGCTGAACAACACGCTGCTGAATAATGAACAAATCATAGAAGAAATAAAAAGAGAAATCAAAATATGCATAGAAATGAATGGAAATGAAAACACAACAACCCAAAACCTTGTGGACGCTGTAAAAGCAGTGCTAAGGGGGAAGTTCATAGCAATACAGGCACACCTCAAGAAACAAGAAAAAAGTCAACTAAATAACCAAACTCTACATCTAAAGCAACTAGAAAAGGAAGAAATGAAGAACCCCAGGGTCACTAGAAGGAAAGAAATCATAAAAATTAGGGCAGAGATAAATGCAAAAGAAACAAAAGAGACCATAGCAAAAATCAACAAAGCCAAAAGCTGGTTCTTTGAGAAGGTAAATAAAACTGACAAACCACTAGCCAGACTCATCAAGAAGCAAAGGGAGAAGAACCAAATCAATAAAATTAGAAATGAAAATGGAGAGATCACAATCAACAACACAGAAATACAAAGGATTATTAGAGAATACTATCAGCAATTATATGGCAATAAAATGAATAACCTGGAAGAAATGGACAAATTCCTAGAAAAGTACACCTTTCCAAAACTGAACCAGGAAGAAATAGAAAATCTGAGCAGACCCATCACAAGCACGGAACTAGAGGATGTAATCAGAAATCTTCCAGCAAACAAAAGCCCAGGTCCAGACGGCTTCACAGCTGAATTCTACCAAAAATCTAGAGAAGAGCTAACACCTATTCTACTCAAACTCTTCCAGAAAATTGCTGAGGAAGGGAAACTTCCAAACTCATTCTATGAGGCCACCATCACCCTAATCCCCAAACCTGGTAAAGATCCCACAAAAAAAGAAAACTACAGGCCAATATCACTGATGAACATAGATGCAAAAATCCTTAACAAAATTCTAGCAATCAGAATCCAACAACACATTAACAAGATCATACATCATGACCAAGTGGGCTTTATCCCAGGAATGCAAGGATTCTTCAATATCCGCAAATCAATCAACGTAATACACCACATTAACAAACTGAAAAATAAAAATCATATGATTATCTCAACAGATGCAGAGAAAGCCTTCGACAAAATTCAACATCCATTTATGACAAAAACCCTTCAGAAAGTGGGAATAGAAGGGACATATCTCAACATAATAAAAGCTATATATGACAAACCCGCAGCAAACATTATCCTCAATGGTGAAAATCTGAAAGCATTTCCCCTAAAGTCAGGCACAAGACAAGGGTGCCCACTCTCACCACTACTATTCAACATAGTTCTGGAAGTTTTGGCTACAGCAATCAGAGCAGAAAAAGACATAAGAGGAATACAAATTGGAAAAGAAGAAGTAAAACTTTCACTGTTTGCTGATGACATGATCCTCTACACAGAAAACCCTAAAGACTCTACCAGAAAACTACTAGAGCTAATCAATGAATACAGTAAAGTTGCAGGATATAAAATCAACACACAGAAATCACCTGCATTCCTATACACTAATAATGAGAAAATAGAAAGAGAAATTAAGGAAACTATTCCATTCACTGTTGCAACGAAAAGAATGAAATACTGAGGAATATATCTACCTAAGGAAACAAAAGACTTGTACGTAGAAAACTATAAAACACTACTGAAAGTAATCAAAGAGGACACTAATAGATGGAGAAATATACCGTGTTCGTGGATTGGAAGAATAAATATTGTGAAAATGAGTATACTACCCAAAGTAATTTATACATTCAATGCAATCCCTATCAAGCTACGAACGATATTTTTCACAGAACTAGAACAAATAATCTCACAATTTGTATGGAAATACAAAAAACCTCGAATAGCCAAAGCAATCTTGAGGAAGAAGAATGGAACTGGAGGAATTAACCTGCCGGACTTCAGGCTCTACTACAAAGCCACAGTCATCAAGACAGTATGGTACTGGCATAAAGACAGAAATATAGATCAATGGAACAGAATAGAAAGCCCAGAGATAAACCCACGCACCTATGGACACCTTATCTTTGACAAAGGAGGCAAGAATATAAAGTGGAGAAAAGACAGTCTCTTTAACAAGTGGTGCTGGGAAAACTGGTCAGCCACTTGTAAAAGAATGAAACTAGAACACTTCCTAACACCATACACCAAAATAAACTCAAAATGGATTAGAGAGCTAAATGTAAGACCAGATTCTATAAAACTCCTAGAGGAGAACGTAGGCAAAACACTCTCCGACATAAATCACAGCAGGATCCGCCAAGACCCACCTCCCAGAATACTGGAAATAAAAGCAAAAATAAACAAATGGGACCTAATTAAAATCAAAAGCTTCTGCCCAGCAAAGGAAACTATAAGCAAGGTGAAAAGACAGCCTTCAGAATGGGAGAAAATAATAGCAAATGAAGCAACTGACAAAGGATTAATCTCAAAAATATACAAGCAGCTCCTGCAGCTCAATTCCAGAAAAAAAAATGACCCAATCAAAAAATGGGCCAAAGAACTAAACAGACATTTCTCCAAAGACATAAAGATGGCTAACAAACACATGAAAAAATGTTCAACAAATCTCATAATCAGAGAAATGCAAATCAAAACCACAATGAGATACCATTTCACACCAGTCAGAATGGCTGCTATCCAAAAGTCTACATGCAATAAATGCTGGAGAGGGTGTGGAGAAAAGGGAACCCTCTTACACTGTTGGTGGGAATGCAAACTAGTACAGCCACTATGGAGAACAGTGTGGAGCTTCCTCAAAAACTGGAAATAGAACTGCCATATGAGCCAGCAATCGCACTTCTGGGCATACACACCGAGGAAACCAGAATTGAAAGAGACCCATGTACTCCAATGTTCATTGCAGCACTGTTTATAATAGCCAGGACATGGAAGCAACCTAGATGTCCATCTGCAGATGAATGGATAAGAAAGCTTTGGTACATATACACAATGGAGTATTTTTCAGCCATCAAAAAGAATGCATTTGAATTAGTTCTAATGAGGTGGATGAAATTGGAGCCTATTATACAGAGTGAAGTAAGCCATATATGGAATTTAGAAAGATGGTAACTTTAACCCTGTATACGAGACTGCAAAAGAGACATAGGTATATAGAACAGTCTTTGGGACTCTGTGGGAGAGGGTGAAGGTGGGATGATTTGGGAGAATGGCAGTGTAGCAGGTATATTATCATATGTGAAATGAATCACCAGTCCAGGTTCGACGCATGATACAGGATGCCTGGGGCTGGTGCACGGGGATGACCTGGAGGAAGGATATGGGGAAGAGGGAGGTGGGAAGTGGGTTCAAGAAAGGGAATACATGTACACCCGGGGCGGATTCGTGTCAATGTATGACAAAACCAACCAATATATTAATGTAAGGTAATTTGCCTCCAATAAAATGAAATAAATAAATAAGTCAATAAATAAATAAGTAAAAGAGAGTCCCTTGGACTGTAAGGAGATCCAACCAGTTCATCCTAAAGGAGATCAGTCCTGGGTGTTCATTGGAAGGACTGATGTTGAAGCTGAAACTCCAATACTTTGGCCACCTGATGCGAAGAGTTGACTCATGTGAAAAGACCCTGATGCTGGGAAAGATTGAGGGGAGGAGGAAAAGGGGACGACAGAGAATGAGATGGTTGGATGGCATCACTGACTTGATGGACATGGGTTTGGGTAGACTCCGGGAGTTGGTGATGGACAGGGAGGCCTGGTGTGCTGCGGTTCATGGGGTCGCAAAGAGTCGGACACGACTGAGCGACTGAACTGAACTGAACCGAGGATAAGAATACTAGAGTTGTTTGCCATTCCATTCTCCCGGGGATCATCCCAACCCAGAGACTGAACCCAGGTCTCCTGCACTGCAGGCAGATTCTTTACCATTTGAGCCACCAGGGAATCCCCACAAGGCTAAAACTCAAGCAAGTAAGGGGGCATGAAAAGACATCAAAACAAAAGGAACACATGTGATAGGAGATGACATGTGAAATGTTTAGAACTAATGTAACTACTAATGTAACTACACAAAGTATCTTAGAAATTAAAAGGAAAAAGAAAAAGACAACTCCAATAAGAATGACTTATAAATAGGGATTTTACAAAAGGAAATAAAAAAGCTGTGAGCATATGAGAAATGAAAATTAAAACAATCATTTAGAATGTCAAACAAACCACTGTTGCTGTTGTTAAGTCATGTCTCTTTGTTTACACCATGGACTGTAGCCTGCCAGGCTTGTCTGTCCACACGATTTTCAGGCCAAGAATCCTGGAGTGGGTTGCCATTTCCTTCTCCAGCAACCCAGGGATCAAACACATTTCCTGGGTCTCATGCACTGGCGGGTGGATTCTTTACCAGTGAGCCACCAGGGAAGCCCCAACACATTAGAACGGCACAAATCTGAAGGCCAAGTGTTGGCAGGGATGTAGAGACAGAGGAATCCTAAACACTGCGGGTGGGCACGCAGGGTGTGTGGTTATTCTGGAGAGCACTCTAGCTCTGCATAATCAAGTCAGATAAACACATTGTCTTTAGCTCAGAAATTCTCAGCCTGTGCATACTTTTCTAAGAAATTCTCATTTAAGTCCATAAATAAAACAACGAGTACACTCATTGAAGCACCCTGCTACATTAACATTGGTAATAGTAAAAGTTGACAGCATAAAGCCCACATGTACAAACAAAATCATTTCCCCCCATGATTCACAATTTCCTTTATTACTCTTTAGGTAAATAACACTGAGCACTCACCACGTGCTAAGTATGCGGTCTTGGAGTTATCATCTCACTTAATCTTCCCAACAACCATCATTTCATAAGAGCTAAGTAACTCACGTAAAGTCACACAGCGACTACACCATACTGCTACACAGCACAGCCCAAACTCAGGCAGTATTACTCTGGAGAAAGGGTCAGCAAATGATTGCCCATGGGCCAGCTCTGCTTTGTTGCCTTTTTTTGTAAATAAAGTTTTACCGGAACACATCCACACTCATTCATCATGTATCATCAGTGTTGCTTTCATGGTACAGTAGAACTGAGTGGTTGCAATAGAAACAGTATGGTCTGCAAAGCCTAGAATATTTAATAATTGGTCCTTTACAGATAAAGGTTGCCATCCTCTTATTCTAAGGTCAAATTTTCCAGGAGAGCTTTTTTTGGGATGATGGAAAAGTTCTGTATCTGGGGCCAACACCGTCGATACTTGGTGTGGCTACTGGGCACCTGAAATGTGAATGTATGACCAGGAAACCAAACTTCAAATTTTAGTTTATTCAAATTTAAATAACCACATGTGGCTAATAGCTACTGTATGTCAAGAACTATGAAGGGTCTGACAAGTTAGCATGTCAACGTTCCATGGACACTGGCTAAAGACAAGGCTTCGGGTCAAAGACAAAGGACTTCATCATTCTCAGCATAGCAAGCAGCATGAGCTTCATGTTCACATCAGTTCTCTTTGACCATCAATCCTAAGGAAGTGATATGAAATAGATGCAGATGCAGCACACACAGAGGGTCCGTGTCCCCATCAAGGAACCCTGAGCTTAGGAAATCCCATTCTTATAAGCGGCAACCCAACCTGCTCCAGAGGGAAACAGTACCACTATTATATCAGACATCAACACAAACCTACCTTCTGCTCCAGAAGGATGCTCTATCTCTATTCTCCAGGAATGTTCACAATACAAACATCCTTGAAAAGATAGTTTGGAACAAAACCTGTCCGTGCCACCCTTCATGAGACGTATAGAAATGAGAGACCCACAGAGAACTGATCTGTCTTCCAACACCATCTTGGACAGCACAGCTCCCCTGATCAGCCACAACACTGTCATCATGGGCTTGAGGACCACACCAAAGAGGCTATATGTGGTATTTCTAGCATCTTCCTGACTCACATCACTTTAAAACAGGATACTTTAAGTATAAAATGATGTTTGAAAATAAGATCACATAAGAAGGTTGATTCACCTGTTCAAAAATCCAATATTAAAAAGCTGGGGGCAGGGA
The DNA here is from genome assembly GCF_049115385.1 of Moschus berezovskii. Taxonomy (NCBI): domain Eukaryota; kingdom Metazoa; phylum Chordata; class Mammalia; order Artiodactyla; family Moschidae; genus Moschus; species Moschus berezovskii. The sequence continues at coordinate 39,443,108 of NC_142472.1, forward strand.
ACCTAGTATCTATGAAGATGTTACCTTGGATACAGAATTTCAGAGCTGGGAGGGATGTTAACATATAACCATCTTGTTTAACCCCTTGGTTTTAGAAATAAAAAACTGAGGCCTAAAGGCACTGAAAAAGCTGATCAAGATCACTCCTTCTGGTTTATAATACAGAAGGTCTACAACCCAGGTCTCCAGTGGCTACTGCACGCCACCTTTAGTTTGCAATGAATCTGAACTGAGTACAGAATCTGAACTGAGAAATGCTTCGCTTTAAAGCCAGGTTCTGACACCTTATTTCTGTAACCCTGGACAGGTGCTCTAACCTTTTGAAAACTAGGTTTTCTCACTTGTAAAATGAGGTCAATAATAGCACCTATTTCATACAAGCTGCTGCAAGAATACTGAAAGCACTGGACACTGGGCACGTGAAAAGTGAGCGACCCATCGTTCCCATACTGTTGTGTTTTGATAAAGAACAGGACAAATATGCCCTCTTATACTGTGTCCTATAAATGTGTGCCATTCTGAAGAGTAGCAATTCCACTGAAATGAGGGATGTGTATATAAAAGCAATATTTGAACACTGCTCACAACTCAGAGGACAGTGAGAGCAAATATAAGCTAACCATTTCCTGGAGGTAGAAAAACATTTGAAAGATTGTTGGCTTGACCTTCAATTTCCTTATTAACTTTGCAGATAATTGGCTGTATTACACCACCCCAGAGGTCATATAAATGCCCATTCCTCCTCTACTACTGTAAGAAACCAGCAAACTAGCAAAAAACAAAGCAATTTAAGGATTTCATTAAAAAAATTAACCTTCAAAATCACTGCAAAAATCATTAACAACTCAGATCTATATCCAATACTATTTCTGCATCTATGGGTCTCTATAACCATCATTATAACTTGATATTCACAATGATCATGAAGAAAAAATTAAATTCAGAAAAGAATGGCTAAAAAATGAATTTTGTATATTTTAGTCAAGTTTTGAATCCTTACTTTTAAATAGTTAAACCTGGTCTCCCAGAAATTTAATTTTATAGCAAGCTTCCTACCAAAGCAGATAAACTGATACTTCACTGTATATGTTGTTTTACATTCACTGCTTTCTATTTTTATGAGTTTTATTCATACAATTTTTAATACACTCACATTTACTGGAAGGATACTCTGAAAGCTGCTTCCCTTCATGATCAGTCCAAGGAGAGGGTACGATGACATCCTTAGTGAAAAACTAGGAGAATTAAAAGTCCTTCAATTAGGCGTATGAAATAGGAAAAGGTAGTTGTGCTAAATAACCATCAAACATGCTACATACTGACTTTATAGTTATATTTTAAAATTTAATACTTAAAGACCAAGTGAGCAAAGCTGAAATGGAAGAAATTTAAAGTATATATAAAAGAGAAAGTTTAAAGCTTCCAATCAACCACTTACATTTGAAATTTGCAAATTAAGCTAAGGGTATTATTCATAAAGAAAAGATCTTTCATTTCTCCCCCAAGTTTTTTGGAGGGAAGGATGAGGCTGACAAAAGGGAGGATGAAGAGGGAAGGAATAAAGGAAGACAAGACATATATGCATAAACCAAGAGGAGGTGTGCTGGAGCCACCGTGTCCTGACTCTCAAAATCTGATTATTAAGTTTTCAGGAATCCTGTGGATCAGTTGTCAAACAAAGCCAACATTAAAATTACGTAAACTTAAATAAATTATATTAAAAAATAAAAACCCAAATCATCGCTTGCTAATGATTTTACAACATGTAACAATATCTATGCTCCTGAGGTTATTTACAGAGAGTCCCCTACATACGAATGAGTTCTGTTTCAAGAGCAAGTTCACAGGTCCAATTTGTTCCTAAGTCTCAACAAAGTTAGCCTAGGCACCCAACTAACACAGTCATCTATAAAATACTGTGTTGTCATAGATTTATAATACTTTTCACACAAATAACACAGAAAAAGCAAATAAAAAAAGAAAACATTTCGAATCTTACAGTATAGTACCTTGGAAAGTACAGTAGTACAACAGCTGGCATACAGGAGCTGACATCAAGTGAAAAGGCAGGGAGAGTTACTGACTGGAGGAGGGAGAGGAGGTGGGAGATGGTAGAGCTGAAGGATTGTCAGCAACAGGAGACGGAGGGCGAGCTGCCGTTTCACTCACGCCTGACACTGATGGTACGGGTTCTGGTTTGCAACTTGAAGGTTTGAATGTAGGGGACTTACTGTATGTCTTTTGTATTTGTGTGATAGAATGACTGCATATAATGGTGTACCACACACATTTCTTTTCCCATTCAGCGATGTCATAAGCACTAAATTGAAACTGGCCAAGGCTGGAGTATTTGTGCTACAGACAGCAGATCACTAAAACTCATACTTCCCCCACAGTCAGAGGGCCAGTTGTTATATATTTATCAGCACACCACTGGTCAGTGTACTCTAATAAGTGGAGATAGAGCATTTGGATAAAGCTGAATTACTGTGTTAGGCTTAATTCACTTTATATCGGAATGAAAGAGGAAAAATGTTTATACAAACACTTTAATACAGTAAGTAATACGGTATTTTGCCCTCCCATTTCTATGTTTTGAAGGTAACACAAAACATTTTCTTTATATTTTGCAATACTTATGACAAAAAACTAATTTCCTGACTAAATGACCTATGAATACATAAAGAAAAGACATTAAAAAAATGGAGGTGGGGAGCTGAGATACAGACAGTTCCCAGAAAAAAGAAGGAATATAAAAGACTCACAAACTCATGAAGCAAAGCATAAGTTCACTCAAAATGAAATAGATGGATATCCAATAACAAGATAAAAATTTTAAAGTAGGAAGAATAGCATTATTTAAGCAGTTTGCTGACAGCCAGTATCCCAGATATGAGAACATAGGCAGTATCATAACATGGCCAGGAGAACAAATCGGTACAACCTTTAGGGAAGGCAATATGGCAAAATATACCAAAATTGAAAACACAAACCCTCTGATTTAGCAAGTCCACAAAGATATATGTACAAGTGTGTTCACTGCAGAAAAACACTGAACACAACCTACACATCTGTCAACAGGGGCTGGATTTGATTATGATACATTCATACAATGGAATACTATGCTATTTACTAAAAATCACCATGTGCTGATAATCAAAACTAAAATCTAAGACATTTTTAAGTAGAAAAAGAAGAGGCAAAAGAGTATCAGAATGATGATCCTATTTATGTTCAAATATTTAAAGGACATGAGTTATTATATACACAAAATGAATCTGAGAGTATACTTAAGAAATGTTAATAGCAATTACTTTCAAGGAGTAAGACAGGGAATGAGAGGCTCTTTGTTTTCATTTTATGTTTTTTTCTTTGCCGTTTGGATTTTTCTGTTTTTACTATGTGCATGTATTTACTGTATTTCACATACATAAACATGAATTTGACTTGCTACTGATACATTAACTTCTGCTACATTAGCCACAGTCTTCACTCTGAATTAATTTTCTTAAGTTTTTTCTTAAATTTCCCTTTAAAATTAAGTTGAGAATTTGAAAGAGGAAGCATATTCCCCAAAATGTTGGGAAATGGGGAAGAGTCTGAGAATGTTCAACTGGGGAGCAATCAGATGACTGGATTAGAATGAAAATGTTGAAGTTATTAGATAGATTAACAAGTAGATAATATATAGCAGGAGTAAAGCTTATGAAACTGTTTCCTAAGACACAGGCTATATCTGAAATGTGGGGGCTCACTGAATCTCTGAACATGCCTCACGTCTTTTGGGGTACAGAAGAATCAAGCATAGCTAACGAATAGAAGAGGGCAGAGGAAGACTAGTAAGGGAAAAAGGAAGGACAAAAAGTGCTGCCATGGCCTGAAGACTTTCTGAAAAATAACTAAGATAGACAACCTTTACACTCTAAAGGAATTTAGCAAAAAAGGAAAGCAAAAAGTGAAACGCTTAGGTTATTAGCTATATAAAAAAACAAAAAACCCTATCTTTGTGATATACTTTTTCTAAGTATACTATATTTCATGAAATATATTCAATGTCTTAAAAATTCAAAGAATTAACAAGAACAAAAGACAAAACCATTCCTGAGGCCAGGCTAGATTTTCAAGGCTTGAAAATATCCAGCTTTCTCTACTCCAGCTTGAAACAATGGTTCACGTTCATCCAAGGCACAAGAAGACAAACTATGCTAGGTCCCGAGAAGGAAAAGATGAATTTTGACCAGAAAAGAATTCAGTCTTGGGAGAGAAAAGCATTAAACCGATTATTACAATGAAAGGTGCTGGATCAGCTCAAAAATACTAGTCTTAGGGGAGCTCCGAGGGATACTGGGAACGGACAGGCTTGGGGAAGTTGAGCCAGGAAAGGATGTGAAGGAAGTCTTCCTCTCTTAGAGGTGCTATGCATGCAGAACTGAGGCTTAACTGGCTTCACCATCAGTAATAGTTTCAAGTTACCTCTTCAATGGCTTTTTGTCTTTTGTCTTCCACATCTTTATCTATTCTATGCAGAGATAAAAAAGAAAAATAACCATACCATTACTTCAGCAGACTGAACATTTAAAATAATAACCTTTCAAAGAAATAGTTTTCTTCCACGTTAGAAACTGGCAAATGTTAAGCTCATTTTAAAAGAAAAATTGGGATCTTATCACATTTTGTAAATGACAGTGTTTGGAGAGTCAGCCCTGTGCTATTAGGCTTACCTGCGCCCCCAACCCCGCTTTCCATTCACAGTTTGAATGGAATATTTTCTAGTAAAAGGCTTACATGGATACAATTTTTAAATTACTATTAACAATAGAAATAAAGTAATTTGAATAAACTGTGCCCTTTAATCACAACTGAAGAAGTATGTCATTCCACAGAAATCTAAAAACTGTTCAAATTCCTTTTCTTCTATTATAGCAAGCTTATCATAGTTGTAATTCTGAAATCAATTCTTACTCTTGACATAAATGAAAAAAAGACTATCATCCTTACAGTTCTAAATAAACAGGCAAGATTATTAATTCTGAAATTAAATATCAACACTATAAAATTTGAAATATAAAACTTTGTCCAAACGAATTCTTTTTTCCCACTTTGACATAATATGCAATTACAGCACCACAAATTTATTACTTATAAGATTTAATATTGTCAGGTCTCAAGGACAAGGCATATACTTGCCAAGGACTCAGCAGTTAGGCTTGAAGGACCACTTCCCCAATCTTTTCCCAGAGAGAGTATTTGCTACCATGAATAACTCCATAAGACACCTTCTTCTCTCCAAATTTCTTTAATCTAATTTGTACCTAAACAAAGTTTATAATAATGTACATGTATTCAAAATTAAAATAAAGTGGATTTATAAATAAAGGAATTGTGAGAAAATAGACCATAGTTAGAATCCACATATCTCCATTTGAACAGCCATTATGAGACTTGTAACTCAGTGCTCTTCCTCTTATCGTGGACATCATCGAGATCTCAGTGCATAAAAGCAGCGTACAATATTAGGAAGCTCTGATCTAGCAATACTTAATTCAGAAACCTAGTGCTGCTTCATCAGAGGACTTCAACAACCTGGGATATTCAGGAGATGGCTGGAAGCAGTGAAAATCAGTTTGGCCAAATATTGTAGAGTTAGACAATGGAAGGGTCTGAGAAGTCATACAGGGCAGGGTGTCCTAACCAGTACACCACAGAACCCCAGCATAATGCACACACTGTTCTGTATGATTGGTGTGCCCTGAATTGACCCTTGGCGGGAGAGGCAGGGAAGGAATTTCAGGACTGTTCACCTCCAATATGGACAAGTCAACTTGTTTGTTTATACCAGGACACCTTGTAGTTCTCATTTTTAGAGAACTGCAGTTCTCATATGTAGCATGGCATGAAAGAGGTGGGAAGCTCTGAAACAGAGAACTTGGGTTAGTGAGGAAGAGGCACTGGAAGCCTATGCTTATTTCTAAGAATGAATCAACATGTTTTAAGAGTATACTCACTATCCTCAGTAGAAACCATAACCATTTACTGAATTACATGAGTTAAATTAAAATCAGGGTCTTTCCCCCTGTTCTGTGTTATAGGTCTATTTACTGAAATACACCAAGAGTCTTTTCATAAACGTGCTCAGATAACACCCGGTTTACTAGTATAGAAATGTTGTTTCACAACTTGTTGAGTCTAAAGGGCAGGAATAACTTCCTGTACTGCTTCAGTGTCCCCTACAGTGCTCAATAAATTTCTCTTGGCTGCTCACATTTCAACATGCTGAAAAGAGGAGGCAAAATAAGACATATGGTTTGTGTACCACAAAAAATTCGTCATATTTGTGACACATTTGCTTTTTGATATACTTTTCACTTTCCCTATCAAAGGTATAATCTAGCGTTAAGTAAAATCCTTTTACACTCTATCCCCATTCTAGTCCCTTTCTTTAGCACTTTGGATGAGCATTAATTACAAGGGGATGGTTATCAAGCTACCAAGTCAAGAGAAGAAGGGGTACAACTGCCAGACGAATATTTGAAAGAGCATCTCAAACGTGTACATCTTTGTGTGATTAAATTCTAAAATTAAAGGGAAAAGAATTATTCATTACCTTGGACTGATAACACGTGTTATTACACTTAAGAGCAAGAAAGGAAAACTTACCGAGAACGACTTAGGTATACAGCTTGACGATGAATGTCCTCTGGATCTATTTCTACAGGATTTATTACAGCTAGTTGATCAATAGACCATCTAAATTCCCCTGGAGTCTTAACAAAAGAAAGTGATCTTATGAGCAAAAGCATACAACAGTGCATCAAAATGCTAACTTCAAATGTCAGCTTTAAAAACAATGTGAATGGTTATAATATAAAAATATCTTACAGATATTTGACTTTAACACTAAATTAAAAGGCAAATGGTAAGCAGATCACACTAAATCAATTGACGTGACATTCCATCTGGGTGACTGTTGAAATTACATAATAGAAAAATCACAGCATATTAAAGGTATAGAAATTCCACAAATAACTCTCATCAGTGATGCAACACACCCAAATAAAACTAAAAATCTCTTAGAGTTATCAAAAGTCTTTATTTTCACCAGGAATGAATTGAAATTATACAAAGTCCTAAATACAAAAATATCTGCAAAAACTCATAAAATACGCAATAAATAATTATGAGTGGTAACCAGTTCTGCTTTTCTGTATTCAACTATCCAATAAACCAAAAGTTTATTTTTGTAATTCTACAATTAGAATTTGTAACCCAAATTCTGATTTGTAAATTCGGAATATATTTTAGAAAAATCAGGCTTAAAAATCCAAGATATCTGTCATGCATTCTTGCTTTGAAGATTAAGTTGCAGTCATTTTGTTATTTTTAACATTAACTAAAATTGAATACCATTCAATTTAAAGTCATGAGGTCACATAATGACTGAATATAAGTGTATAACTGTAAAACTTTCCTCTAGTGTATAACTAGCTTCACGTAGATATGCACGTGTGAGTGAAAGTCGTTCAGTCGTGTCCAACTCTGCAACCGCGTAGACTATACAGTCCATGGAATTCTCCCGGCCAGAATACTGGAGTGGGTAGACTTTCCCTTCTCCAGGGGATCTTCCCAACCCAGGGATCGAACCCAGGTCTCCCGCATTGCGGGCGGATTCTTTACCAGCTGAGCTATCAGCTTCACATAGATAGGCATGCGTAGCTAGCATCCAAAGCCACACAGTTTGCAGTTTTCTAGATAATTCGCTAACTCAGAAGATCAGACTTCAAAAGAACTCCATTGTAGTCAATAAGAGTAATAAGAAGCTAAAGAGAGGAAGGCTTCCCTAATCTGTTAAAGAGACTATTCCCCTCCATATCAGCCTACTGTTTTAGCACATAACATACTCTCTTGAGGTTGCCAGTTTAGTCTTGTCTATCTCTTTAGAGTTCAGGTTGACTTCTTTTCAAACAATCTGCAAGCTAAGAATGAGTGACAAAAATTCAAAATAATATTAGCATTTCACATGTGAAGATTATAAATGAAATTCAAATTTCAGAGTCCATAAATAAAGCTTTACTGCAACACAGCCACATTTACTGTTAACATACTACCAATGGCTGCTTCTATAATACAAAGCAGAGGTGAGTAATTATAACAGCAACCAGATGATCTGCAAAGCCTAAAATATTTACTATCTGGCCCTTAACAGAAAAAGTTTGCTGACCCCTGGTACAGAGTACAAGCTCTCTAAGAATTAGTGTTTTATGACTCAGACTTGTTCAAGATGTAACCTCTATAGTCAAGAACTGTACCCGACACGTAGCATTCAAATAAAATTTGCTGAATACCTGAAAATAATTAGATGAAATAATTTCTTCTCTATTATGGTATTAGTACTTAGACCATCAACATGGCAACTAGCGGCACCCACAGCTGTGAGAAACACGCTAACTAATGAATGAAAAAGAAATGCTAACTAAAAAAAAGCAAGTTGAAAGCTAAGTGAAAGTGAAAGTCGCTCAGTCGTGTCCGACTCTTTGCGACCCCATGGGCTATACAGTCCATGGAATTCTCCAGGCCAGAATACTGGAGTGGGTAGCCTTTCTCTTCTCCAGGGGATCTTCCCAACCCAGGGATTGAACCCAGGTCTCCTGCATTGCAGGCAGATTCTTTACCCGCTGAGCCACAAGTGAAAGCTAAGAATGGGTGGCAAAAATCCAAAAGAATATTAGTATAGCTAGTATACATACTATTAGTATAGCTAGTATATATAATATTAGTATAAACTAGCTAAGTCATTTTTAGCCCAGTCACTATATTATAAAAACCAATAACCATTAGAATTAAAAAGTGCACTCCAGTTTACTGCTTGTAAAGAAAGACTGACATTTAAAGTTATTTGGAAAAAGTAGTCGAGACTAACTTACTGGTAATTTTGTCGATTTAAAAACAGAAGGACTGGAGACAGTTTGTTCATGGAGATTAGAATAATCACCAGGACTTTCAAAAGGATTTAAAACAGGAATCCTTCCTGGAGTTTCAGGTGTTATTTGCATTTTTGATTCTTTGACATCTCCCATAGCACAGGGGAAAAACTAAAAAGAAATCATAAGTATATATAATAAAAGTACAAAGTTTCACAACATTCATTTTGACAACGAAAATGTATTCAACAAAGGTTGTTTAGTCTTCAGGTGGAGTCCAACTTTTTTCCGACCCCATGGAGTACAGCCCACCAGGCTCCTCTGTTCATGGGATTTCCCAGGCAAGAATGTTAGAATGGGTTGTCATTTCCTTCTCCAGGGGATCTCTCCCATCTAGGGATCGAATGCGCGCGACTCTTGACATTGGCAAGCGGATTCTTTACTTCAGAACCACCAGGGAAGCCCCATTACCAAACATACATTTCACAAAAAGAATTAACTCAAAACCTAGGCTCCTGGGGCTTTTTTGTAGTTTACACAAGTGTGATGCTCTAAATAATCTTGGAAGCTAGAAGGGTAAAGTATTAGTGACAGAATTTTGCAGGAGAAGTGACTTCTTCAAAAAAGTCAACTGGCTTGTAAGTAGCACTCAACTGAATGTGAATGAGTTGAGGTCCCCCTTTCGGGATAAACTAAACGTTCCAAAAGGCACAAAACCTTTTCCTGCTACAGAACAGTAGACCTACAGCTTTTTATTCATTATCTCAAGTCTGTAAACAAACACTTTGCACATAATTCCAACAGCCCAGCAATTACCCAAGAAACTGCAGTTACTAAACAGTTATTTATAGCACCAGCAACTCAATCGACATGAGTTTGAGCAAACTCCAGGAGATGATGAAAGATAGGGAATCCTGGCGTGCTGCAATCCACGGGGGTCCCAAAGGGACCGGAGATTTCCTCCGGTCTGAGCGACAGAACAACAGCAAATAAGAGACGAGGAAATCTCCGGTCCCTTTGTGCATAGGTGCCTGTCTTGCCCTTTAGCCCCCATCAGAAAAGAAACGACTGATTAGGGCCACGAAATTAACCGCTTTGGGGTGCCTCTTCTCCAACACTCTTAGGCAAAGGCTAAGACCCCCACCCTCCCACGATGGAAGCGAGACTACATTATTTCCCGTTGCGGGGGGGTACAACTAGAGAAAAGAACCCACTCCACGGAAGGGTGACGTGTAGCTAGCCTCCTCGGGTGACGGGCAAAGGAGGACACTGACGCCGGTGTCATTCCCATCCCTACTCGATCACTCTTTCCTGGGCCCCCCTGTTCCGCACCCACTCCCCGGCAGCTCTCATTCATTCCGAGGCGAGCGTGCAGCTGCTTCAGAGCAGGGCAAAGGGAGTTCTCCAACTCGAGACAGGAGGAAAGGCCAGGAACCACAAAGAACATACCTAGTTGTGTGTATAAAAAGGAAGCCCCCCTACAAAGCGGCTCCAGGGCGCTCCCGACGGCGCCGGGCAAGCTTCCACGACAGGCACAGACTCTTTAACTCCCCTCTTCCGCGCTGTCTCCGGCCAACCAAGGCCCGGGCCCTGTGCGCGACTGGCCAATCGCGTCGTACCGCTGTCCGCGAACCAGCCAATCGCAGCGAGGCCGCGTAGGAAATTCGAACGGCAACTCCTCGCTTCGCGTTCCGCCCAGAGTATCGCGGCTCCAAATTCAAATCAACGCAGCCCCACGCTGGCGCTCCGCGCGAGGGGGGCGGGGCCTGGCCGGCGTGAGCCGGGAACGCGCCGCGTGATTGCCCAGGAGAAAGGAAGGCGCTCCAGTTCCGGGTCAGGCCCTCGGCCCGCCTCCCTCGGCCTCCGCCATGGCCGGCAGCAGTGGCGCCGGGTCGGCGGCGGCGGCAGCGAATCTGAATGCGGTGAGGGAGACCATGGACAGTGAGTGCCCGTTTCGCCGCCTTTTCCATGCCTCTGCTCCCCGGAGCCAAGGCCCTGGGGCCCACGAGGACCTCAGGTCCGCTTCCTGCCCCGGTCGGAGTCTTTGGCGATCGACCCTCCAGGGCCGCGGAGCTGACGGCCCCATCCTCGGAGAGCCGTCTCCGTTGCTGCGTAGTTTGTCGCGCGCTCGGCGTTGCGGCCGCACGTCAGCCCGGCGCGCGCCTGGCCCCACCCGCCCCAGCCCCGAGCGCCGCCCGATTCCCGCCCCGAGTGCTCGTGTCGCGCCCTCTCCCGCGCCCAGCCCCCGCGACCTGCCTCGCGCGAGCTCAGGCCACGCCTGGGCCCCGCTCCGCGCCGGTTCCCCGCGCCCCTTCTCCTGCGCCGGCCGCGCGCGCCCTGCGCGCCCCGCGCGCCGCTTCCGGTGAGGGCAGCGCCTCCGAAGCACCCCAGACTGTGAGCTCCTTGCGGCCAGTGGCTTCCTGCGTTTGGTCAGCGCTCCATCCCTCCTTGCACCTTGCGCTGCAGCAGGAGCGTGTTAAATACCTTCCCCGTGAAGAAACAGGTTGCACTTTAATCAGAGTTGCCCCCGTTTGGTCCTGGAGCCGGTGATTCCGGTATCCGGAGACCGTGGGCGTATTTACCTGTTTTGCAGCAGGGAAGCACGCAGGTAAAAACTGCCCGCAAGTAATAGGGGAAAAAAGTGTCTTGGAGTTATCCTCGCTCTCCTTTCTATTGCCGGCTCTGCCACTTTATAGCCGTGATGTAGGCTTGGACAAGTCATTTAAACATCTTTGAGCCTGCTTTTTTTTTTAACCCCCGTAAAACAAGATTGCTACCTCGTGCTGCCTGAGTGCTAAGTCGCTTCAGTTATGTCCGACTCTTTGCGGCCCCATGGACTGTAACCCGCCAGGCTCATCTGTCCATGGGATTCTTCGCTCAAGAATACCGGAGTGGTTTGGGTTGCCAGGCCCTCTTCCAGAGGATCTTCTCAGCCAGGGATCGAACCCAGGTCTCGTGCATTGGAGGCATATTCTTTACCGTCTGAGCCAGGAGGGAAGCCCAATACTACCTCCTAGGATTATTGTAAATATTTAAATAAGATACCCTGATAAAGGTATCTCGAAGGTGACCATTAACAGGTGGTTCTTGCACTGTTTTTGTGTATAAACATCATTCCACGACCCCTTTTGTTGTCCCCATTTGCCTGCATCTGTATATATGTCTGATGTTAAATTTGGTTTTTGCATTTTCCAAGGGATACCCACATGAACTGCTGTCTCTTTCAAACCGTAAAATTCTCATTAAGCAGTGTCAGCCTTCATGTCCTATCTCTGGCCCCTTCACTGTAGGCCCCACTACCTATTAGAGCCCCTTCTTTATGGGGACTTGTGATAAAGCTTATGACTTTGCACTCACTGCTGCGCCGCTTTTCAAAGATTTTTTTTTTTTTATTAACAGAGCCTTTGCATCTAATTTTTTGCTCAGTATCTGCTTTTGTCTTTTTCTGAAAAATAGAATTTTGTTAATACCATATTCAGCCTATTTTCCCATCCTTCTTGAAATAGCAGAGCTTATTAGTTTTATTTTGTAAGTGGATTTGCATACATAGAAACTAGTGTACACCATTATTGTCTTACATCTTTGCTTGGAAGCCAGTGTGGTTTCTGAACAGTATGAAGTGTATTTGAAGCCTGACTTCTAGTCAGTTTTCTTATATTAACTGTTCCTTATTACATGGGCAGAGGATTCCATTTGAACAGAAAGCCCGCATTTTCTCTCGGATGAAACTACTGATACAGAAATGAGAGCTGATCGTTTTTATTGGGTGCATCATCAAGGTTTTCACTGACAGAACTGAAGATTATAGTGTTAGAATATGAAAAAGTGAAGAAAGACCAGATTATTTTTTCTCAACCAACACTGGCTGAGAGAGAGTGCAAAATAGAGAACACTGCTCCTCTATACATTGGAGAAGGAAATGGCAACCCACTCCAGTGTTCTTGCCTGGAGAATCCCAGGGACGGCGGAGCCTGGTCGGCTGCCGTCTATGAGGTCGCACAGAGTTGGACAGGACTGAGGCGACTTGGCGGCGGCGGCGGCTCCTCTATACACCGTGTGTCCCCAAATCAGAAGGTAAAAAGGAAGGCCCCAGGTTGGCATTGTATCAACATCTGTTAAATGTGGCGGTTAGGTCCTGTCGTGTCCATTCGAACTCGCTGCTATCATGCCACGCGTGCATGATCAGTCAGTCTTGTCCAACTCTTTGCTGTTCCATGAACTGTAGCCTTCCAGACTTGTCTATCCGTGGGATTTCCCAGGCAAGAGTAATGAAGTGGGTTGCCATTTTCCTCCTCCAGGGGATCTTCCCAACCCAGGGATCAAACTGACATTTCCTGAATCATAATTGAGTGAGTCCAAAACAGTCAGTCAAAATGTGTAGTTTTGCAAAGTTAATGAAAATATTTTCCAGGCTGTCTCTAATGATTGAGGCACAAAGAGAAACATAGTGACACTTTCACTGTTAAGAACTGACCATACACTCAACTGAAAAAGTCCTCAATGCAGTCGTTTAATAATCCCACCTTTCTCCACTCTCATTGCCAGAAATAGAACTTTTAACTTGCCCAAGGGACTGGGCTGACCCACATAAGCACCAGTATTTTTTGAAATTCTGTTAGTGTGGAGTTTCCACGTATTTAAATCTATCCATGAGACCCAAACTGAAGTGTTCAAAACTTTTTGAGTCTGACATCGCTGCTTCAAGATCTCATATTTCTCATCCTCTTCCTCCCTCCCTCCCATCAGTATTAGAGTCAGCTAAGTGATTTAATATTTTAATTAATATCAGATGATTTGCAAGGGTTATAAAATTGAGCTATGAACATTTGTAATTTTATTGTGAAAATGAAAGCATTTTGATAAAGATACTTTAGACAGGGGAGGAAGTGGTGGACTTTGTTATTTATCTGCACAGATCACTGAAAGAAACCTGATTGATCCTGGCCAGATTTAGTGTAGGGTCTGTTGCATAAGGGGCTTCCCTGGTGACTCAGTGGTAGAGAATCTGCCTGGCAAGCCGGAGACTGGGGTTTGATCCCTGGGTCAGGAAGATGACCTGGAGAAAGAAATGGTAGCCTGCTCTAGTATTGTTGCTTAGGAAATCCCATGGACAGGAGCCTGGCAGGCTACAGTCCATGGTGTCGCAGAGAGTTGGACACAACTGAGCAACTAAGCAGCAGCAGCAACATCCTCTTGTATACTTTAAATCATCTTCTGGTTATTTATAATTCCTAATAAATGGGAATGCTGTGTTAAAGGTTGCCTGCACATACATGCCAAACTCAAGTTTTGCTTTTGCGAACTTTCTGGAATTTTTTTTCCCAAATATTTTCAATCCACAGTTGACTTGTATCAAGTTGTAAACTAGGAAAAGGAGTGAAGAGAGTCCACAGTGTGCAGGGCAGTGTCAGTGAAGCAAGCGTATAACCCATGCTCCCACCATCAATCCCCTTGCTTACTCGTGTGAGGTCTCCCCTGTCTCTCTCCTTCACTAAGCTTCTTCAGTTCTTCACTCATCTCAGATTTGACCGTTTGTATTAAAGTCTTCTGTCCATGCCACCTACCAGTCTCCATAATTGCCATAACTTATCTGGACTCCTCCCTGGGTCTTATGCTGGGAAGAACTTGGTCAATGAGACTGAAAGGCTATGTAAAGACAGTGTAATTAAGGGGGATAAATGGTTGTGAAATATGAGATGAGGCAGACATGAGAATATACTAAGGCCCTATTGAACATTTGAGAACTCTGGGAAGCTACTACATTTAAAACAGGAATGTGACAAGATCAGATATTTTTATTTTATTTTTTTAAGATTTTGCCTTCAAGGCTGCAGTGCAGTGGCCGGATGGGAGTAACTCAGGCAAAACCCAGCAGACACCTTGAGTTGAGCAGGAGTTTAGGGTCCAGGGAGACCAAGGCAGGCAGAGTTTTTAAGACAGTGCCTGAGAGGAAAGAACCTGCACCTAGAGAGAATTCTGGAGGTCCATGGAATGTTCTCCCTGAGGTATTCAGCACGGCATCAATCAGTGTGCAAGGAAGGTACCCCAGAAAGACACCAAAGGATCAAATTGTTTCTAGATAACACTATCTCATTACAAAGCTTGAGAATATGTACAGAAATACAAAACTGTCGAACACCCAGCACAGTAAATTCACAATGTCTGGCATCCAGTCAAAAATTATTAGGTATGCAAAAACAGAAGAATGTGACCGATAATAAGAAAATTTTAATCTGTTAAAACTGACCCACAGTTGATACAGATGTTAGGATTAGCAGGTGAAAACATTAGAACGGTACTCCATGTGTTCAGAAGGTTAAGTATAGGAATGGAAGAGAAGTTTTTTTAAACAAATTGAACTTCTCAAGATGAATATAAAGTATGAAAAAGTGGAACAGGCCCATATCACAAAAATCATGAATATTATGAAAGTTTTCAAAAGGACTTAGACTGAAATTAAAGGATGGCTTAGTATTGTTCATGTGTCGGTTCATCCCAAAATAAAGTGTCATTTTCATACAGTTCATATCAAAATCCAAATGGTATATTACTAAGCAGTTCTACTTCTAGGAATTTTTTCTGATAAAATTAAGTTCCTATGTACAGGTATTTGTCACAGTATTATTTTCATCAGGGAAACATGAGACCCACATAACAAAATAGCAGAGCAGTTAAGTAATGTATGTTATTTCCTTAAAATGGAGTATTGCATGAATGATTAAATTACATTGTAAGAGAATGCTAAAAAGTGGGAAAATGTTCAGAATAATCTTGACTGTGATATGTAAATTTTAGATAGATACTAAATGAGTAGTAGAATATAAACCAAGATACAGAAAAGTTATGTGGAGGGAAGTTGTAAATTTATTTGTAAGTTTCTAGAGCTAAGTAAGGGCAAGTATAACATGTCAGTTTCCAAATCTAGGAATGCTGTGCTGTTCTTTGGTGTTATGCAATATTATATGAATTAAAAACAGAAGTATTCATGTGCATTTTTAAAATGTTACAAGATTTTATTCTTAAAATTTTCTTTTTTTTTTCCAGTCCTACTTGAGATTTCAAGAATTTTGAATACTGGATTAGATATGGAAACTCTGTCTATATGTGTGCGGCTTTGTGAACAAGGAATTAACCCAGAAGCTTTATCATCAGTTATTAAGGAACTTCGCAAGGCCACAGAAGCCTTAAAGGTAGAGAGTCATATGTTCACTCACTCTGAATGAAAATGCTTTTGTTTAGAAAACAATTAATGCTGAAATTTTATGTGAATGATTCTAAACAAGGTTAAACTAATATCTGTCATCATCAGGAGAAATTCTGAAGGCCAGGATCTCAGTAGTGTGTGTTCAGATCACAAAATTCTCTATCTGAACCATTTTGTCTTTTTGTAAAAGTCTCTGATTATGTTTAGAATTCTGCTTGTGTTGTGGATGATACTGTTTCTGCCCCCCCAAAAAAAAGATATGCTTAAGTGTGTAATACCTGTGAATATACCATGTTTGAAAATAGTGTATCTGCTGCTGCTGCTAAGTCACTTCAGTCGTGTCCGACTCTGTGTGACCCCATAGACGGAAGCCCACCAGGCTCCCCTGTCCCTGGGATTCTCCAGGCAAGAACACTG